>NW_020185325.1:5808488-5854308 GCF_003031525.2 Neophocaena asiaeorientalis asiaeorientalis | reverse complement strand
CCTCTCTCCCTCTCTCTCTTTCTCTGTCTCTCTCTCTCTCTCTCTCTCTCTCTCTCACACACACACACACACACACACACACACACACACAGTAGTTTTCAAAAGGAAATTCCTTCAAATGAGCTAGCCTATGCTCACACGATTAAATATTAAAAAGAAAAAGAAAATCCCAAGTTGTAATATTTTTGTAAAATAAATTATATGAGCTGCCTTTATTCCTTACAATGTAAATCAGTTTTTAAAAACTGATATTTTTACAGGCCAAAGTAGTCCCAAATGCTTGTGTGGTGGACTCACATTCTTTCGGATAGATACAGTGTTCAAAGCAGAGTAAAATACCTTTCAGCCCACCTAAGTAGTAATTCCTCGCAGCCCAAGAGGGTTGCCACAATTCTTTCTCAAAATTAAAGAAGTATGAAAGAGCTCTTCATATTTTGTTCATAGAAATACCTTTAAGTCCTTAAAGCTATACTGTTAGCACTATCTAGTATCTGATTTTATCTAAGCAAGTTAGATAACCAGCATAAACTGACCTATGTAGGGGGCAGAGCAGACTGGCAGAAGGAACTTGCCATCGAGGGTCAGCAAAAGTCGTTCGAATACTAATATTTGAGAAAATGACCCTCAAATTTTTTGGTATTTTTCTCCTACCACCTAAAAAAAAGACAACCTATTTGCTAGAAGCATTTCCATCATCATCCTTGTTGATGTGGGTATTCAGTACATACTGAGAGATGACTTTTAAGTAAAGATGATTTTTAAAAGGTTAGGTTACATATAGTTTGATAGTCTAATTTCCAGGCGGGGGCAGGAAGAAATTTGAATAAAGCTACCCAGTCATGTTTCATTTCTCAACAATATGGGGAAGGTCGGTGTTTCCCCAGCTGGAAGGAAGGCATCTGTAGTAGCTGGGAGCTTGCAGCAGGACTGGATATGGGAACGTGCATATCTGGCTTCTGTCTCCCCATGTACCTCCTCACATAGGAAGTATCTCACAATTATCTGTGTCTGTAAAAATTTTGTTCTCAAGAACAAGTAGACCAACATGCTTATATCTGAATCTAGTATATATACAGCGAAGTGCTGTTAATGCTCCTTTTTCAAGAGCATACATCTTTGATAATGGAGACTAGCCAATTAAACTTCATTCTCTTTTGAATCCCATAGCACAGTATAATGAAGCTGAATCTAAGATATCACTTACAATGCATTACTGTGGATTTAGTGTCCCCAGAACTACTCAAAATGCTTCATGAACGCTTTCACTGTCAAATGAAATGCCACCAACTAAGTTTATCTTATCTCAGGGACTAGCCTATTTGTTTGTAGGAAAGGATAAACAAGTGAGTGTTGTATCTTTTGTGGGGAAGAGATATAGCAAAATCTATACAAGCCAGCTGACTTTGGGAAATGGAGTGAATAAGTAGAAAAAGCAGCTTCCAAAAGCTGTATTAAAGAAACAGCATTTTGATTTTATTATTTTTTGCTCAGTTTATGCAGATTAACTGCTTATACTGGTTCAACTCACCAAATTTTTTTGTCTAATGTTCCATGTCACCCTGCCTCTGAATCTAAATGTCAAAGGGCAGGCAAAGGTACTTATTGATATGCCACTTTATTTTCAGACCCCTAATTGACATTCATTATTAAACAGTTGTGTGGTTCATAGTAGAAGCATTTAATTAAATTTTAGTGAAATAGTCTTTCTTATCCAGAGCCAGGAAAATTCTTTCTTCCGGAAATCAAAAGATGATTTCCTGTGACATCAAAATGAATCATTAAGTAACTCTGAACCAAGATAAAATAGTCCACTATTATGGATCCTTTTGAAATACAGGTGTTCCCCTCCTCATTTCAATACCTTTTTGATTTAAAGAGTATTTAATTAAAAGTCTTAGAAAATTAGTGTACTAATATACAATGTAAAATAAAAACAAATAAAAGTATAAACAGGTGATTGAAAATTATATACACTCAATGTGTAGTATCTTGATATAAATGCTAAGACTGCTTTGATTCTGTAAGATCATAAAAGAGAGAGAAAGAAAGCCTTATTAGGGAAACAAACAATTCTCCCTTACGTTATTCTCTACATTAGCTCATCTATTAATAAGAGAAGGAAAGTAATTCTTTGCCAGTAGGTGGTGCTTTTGTATAAAACATCACTCAGAGATAAACTCATTTCTAATTTTGTTATCTCTATGTATCTTGAACCTGAATTGCATCTTCCAAAAGCCCAGCCCCAAATTACTCCACTTTTTCCTCTGAAATACATGCCCATTTTCTCACTGCTTACAGTGACATTTTTAATACTATCTAATTCTCTCCATTGGAAAGTAACATAATCACATACATGAGTAGGTGGGTTTGCTTTCCTGTTTAAAGTGGGTGTGTCTGTATGGATGATTCTTTACTGTGACTCTCCTCAGTAAAAGAGATATCTGTTCCCTCTTGACAATATGGACAAGTAACACTGACTCTAGCCGTGGATGTCAGTGCACTCAGAATGTAAGAACAGTACAAGCATCTTAAAATTGATGTCAGCAATATTACTATGGTTTATCCTGATCAAAGTCATTGTGATTGCTAGCTACACCTAAGAGCTTAATGCTTTTCCCTCCCGAACTTCCAAGTATCTAAATTCTCCCACACCTTGGAAGAAGGGCAAGTTATGCTATCCTGGAATTAAATGAGGATTAAGGGTTATAAACCCAGTAAAATCACACTAGATCCTTTTTTACAACAACCTTACCTTAGGCAAATCCAGATTCATCAACTAATGACAATGATAAATTAGAGGAGTGGTCTTAGTATCCCAGCAGGGAGAGACTAGCTATAATAATATTGAGGTAATTGTGGGGAAAAAAACAGTATTTTCATCCCATGTAACTGAGAAAGGATGAAGAAAGTCAAATTCTTTCTCAGTCTTAGTGGGATAGGAAGTCTTAAGTGTTTTTAAGCCAATACTTAAATTTTCCTTCCCCATCTTTCCCCATCCTAAGCTTTTCACCAGAAACGGTTATAGGTAGCATCTTATGGATTCTATTTATTTGAAATTTGAACTCTCTTCACTTTCTCTGAAGACTGTACAACTTAATATGCATACTAAATTCAGGGAAACATTTATATCCATAATAAGACCTCTACAATAATTTTCAAACACAGGCATTAGTAAATCAAAGAAGTCTAATTCAGAACCTAAACCCTGTATTGTTAAGCCCTATTGTTAAATCTTGGATTACATTTTGGAACTAGCCTAGGGAGAAATTCCATGGACATAGAAAATGCTTTTTCCAGCGTGTCTCGTTAAAAATCTTCCTGAACTGGTAACCCGTACATTTAGGGAGGCTGTGAGAGACTAGAGGTATGATTCGTGAGGCCTGGACTAGTTAAATGCTGGAATTATTATGGGGCAAATCAACAAAAGCATCCCAATTGCTCTAAGAAGGCGACGCCCCCAGGTGCTTTCAAACACGCTCTCCTCTGGGCATGCTCTGTTGTCGATGCAAATCTTTAAGCTGATGTTTTAATGTAATTGTGAGTTCCTGGGGGCTCCAGGCCTCCTCCATCTGTAACTGGGTTTCCTTTCCTCCTACAGAGCTTGCACTAGCACTCATTTATCTCAGAGTTCAAATCTCTCCCTGCCTTCTACTCAAAGCCTCAACATCAAGTCAGAACCTGTTTCTCCTCCTAGAGACCGTACCACCACCCCTTCGAGATACCCACAACACACGCGCCACGAGGCGGGGAGATCTCCTGTTGACAGCTTGAGCAGCTGTAGCAGTTCGTACGATGGCAGCGACCGAGAGGATCACCGGAACGAATTCCACTCCCCCATTGGACTCACCAGACCTTCGCCGGACGAAAGGGAAAGTCCCTCAGTCAAGCGCATGCGACTCTCTGAAGGATGGGCAACATGATCAGATTATTACTTAATAGTTTTTTTTTTTTTCTTGCAGTGTGTGTGTGTGCTATACCTTAATGGGGAAGGGGGGTCGATATGCATTATATGTGCTGTGTGTGGAAAAAAAAAAAGTCAGGTACTCTGTTTTGTAAAAGTACTTTTAAATTGCCTCAGTGATACAGTATAAAGATAAACAGAAATGCTGAGATAAGCTTAGCACTTGAGTTGTACAACAGAACACTTGTACAAAATAGATTTTAAGGCTAACTTCTTTTCACTGTTGTGCTCCTTTGCAAAATGTATGTTACAATAGATAGTGTCATGTTGCAGGTTCAACGTTATTTACATGTAAATAGACAAAAGGAAACATTTGCCAAAAGCGGCAGATCTTTACTGAAAGAGAGAGCAGCTGTTATGCAACATATAGAAAAGTGTATAGATGTCTTGGACAGACCCGGCAAAGGGTGGCCACGGTTAAATGTTAGGAACACATCAGGTCACCTAACACCCACCCCGAGATCGCTCACAAACCTGCAGGCACATCCTTGGTGTATGGCACTCATGAGAAAGGATCGACGACCATTAAAAGAGGACCATACCTATTTTTAAAAATGTGGAGTTTGAGGGCTAACGTATTTAATTAAATAAATAAATAAATCTGGGTCTGCATCTCTTATTAAATAAAAATATAAAAATATGTACATTACATTTTGCTTATTTTCATATAAAAGGTAAGACAGAGTTTGCAAAGCATTTGTGGCTTTTTGTAGTTTACCTAAGCCAAAATGTGTTTTTTTCCCCCTTGATAGCTTCGCTACTATTTTAAACGGTCCTGTAAAAAAACCAAAAAGGACTTTTTGTATAGAAAGCACTACCCTAAGCCATGAAGAACTCCATGCTTTGCTAACCAAGATAACTGTTTTCTCTTTGTAGAAGTTTTGTTTTTGAAATGTGTATTTCTAATTATATAAAATATTAAGAATCTTTTAAAAAATCTGTGAAATTAACATGCTTGTGTATAGCTTTCTAATATATATAATATTACGGTAATAGCAGAAGTTTTGTTATCTTAATAGCGGGAGGGGGGCATACTTGTGCAGTCGCACATTTGAGTAACTATTTTCTTTCTGTTTTCTTTTACTCTGCATACATTTTATAAGTTCAAGGTCAGCTGTCAAAAGGATAACCTGTGGGATTAGAACATATCACGTTGCAACACCCTAAATTGTTTTTAACCCATTAGCAATCAGTTGGGTCAACTGACATCCATTGTATATACTAATTAGTTTCTTTCATGCTATTTTTTTTGGTTTTGTGTTTGCATTTTTATCAAATGCAGGGCCCCTTTCTGATCTCACCATTTCACCAAGCATCTTGGAATTCAGTAAGTGCATACCCTAAACTTGCCCATATCCTAAATGATATGGTTGGTTTTCAGCCTAGAATTTGATAACGCTTTTAAGAAATATGCCCAGAAGAGAGAGCTGTGTTGGGGCACATGTCCCGCCAATATAGCCCTAGAAACAAGTGATATGGAGTTTACTCTATGCATGAGTTATAAATTCCCACAGAAGAAAAATGTGAAAGACTGGGTGCTAGATAAGAAGGAAGCAGGTAAAGGGATAGTTGCTTCGTCATCCGTTTTTAATTATTTTACCTGACCCTTAACAATCTTGTCAGCAATATAGGACTGTTGAACAATCCCGGTGTGTCAGGACCCCCAAATGTCACTTCTGCATAAAGCATGTATGTCATCTATTTTTTCTTCAATAAAGAGATTTAATAGCCATTTCAAGAAATCCCATTAAAGAACCTCTCTATGTCCCTTTTTTTTTAATTTTCAAAAAATAATGATGACTCTTGTCTAATATTCGTCTATAAGGGATTAATTTTCAGACCCTTTAAAAAGTGAGTGCCATAAAAGAAAGTTGATATATATTGTTTAAAAGAGATTTCAGTCTAGGAATGATTTTCTCTTGGAATGTGAAGATCTGTCGATTCATCTCCAGTCATACACATTGACATACACAGCAAAGAAGATAGACAGTAAGATTGACACTGCTATATCAGGTGTAGGACATTTCTTATCCAGTTTTTTCTTTTTCTTGCATAGTTGCTATGTGTTTCTCATTGCAAAAGGCTGCCGCTGGGTGGCAAAAGCCAAGAGACCTTACTAACTAGGCTATATTTTTCTTAACTTGATCTGAAATCCACAATTAGACCACAATGCACCTTTGTTTCTATCCATATGGGATGCTAGCCTGCCTTGTACTAACGTTTTATATACTAAATCAAACAAAAAAATCAATCATTTCATATATCCCACTACTCCAGGTGTCCATGGAACATGAAAGAAAAACATTTATGCAGAGGAAAAACAGAAAATCATCCCTGAACCATCACACACGCGCACACACACACACACACACACACACATTCACACATAGGGGGAAAAACAGAAAATTATTTTCCTCGCCATAAATTTGATCCCATTCTTACAACCCATCCTTATAAGTTGATATGTACAAAATATGCAAATGTCACAAATGTTCTTTGTCATTTCAAAACTCTTTATCAATAACTTACCAGTGGGTGGGAAAGGGTCATTATGTGAAAATATGAAAAAATAGCCATATTAATTCTTTACCTGCAATTTGCCTCAGCAAGAAAGAAAAAGTGATTTTCTAATGCTGAAGATAAAGTAAGCTAAAGTACCAGCAGAAGCCTTGGCTATTTATAGCAGTTCTGACAATAGTTTTATAAGAACATGAAAAGAACAGAATCACTTGAAAATGGATGCCAGTCATCTCTTGTTCCCACTACTGAATTCATATAAAGTGGTGGCAAGATAGCAAAGGGATAATCTGAGAATTTTTTGAAGATGATTTAATGAGAAGAAGCACAATTTTGATTGTGATGTGTCACTTTCTGTAAACAATCGCTGTCTATCTTTACCCTTATACCTTATCTGTAATTTACCATTTATTGTATTTGCAAAGCTAGTACGGTTTTGGGTTTTTATCATGGTAAAACCTTTGTATTCAGGAGTTTAGGGCAGAGCCCTGAGGGAGTGTTATTTTACATAACCCATCCTAACATTTTAGGCAACATTCTTCATTGCAAGTAAAAGAACCATAAGTGGCATTTTACACAGCTTACAAGTATTGTTATATCTAATCCTATTTTAGAAGATTTTTTGGTAATATTAAGCTTAAATACTGGTAAAACTGATGCAATATACACAAGCTGCACAACCTGTATGCATTGGTGCGTGGAAGGCTGTTCATTTCAACCTTTTTTAAAATTGTGTTTTTTAGTAAAATGGCTTATTTTTTCCCAAAGGTGGAATTTAGCATTTTGTAATGATGAATATAAAAATACCTATCATCCTCAGATCATTTTAAGGTTAACTAAGGTGAAAATTTTAAAAAATTCCAATACACTTTTTAAAAAAAAGTCTGCCCTCTCACACTTTTATGTATTTATTTTTCTTACATACCCATCTTCTAACTTAGAGATAGCATTTTTTGCCCCCTTTATCCTTGTTTTTGTTTTTTACTCCAGAGAGTAACTGCTTTGTATTTCTTTCTTTAGAAAAAAAAAAAGATTTTTTTTTTTTTAAAGAAGAAGCCGCCACTTGAACCCCCAATAAATGCTGTTGCCTAAGCATGGCGTACTTCATCTGTTCCCGTTTGTGCCATCTGCTGTGATGTCATCACTTATATGGCGTTAATTTCCTGCCACTACAGATCTTTTGAAGATTGATGGAATACTGGTGTCTGTTAGAATGCTTCAGACTACAAGATGTAATTAAAGGCTTTTCTTAATACGTTTTAACCAAAGATGTGGAGCAATCCAAGCCACATATCTTCTACATTAAATTTGTCCATTTTGGTTATTTTCATAATCGGGTATTGCATTTTGCCTTCCCTGTTCATACCTCAAATTGATCCATACCTCAGTTTAATTCAGAGAGGTCAGCTAAGAGACGGATTCTGTTGTGGTTTGAATGCATTACCAGTGTTCTCTTGGAGCGAAGCAGCCCTGGGTCACTGTAGGCATAGGACTTGGATTGCTTCAGATGGTTTGCTGTATCATTTTTCTTCTTTTTCTTTTTCTGGGGACTTGTTTCCATTAAATGACAGTAATTAAAATAGCTTGTAAATGAGGGCATACAAGCATTTGCAACAAATATTCAAATAGAGGCTCACAGCGGCATAAGCTGGACTTTGTCGCCACTAGATGACAAGATGTTATAACTAAGTTAAACCACATCTGTGTATCTCAAGGGACTTAATTCAGCTGTCTGTAGTGAATAAAAGTGGGGAATTTTCAAAAGTTTCTCCTGCTGGAAATAAGGTATAATTTGTATTTTGCAGACAATTCAGTAAAGTTACTGGCTTTCTTAGTGATGCAGTGTCTGTGGTGCATTTTTTTAATTAATGTTTTGCTGTTCAAATTTATTCCACTTTATCGTGTTTTTTTAAAGCAGCTTCTCCCACAAGCACAAGTGAGCTTTCTTGGTTTTCAACTCAAAATACTCAAAAAGAGGGGTATTTGTGTTTTGGGGGGAAGGGAGAGTGTGAATTGTTTCCCTACTCTTGGGGTGATATATGTATCCAGCCAGTGTGGGAAGTTCAAGGTTCTTATCAAGTGGCTCAACTTTGTTATCAAAGCAGTTCCGTGAAGATCTTTGATAACTTGCTTAATTACACAGACTTTTCCAAAACTCATTGTGCAAGATATCCCCATGTTTAATATTTTTTAAACTAAAGTGTGTAAAAAGCACTTCCAGACTTATTTCTTTTTTCTTCATCAGAATAGTCTACTTAACCAAAAGAGGTTGAAAACATAGGCTTCTATCTAAATATTTGGGGAAATTAGTGAATTCATCCATTTTTAGAAACTATAAAATATATCCATTACCAAAATTTAATTACTGATATAATTTCTAAAGGAAATGTCCTTAGAAAGATCAACATAGAGACTAATTTAGGAACTGAAAAGGAAAATAAGGAGGCCCTGGCCAGCCGACTGGAGAACTGGACTTTTGCATTAGCAGTGACTCCTCCTCTGATGAAAAAAAGAATGCCTCCTGCAGAAACGCTGCATGTGGCTTCAGAATAGCAGTGCTTTTCTCTTTGTTCTCTTTATCCATTTTCAGCAAGCATTTATTAAGCAATTATTATGCGTATCTCGTGGTAGATTCTAGGATGAATCAAGATGTAGCTCTTGCTATTAATAAATGTATAACCTAATAGGAGATTAAAAGGCTAATAGGAAATAGGAAGTGTTTTCAGAGACATCTTTAAAGTGCTAGAAGGGAACCACTTTGGCCATCTTTGGAACAGAGCTGAAGCCCCAAGAATAGGCACCTCGTAACCTGCCCAGCAGAAGCAGTCTTTGACTTGTCTTTGGAGTTGGGTAGGATGGAGAAAGGCCCAGATGGATAAGGACAGGGCTGATTTGTGGGCACAAGACCTCTGCAGTCACACGTGGCCCTCCACTTAGCTTCATGTTCCGTTGTCACCATCTTGAAAATCTAATCTCTGAGCCTGTGGTTTTTGTTTGTTTGTTTGTTTTTGCGGTATGCGGGCCTCTCACTGTTGTGGCCTCTCCCGTTGCGGAGCACAGGCTCTGGACGCGCAGGCTCAGCGGCCATGGCTCACGGGCCCAGCCGCTCCGCGGTCTGCTCGGCCAAGAAACAAAACTTTTAAGTTTCTGGTGAGCGGGTGCAGAGATTCACTTATATTGCAGCCACTCAAGATAAGCCTTCTGTGTAAGTTTCCTTGCTTATTAAACCTGCCACCCACCAATCTGGAGTGGTCTGCCTCTTTCTTTGGTCTCTCCTTACCCTCCGTGTACAGAGGCCGGGAGGCTCCCAAGGCACAAGACTGCAAGAGTTGGTTGGAGTCTGATCATATAACTGCAATTTAAGAAGTCTGGGGTTTAAGGAATTAAGTGAAAGATTACAAGAGATGGAATTGTTAAAGTACAGCAAATGATGAGGTTTATGGTAGGAGTGATGATAGATAAGGAATTGTTTGTAGTTTCAAGCTTAAATGGTTAGGATCATAGTAATGTTCAAATTGGATATGGAGAGGTCACTGCTTCGTCAGGAAGGTAATCAATTCAGTTTTCAGCCTGTGGAGGTTGAGTGAAATCCAAGAAGAATGTGAGAATTTTGTAAGTAGAGATGAGCTCAGGATACCAGTCAATCTGAAGGTTTTGGATGTTTTGGAAGTTACTAACAGGGAGGAGCCGTGCATTTGAAAAGCGTGTCAAGGGGAAGAAAGGGCAAAGGGAGAAGGGAGAAGAAGGCTTGGAAGGGAATGTTGCAGAGGGGAGACCTACAGAGGGAAAAGGACAAAGTCAGGAGGGAGCAGTGAGAAGGAAAACCGAAGAGTGCGGTCAAGGCATGGAGAGGTTTCAAGGAAGAGAAAAAAAGAAGCGTTCAGCAGTGTGCAGTGCTCTATTGGGGTTCCAGAGGACGAAGATGAAAGAAGGGTGATATCTGAGAACTAGTTCAACAAAATGGTGTGGGAGAGAGGAGAGACCACAGAAGTCCGTCTAAGAGATGTTGTGAAATTTCAGGCAGCGAGTATGAACTAATCTTTTACAATGTTTGTGATTAAAAGAAGAGAGTGGGGTGGGGGTGGGGGGCTTCCCTGGTGGCGCAGTGGTTGAGAGTCTACCTGCCGATGCAGGGGACGCGGGTTCGTGCCCCGGTCCGGGATGATCCCACATGCCGCGGAGCGGCTGGGCCCGTGAGCCATGGCTGCTGAGCCTGCGCGTCTGGAGCCTGTGCTCCACAACGGGAGAGGCCACAACAGTGAGAGACCCGCGTACCGAATAAAAAAAGAAGAAGAAGAAAGCGGCCACGAAGGGAAAGGTTGTTAAAAGGCTGGGTAGAAATTGAACGTGTTTATGGGCTAGGGGAGACCTAAGGGGGCAGAACACAGACATGAACCATCCTAACCAAAGCCTAGAGGATTACACTTTGTGCTCCCTAAGTCCAATTTGGATGTGGTTATTTTAATTCAATGATGTTTGGGAGTCTGGATTAAATAGAGTTATTGAATTTGATAAAGGCAAACCACCCAGAACAGGGCATCTTGAGTTTTCATTTTGTGAACCAAGTCCTTTTTCCATTTTGTTTGCATATTTTATGGCATTTTTCCTACACATTCTCCTTACAGACAGACTTCTAAGCAAGATCCAGTGATGAAAGTGGAAAGTCAAGTTCACTTCCCCACTGTGTGTCTCCCTTGAATTCCCACTATCTCTATTTCCAGAGAGCAAATGTCTCCATCACCCAAAATGAGGCTATTCCTTTAACCTCTCCTCTTCTAGGTACAGCCTCTTTCCTGGGGGACTTTTGCCTGAGAGTTATAGTTAGGAAAACAGGTAGGAAAATGTTCATAGTTTCTGGCCCTAAAGTGGTTTCTCGTTTTAGCAGCAACCTTGCCAGATCATCGGCTCCATCAGACCCCCAATCTTGACCAGATCCCACTTGAGGAAGAACCTCCAGCCCTAAAGCACCCATCTCTAGCAGCCAACCTCTGCTCTAGGCCAAATAGAGATGATAATCCCCTTTGAATCTGGTAACTGGTACAAGGGCCAGGCTGAAAGGGAGGAAACATGAACTACCAGTGGGGCAATTCCGCACTAAACTGAAAGTTGTCAAGAAAGCACTTTCCCCGAACTCTCCACAGCCAGAAATGTGAGGTCCAAGTCAGTTCCCTTGCCCCACCTTCCTCTCCACAAAGACAGCACCAGGGCCTGGAGGTTGCAATGGCCAGGCAACCTGAGGAAAAAGAAATTGCAGCTGGTGCATGAGTGAGGGCGAGACCCATTGTAATGGATGTTGAGTAGCTTCTCTGTGATGGAGTTGACTTTCATTTTCTTATTTTGCCTGCTCAGTGACCCTAGATGCAGTTTTTCCAGAGGTCATCTAGTCTCCTAGTTGAGAATCAGACCAGCTTTGCTCCTCACAAGCTAAGTAGCATTTCATTTGTCAAGTTATTTACTCTCTCTAAGCACCAATTTTCTCATTTATGACTAACTCACAGGGTTGCTCCGAGACCCAGTTAAGACCTTCATAGGTGCTAATCAGTGAATAGATCCTTACTCGCCCGAAAAGTCACTCAAAATACATGCTACCATACTCTGTAAAATAACAGTAAGAAGAAGTCAACAAAATTCAGATTTCTCCTGTGATGATGACAATATGCTCTTTTGTTTCTTGGGAATATCACATCCTCTCCCCAAAGATGATTTGGTACGCCCCTTTGCTGAGGGCCAAAGCACACACTCTACCTATGGAGAAAGCAGTGCTTTGCAGGTATTCATCCCCAAACTTCCCACTAGTGGTGCCAAATATATCAACACACAGAGACTTTTCTACAAGTAATTGTTACAGAAAGAGAATTACCTACTTCAAGCATTTATTCCATGAATATTCCATATGGTACACTTGTTTCTCTTTACCAGACCATCTGCTTGGAAATGCAAACCTGTTTGTATGCAAAAGTTTGTATGTGTAGCATTTATGATTAAAATATTGGGAAGGTGCCCATCCATAAAGGAGTGTTTAAATAAATTGTGGTACATCAACACATCGAATACAGTTATATGATCAGGCCACCCAAGATGGCTGTTCTCTTGCTCTCTGTACATCTCCTGCTGAAGCAGTCCCTGCTTCACCTGCACCCGGCTCACCTGACATCAATGAGTCAAGAGGGAAGATCATTCCCTCTTAACCATAGAGCCTAATCAGTAAATGCCTACGCACTTGTTCCTGGCCCCAGCCAGTGATTGTTCTAATCTTTAGATCCAAACATCTTCACCTTGAGAGCTTATCAAAGAGGTGGTGAGGGTCCTGCCCCTCTGCTAGTTTCCCTGGTAACCAATGAGTCCACCTGACATCAATTCCCCCTATAACTGGTAACCTCCTCCCTCCCTTCCGAAGCGAAGACTGCCCATGTCCTGCCCGCCTGTGTGCCGCACGCACGGTGGGGTGTTGCTCCAGGACCTTGCTTCAGACATGTAAGGTCCCTATTGTTCTAATCTTTAGATCCAAACATCTTCACCTTGAGAGCTTATCAAAGAGGTGGTGAGGGTCCTGCCCCTCTGCTAGTTTCCCTGGTAACCAATGAGTCCACCTGACATCAATTCCCCCTATAACTGGTAACCTCCTCCCTCCCTTCCGAAGCAAAGACTGCCCCATGTCCTGCCCGCCTGTGTGCCGCACGCATGGTGGGGTGTTGCTCCAGGACCTTGCTTCAGACATGTAAGGTCCCCCATCGTTAAACCACTGATTGCTCTTCGCTGACTCTGGGCTCTTTCCTAGGTCTTGTGGCTGGGCAACTACAGAGCTTGCAGGCCTGCGTGGTCCAGCCCAACAGCAGTAGTTCAAAAGAAACATAAAACAAACAAAACTTCTATGTACTGATATGGAAATTTTCCGGAATATGTTGTTAGATTAAAAAAAGCAATCATAGAACAGTATATGGTATGCTGATTCCAGAGAAAAATGGGAGACGTAAACAATCAATGTTCTTATATTTGCAAAAAGAAATACTGGAAGTATATACAAGGAAAACAACAAAGTAGTTTCAAAGTGATGGCAGTTTGGGGGAAGGGGTGAGCAGGGTGGAAGCCAGACTTGACAACACAGACTTTTTAATATTGTTTACATGTTTGAACTGTAGGATGTGTTACTTATATTCAAAAAGAGAAAGGTTTTAGTTTAGAAAAAAACCTCTTTCCAAACAAAACTAAGTGCCACACAGTGGATTTACAGAAAGCTCTCTGCTGACTGAAGAGGCCCTTGGAAAATTCCAGTGCATTTTCAATTTCAAT
Source organism: Neophocaena asiaeorientalis asiaeorientalis (assembly GCF_003031525.2). Taxonomy (NCBI): domain Eukaryota; kingdom Metazoa; phylum Chordata; class Mammalia; order Artiodactyla; family Phocoenidae; genus Neophocaena; species Neophocaena asiaeorientalis. The sequence continues at coordinate 5,840,540 of NW_020185325.1, read as the reverse complement.
TTTCAAAACCTCAGGACAGGTGAGCTTGCCTTTAGGCTTCTCCAGGTGCAGAAGCTTTCAACTGTCACCTTCAGCTGACCGGGAGGAAGCCTTAAGATTAGGAGTTTGCTTCTCTGTTGACTACACAGCCAAACCAAAAGGCTTACTAAAGCAACAAGCGTCCCATAATTAAATCACAAATATTATTTCCTAAGAATATTTGGGTTTTCTTGGCCATTTTCCCAGCCACTTACCTGCATTTCTTTTTGACGGACTTCAGAATTCATCCCATAAGATTTAATTTTTTCTGCCTAATCAAGGATCTGTTTATCCGATTGAGCCATCTAATTTTAAGACTGCAAAGTCGAGGGATCCTGACTGGATTTCTGTTGAACTTACAGCTGCCTGGCTCTTGGTCATTGCAAGCTGCTCCCACAAGTGGCCAACACAACTCAACAGTATTAGAACACAGAAAACATGTCACCCTTGCTAACCTCTCTGTCCATACCATCAGCTGAAATGACATGGAGAGTATACCACTTTCTGGTACTTCCTAATTCATCAGCTAAGTTACCAAGTACTAGTTGGAAGGCTAAAAATAATCTAACTTTTCCACCCCACTTTCCTGTCCTCCGAATTAAATATCTTGGTTTATGTTCTTTGCACGCACAAAGTTTTACCTTTAAAACATGTTAAAGAAATTATTTGGCCAAATCAGAAAACGTATTCTCTACCACAGAGTTCTACTAAGATAAAAGGATAATACTTTTCAGCACCTCTCCTCCTAAGCTCTCCACTAGTGCTTGTATTTTTCCTTTGAGTTCATTTATTAAGAAAAAAACTCAGAAAAATGGTTTATTTTTCCTCAGTCGGGCATCCTCTCCAGGATCCTTTTTAAAGGTACTGACAACAATACGAGAGCATATACAACAGCCCTTGAGAGCTCAACTACTTTGCTAAAGGCCAGTTTTCTTCCTGCCTTTAATAATGCATTTTGTAAAATCTGAGAAGAGAAGAGAAAGCTACTATGAAATATAGAATCAAGAAATATGAGACAGGATGCATTGAACTTCTGTATTTAGAAAATTATATACAACTAGTTATTATATAAACCAGAATGTAACCGATGTTGGTGCTAATTGTGATAATAAAGGCCACAACATCACTCATTAAAATGTAAGCAAATGTAAGCAGGGATTATATTGAATGAAAGACATTGAGCACAAAAGAGGTCATACTGTATAATTCTAGTTACATGCAGACCAAGAACAGACAGAACTCATCTATGGTAATAGAAATCAGAGCAGTGGTTGACTGTGGGTGGGGGGACTGACTGGAAGGGGGGCACAAAGGGACTTTCTGGGGTGATTGGGACACTGTCAAAATTCACTTAATTAGACATTTAAAGTCTGTGTTTTCACTCCATGTAAATTTTACCTCAATTTAAAAAATGATTATGTGAAAAGAAATCTCATATTCAGAATATTATACACGAAGTATTGATAGTAGTGGGAGCTCTCACTCCATGGTGCTTCCTGTTGAGGTGTAGTAAGGCCTCCGTCAATATAGAAAATCATACTTCATCCAGCCTCGATTCAAATCAAGGTAAGCTGGCCAAAATTATTCTTTCTCTTGCATACCTTGAACCTACTTTCCCACAATATTCGTTGACAAATATTAACAATGTTCATAGATAAAGGGAGGTAAACTTCAACTCGGTCACGATCAAATGATCACAAATGCTAAAACTGAAGACATAAATTAATATGATTATATTGAGACTGATGTAATATAACAATGCACATCAAATAAATTGACTACTTCAAGGATGGAGGCATTATGTAATCCAGAATATTAAATGACTGTTTTGCTATCGAGGGTTCCTATACCATATTCTTACCAAGTTTTGCTAAATATAATGTTGAACCTCAGAAAATAAAAGAATAAGAAAGCTAGAATAAAGACACAGACCTACTAGAGAATGGACTTGAGGATATAGGGAGGGGGAAGGGTAAGCTGTGACAAAGTGAGAGAGTGGCATGGACACATATACACTACCAAACGTAAAATAGATAGCTAGTGGGAACCAGCCGCATAGCACAGGGAGATCGGCTCTGTGCTTTGTGACCACCTAGAGGGGTGGGATAGGGAGGGTGGGAGGGAGATGCAAGAGGGAGGGGATATGGGGATATATGTGTATGTATAGCTGATTCACTTTGTTATAAAGCAGAAACTAACACACAATTGCAAAGCAATTATACTCCAATAAAGATGTTTTAAAAAAAAAAAGTAAAAAAAAAAAGAAAACCAGAATGTTTAATCTTCTGTCTCTAAACCATCCAAAAAGAGACTTCATTTGTTTTTCTCCTGTGGAAACTATTTGAAGCTGCAATATGTGTAGAACCCAAAGTGATAGTCAGTGCAACCAGTAATATTAAACCACTTTCCTATAAAATTGACCATGCATCTACCCATCCCTTGAGGGTTAAATACAGGAAAATACAAATGAAAGTAAAAGGCCCAGCTGCATTTTGAGGTGTCCTTAGTGAAATTAAGTGCAAGGCCTATCTGCTTAAGTACTCTGGAGCTACCAGTCAGAGGACATTGCATTCTTCTCTTAATTAGTAAGTAAAAAAGATCCCAAACCATAAAAACATAAAATATTTTTCAAGAAGTATTGGGACTTTGTTTTTGTGCATTTAATCAAATACATGTATATAACTGATTAACATTTGGTACTTACACACACACATGCCTGCACATACACACACATATGCACATACATAAATAATGTGTATATAGTTCATGAACACGAACCAGATTGATACAATAAAACAGCAGATGGGCTTCCCTGGTGGTGCAGTGATTAAGAGTCCGCCTGCCGATGCAGGGGACACAGGTTCGTGCCCCGGTCCGGGAAGATCCCACATGCCGCGGAGCGGCTGGGCCCGTGAGCCATGGCCGCTGAGCCTGCGCGTCCGGAACCTGTGCTCTGCAACGGGAGAGGCCACAACAGTGAGAGGCCTGCGTACCGCAAAAAAAACCCAAAAAACCCCAACAAACTAACAACATTGTAAACCAACTATACTCCAATAAAAATTAAAAAAAAAAAAAAAAAAAAGAAAGAAAGGAAAGAAATCCTCATTCTACAAAGTAGGTATTTGGGCCTAAAGTATAAGGTCACTAACTCCTCTATTTTTCCTGGGTAACATCAAAGAGTGATTCTTGTATTACCTCCCAGTGTTTCTTCACACTGAAGAAAAGGATGTAAAGATACACATGTGTTAAAAAGGTGAGCAGGCAAGGAAGTGTCCCACAGAAATACAAAACCACCAACACTCATTTTATTATATACTATCATATAGATTTAAATAGTCTCCAGTCTTAGTCTAGTGCTATTTTATTATGTAATAAGTAATATCTTAAGTCCTTAGGAATAAGATATAATTTATTATGGATTAAGAAATGTCTTAAATCCTTATGGTCTCACTTAACAGTGTTGTGGACATTGGTAAAGCAACAGCATGATAGTGTCAAAAGATTACAAACGTTGAAGCAAGTGAATCTGAATACCCTCTTGGTCAACTATGAGCTGCGGGGAAATTTGTTTAACCTATCTGGGTTGTTGCCTCATCTGTAAATAGAAATAATAAGATTTACATTTAGAGATATTGTAAGGATTTGAAACATTTTGAAAATTTAGGATTCTACTCTGACCATTCCCGGGTATGATACTTCTTTCTTTTTCCTGACAGTGACCGTAAGCCGACCTAACCAATACGTATTCCAGGTGGCAAGCTAGCCAAAACAGGGCTTCATCAGTTCTGTTCACAGTGGCATCCTAAGCGGCTAGAATGGTACCTGGCGTAGAATTAACTTTCAACAAATATTTATTGAATTAAGAAATATATGGTATGAGTAATATAAAGTATTACATAACTTTTGAGTTCTTTCAGTTGGTTAAAAATAGCTTAATATGCTGATACATTCAGATCTAGTTTATTCATTTTTATTTCTAATACTATATTCCTAGTGAGAATAAACCATAGTTTTTCATTTCTTCTATTGATGGACAGATAGTTTGCATGTAATAACATGGAAAAAATCTAAACATAATTTTTTGAAAAAAAGCAAATTTTTAGATATAAATATGTAGTAGAAGAATTTTTTTTAATGTACAGGAGAAACACATACTAACTTCTGGATAGTGGTTATCTCTGGAAAGAAAGAATAGAAAAGGGATGAGAAGGTTGAGGGATAGCTAATTTATAATGTTTTTTATTTCTTTTCTTTTTTTATAATTTATTTATTTATTTTTGGGTGTGTTGGATCTTCGTTTCTGTGCATGGGCTTTCTCTAGTTGCAGCTAGCGGGGGCCACTCTTCATGGCGGTGTGCGGGCCTCTCACTGTCACGGCCTCTCTTGTGGCGGAGCACAGGCTCCAGACGCGCAGGCTCAGTAGTTGTGGCTCACGGGCCTAGTTGCTCTGCAGCATGTGGGATCTTCCCAGACCAGGGATCGAACGCATGTCCCCTGCGTTGGCAGGCAGATTTTCAACCACGGCACCACCAGGGAAGCCCTATTTCTTTTCTTAAAAAAGAGAGACTAAGCAAAAAATACGATTTTTCAGGGACTTCCCTGGTGGCACAGTGGTTAAGAAACTGCCTGCCAATGCAGGAGACAGATCCCACGTGCCGCGGAACAGCTAAGCCCATGCTCTACAACTACTGAGCCTGCACTCTAGAGCCTGCACGCCACAACTACTGAAGCCCACGCGCCACAACTACTGAAGCCCGCACGCCTAGAGCCCGTGCTCCGCTACAAAAGAAAAATAAATAAAATAAAAATAAATTTATATATTTAAAAAATCTTTCAGGGCTTCCCTGGTGGCTCAGTGGTTGAGAGTCTGCCTGCTAATGCAGGGGACATGGGTTCAAGCCCTGGTCTGGGAGGATCCCACGTGCTGCGGAGCGACTAGGCCCGTGAACCACAACTACTGAGCCTGCGTGTCTGGAGCCTGTGCTCCACAACAAGAGAGGCCGCAATGGTGAGAGGCCCGTGCACCGCGATGAAGAGTGGCCCCCACTTGCCACAGCTAGAGAAAGCCCTTGCACAGAAACGAAGACCCAACACAGCAAAAATTAATTAATTAATTAATAAGCTCCTACCCCCAACATCTTCTTTAAAAAAAAAAAAATCTTTCAAATGTGGTTGGTGGTAATAAAGATTTCTGTTATTTCGTTTGTTTTTTTTTTTTGGTCGCATTGGGTCTTCGTTGCTGCTCTCAGGCATTCTCTAGTTGTGATGAGCGGGACTACTCTTCCTTGCCATGCGTGGGCTTTTCACTGCAGTGGCTTCTCTTGTTGCAGAGTGCGGGCTCTAGGCACGTGGGCTCAGTAGTTGTGACTCGCTGGCTCTAGAGCGCAGGCTCAGTAGTTGTGACACACGGCTTAGTTGCTCCGCGGCATGTGGGATCTTCTCTGACCAGGGATCGAACCCCTGCATTGGGAGGTGGAGTCTTAACTACTGTGCCACCAGGGAAGTCTCCCTGTTTGCATTTTTTAACATTTGAAATATTTTATACTCAAAAATTTTTAAATACATAATTTTAAAAAATATGATGATATCTTCTGACTTTAACAAGCTGTTTGAAACATAAGGACATAAGCTCAATCAAAGAAGAATACACTAACATAGTATTTTCATTTACGCTCAAAACAAATGATTTCTAATACAACAGTGCTTATTTTTATCTGTGTGAAAATAAAATTAAATTGAATTTTTTGAGGAGAAATGTTATCACATTTCCCATTTTATTTGTAGTCCTATAATCTTACAGATATGTTAGTGTCATTTCTCATATCCATTATTTGAGTAGCTAGTAATGTCTCATTCCTGGTTAATTTATGCAGAATTTCCAAATAAACTTAATCATACACAGATATTTAAGGATTACGTAGCTTTGCAAGAGATGGTCACTCCATTCAAAATAATGAATAATTCCATGGAAACACGTTCTTCCTTTCTAACACTTTACACATAACCCAAATCATTTAATTATCAGGAGTTGTATTTTACTTACAGATCCAGTCTCCTGTATGTTGCATCTTATTTTACGCAAACCCCTTGGGGGATTTTCTGAGAGAATTCTAGCTAATTTAATAATGTATGTCTGCCATACTAGCAATAAGTCATATCTATAAGCAGAAAGAAGCCAGAGTTCTTTAAGGTGGCTAAAAAAATGTAGTCAAAGCAAGTTAGAATATTCAATAATCTTAAGTTGAAAAACCAGATATTATCTAGATAACTTATAATTTGTTCGCTATTATGACACATCGACGTGAAGTTTAAGTAGGAATAGGAGAAAGAAGCAATTGCATGTCATCATGTGCTTATTTGCATTTTTTCCTACAGGTCAGTATTCTCTAATGGCAAATTTTATGGATTTTGCAATAGTGGACTGATGAATATCTTATTCTTGCATCACAAAATACATCTATTCATGAAAGAGAGCCACCATAATGAAGAGTTTTACAAAGTTCTCAGGTAACTGAGTATGTAATTTCATTCAGGCTTTGACCATGAATTTTTTTCTTTATTGAGGAAGATGATGACTTGAACAAGAAATCGTAGTCTTTTCAGTCATTTGGGATCAAAGGACATGACTGAGAGATGGCTGGGATGCTCTCTTTGTTTTTCTCTTCGCTAAACAAATAGATTTTAAATCCTGGATAGAGAACACCGGTAGTAGAGGTGCTTTGGCAAATAAAATAATTTTTCTAAAGTATAGTCTTGTTGTCAAGGCAGTTTGAACATCGTGGCTGGTTTACTCCCATCCTCCGCCAACTTAACCAAGTTGTTTATATGATGGCAGTAATACTAACACATGGGTTATACCATAAGCAATATCATCAAAGCGGATCTCTAGGTAAAGACAAAATATACACTACAAAGTAAGAAAGGAAACATAACTACAAAGTCAAGACTTTTTTTTTTTTTTTTGGCTGTGTTGGGTCTTCGTTGCTGCGTGAGGGCTTTCTCTAGTTGTGGCAAGCAGGGGCTTCTCTTGTGGAGCTCGGGCTCTAGGTGTGCGGGCTTCAGTAATTGCAGCAGGCGGGATTAGTAGTTGCAGCACGTGGGCCCTAGGTTGTGCAGGCTTCAGTAGTTGGGGTATGCGGGATCTAGAGCACAGGCTCAGTAGTTGTGGTGCACGGGCTTAGCTGGGATCCCATGGCATGTGGGATCTTCCCAGACCAAGAATCAAACCCCTGCACTGGCAGGCGGATTCCCAACCACTGCACAACCAGGGAAGTCCCCAAAGTCAAGACTTTTTAGTGTCCAAAATACTACAGGTTATTTTATTTTACTTCAATTAAATAACATTTTTTTCCCAAAACAAGGACATCAGATTAAGGAAAAGATACCTGCTGTATATTAATGACTGTATTGTTGTCTCTTATGTTTAGATTTGTGTTTATATACCTTTTCTATCTGGTTATTTCCAGTTTTTCTTTTTCAATTCAGCATGCTGGAATTGAGTTTTAAATTGTGATGGCAATGATTTAAGAGTTTGTGAAACACTGCATTTCTAGGATGACACATTTTTCTGTTGTTTCTACTTTACATAGAAAATTTAATTTGCCATGTGGAGGCATAGAAGTTATTTTAACCCAGCTTAGAATGTGAATCCCTTTGGGTATACCTAGTGTATGTTCCTTTCATTCAGCGCCTGGGTGAACAGCTGGAGGTTCTTTTCTTCTTCAGAAATGTCAAAAGGATGAGGGGCAGGCTGGGTATTGTGACACTATTCTGCGTTGATGTAATATTGAGTCCCGAGGCTTCGTGTTTCTGAAAGCTCCATAACAATGTGGAACGTCATCCTGTGTTTTCCTCTGCCTGTATTTCTGTCTGTATGTGCACACATGCATGTGTGTGGTGACACAGATAACTGTTTGGATAGGTCTAGGAGTGAAAACCCTCACTTTACAGTCTTTGTATCACTAATCTTGCAGCTGTTTCTCTTCCTTGTTTAAGAAAATTGTATCTTATCTAAAGACACCATCAAGCTCATGTAGCAGCACTGCAGTTACATCTCTGACCAAAATGACAAGACTCAACAATGAGCCAGAATACAGGCTTAATGAATTAAAAATGTGGCAGGCAAGAGCCTGGTAATCTTAAAACTGAGACGGTATTTTTTTTAATGTAGGAAACCAATTGGAGATGTCCATAAACGATGTGTCATCACAGCATTGGTCCCAGAAAGGAGTACTGAAAAGCATAGCTTTGTTAAGGCCACACAATTTCTTTAGGTAAAGACACTAAACCCTTCATTAAATCTCCCTCTCCTCTGAGTCTTTAATAGGCAATGCTTTGTGAGAGGGCTTAGTCTGAACACTCGTGAACGGCCAGGCATGATGCCCTCAGCGGGGGTGATGTCACGATGTTGGGGCCACCCAGCACTTTCTCTTGGAGACTGCCACCTAGGCCTGCTCTCTACAGGAAATGCCTCTGCTTCAGCCCGTTCTTACCTGACTTTTGGGGATTAAAAACCTATACATCTGTATCCGTTTCACCAAGACTCTACCCTCTCTTGTTCCAAGAAACAAATTCATGCCACCATAATAATAATAACTATAATAATAAGAGCTGACACTACTCAAGTGCTTACTACATGCCAGACACTAAGTGCTTTACATGCATTAACTCAGGGAATCCTCACAATGACCTTGTGAGGTAGGCATAATCATTAAACCTTCTTCACAGGTGAGAAAAAATTGAGGCACAGAGGGATTAAGTAACTTGCCACCACGTCACCCAGTTGATAAATCAGGAAACCAGGACTTGAATGAGATGATCTGAGTCTATGAGCCTTAACCAATAAATTCTGGGAATTAAGGCACTGACACTTTCTAGAGTGTCTGCCCCTCCCCTGACCAGTGTAATGAGGTTCATTCTAAAAGTAAGACTTGTAGGTATTATATTAGATCAGGATGTAGCTTCACAAGCCGGTGGAATTATAAGCAAATCTCCATCATTTCCTTATGAACTGGATAGGGACCCATGCTGCCGTAAACTAGGTGATTTCAAGAACTCTTTCTGAAGTTCATTTAAAAATTGAATCTAGGAGATATAAAATAAATGTTACAAAGAAAGATAGCTTTTTTCAAGTAAAGTCCCAGAACCCACATAACTGTAATAAAAGAGAAACAGGAAACTCTCCAAGATACTCTACAGGATTTGAAAGGGAAATCCGTATGGCAAATGTACTTATTCAAGGCAACTGTTTAGGCAAAGCCTGTGTCAGCTTCGGTCTTTGTGACAAGGCATGGACAACTAGTAAAAGTAGTTAAAGTGTCAAATATGGTGCACAATGAAAATCAAAAAGGGGAAAATGTGAGAGTCAATGTTTGGACAATTGACGTAAAAAAAAATATGGGTACAATATGGCAGAAGGTGAAAGAAGGTGGCTTCCCCTACAAATGCAATATGCTCAATGAAAGAATGTTTTATCTGGGCATGTCAACAGTCAGCCTAATCCGAAAACCCAACCATCAAGTGCCAGACGAAGGTGCAAAAATGCCAAGAAACACATCAAGAGGTAAAGAGAGCCAATAAAAAAACACTTGCATCTGTGGCAGTCTTATGAAAAGGATTTACATGGAAATCAAGGGCTAATAATGAGAGCATACAAATTACTGTGGAAAATGATGATTAGTGATAATAATTGTTCGAGAAAACATGTGTGTCACCTGCCTCTAAATGATAATTTACGTTTGACTAATGAATAATTCAAGTCCCTAGGCTTAGGAGAGACTGCTGTTGTTACTAACTAGTATCCTAGTGGGACCAAGGAGGGAGGGCCGCAACTGAAGAGATCCCCAGAACTGACATTCCCTCCCAAGCAATTCCTCCACTGCCACTGACTGCCTGGTCATGATGACTGAGCCCTGAACATCTCTCTCTCTCCCTTCAACCCTCCTCCCACCCCAGTTTATTCATCTGGTTCACCTTCAAAGCCTGAATAAAACAAATAGCTTATAACCTCCAAATTTCTAGACACTTAAAAGGTTTAGTGTATATAACATGTGAGACTTTGAAAGAAAACATACGAAGGAATAATCTCCTTGGTGAACTAGAGGGAGAAATTGTCTGAAGATTGACCAGAGTGCTTAAAAAAATGTTTCACTCTGTTTCTCTGCAAACTCACGTTCTGAAAAATAAAATGCATCAGGAGAGCTGTTAGAAATACTATTTTAAGGTTGAAAAGGCATTAATGGAACAGAGAAGTTACTATCACCAGTCTTCCCAAATGAGAGGTGTCTTGATATCATCCTCAAAGGAAAAGAGCTATTATTACTAAAGAAAGAGGAATAGGCCTGCTGTAGACTGTTTGTATCCACCAAAAATTCGTATGTTGAAACCTAATCCTTTGGGGGTGGTGCCTTCAGGAGGTGATTAAGTCATGAGGGCAGAACTCTCATGAATGAGATTAACACCCTTATAAAAGAGATCCCAGAGAGATCCCTCCTTCCGCTTTGTGAGGTTATATTGAAAAGACCACTGTCTATGAACCAGGAAGTGAGCCTTCACCTGACGCTGAACCTACCTTGAACTTGGACTTTCCAGCCTCCAGAAGAGTGAGAAATAAATTTCTGTTGTTTATAAGCCACCCAGTCTATGGTATTTTGTTATAACCGCCCGGAGGGTGCAAGACAAGGCTCAAAGTTATAATTTTAAATATACTCGAGTGGGCTTCCCTGGCGGCACAGTGGTTAAGAATCCGCCTGCCAATGCAGTGGACATGGGTTCAAGCCCTGGTCCAGGAAGATCCCACATGCCGCAGAGCAACTAAGTCCGTGTGCGACAGCTACTGAGCCTGCGCTCTAGACCCCGCGAGCCACAACTACTGAGCCCACGTACCACAACTACTGAAGCCCACACTCCTAGAGCCCGTGCTCCGCAGCAAGAGAAACCACCGCAATGAGAAGCCCACGCATCTCCATGCTTGCCGCAACTAGAGAAAACCAGCGTGCAGCAACGAAGACCCAACATAGCCAAAAATAAATAAATTTACAAAATATATATATACTTGAGTGGTAAGTTTCCACACCTCTTATTGCCCTTGATGAAGGGTTTATATGACATTTTGAATTAAATGATCACAAATCAACTTAGTAAAAGTCAGCTATTCTCCATAATATATGTTTGCTACAGGTAAGTTATAGAAATAGATAACATTTTCCTTTTTTTATTTGTCTGTTGTTTGTTTTAGGAGAAGCAACCTTTTTTTTTTTAACAGTATTTCCTGTATCTTCTGGATTTCCAGAAGAAAGACAGCAAAAATAAAAAAGAAAGAGGAGGAGGAGCATCAAGAAGAGGATGGGGCTTCCCTGGTGGCACAGTGGTTGAGAGTCCGCCTGCTGATGCAGGGGACGCGGAGCGGCTGGGCCCTTGAGCCATGGCCGCTGAGCTTACGCGTCCAGAGCCTGTGCTCCGCAACGGGAGAGGCCACAACAGTGAGAGGCCCACATACCGCAAAAAAAAAAAAAAAAAATCCATGGAGTCTTACCTGTTAGATCTTATAGAAAACTCCTTTTGCTGTTCAGTGTTAAGTTCTCAAAGTTTACAAATAAGCAAAGTAAGCAGTATCCTAGGTAGTGTGATTTGGAGGACACTGGCTTTAAAAATAACTATTTTTTCCTTTCTGGTTTGGAAAGTCCATAATTAAACGGCTTGTCCTTTACTTTCTAATTGGATACAATGTAAGTATATCTAGGAGACAGCCAATGTAAATCTTTTACACTTCAATATGAAACTTTATCAGATACTTTTTCTACAAATGATTGAGGAACAGGGAGAGCCTGATATAATGAGTGTCTAAAGAAGGGGGGAGTGAAAGTGAATGGAGAAAGGACTAGATGCACTGCAATTCGTTTTCCCTGCAGTTCTGTCGTTTTGCCTAAAAGGATAGTGCCTGTCAAGGTAGTGCTCTAACCTGCCAGGGAAGGAACCACGTCAACTGTCTTTGAATGCATAGTATCAGCCTTAGAATAGCCATTCTATGGGTGTTTGTTGAATTAATGAATAAATGAATGCAAGTAACTAACAATTAATATATTCTTGATACTTTGTATAATCTACATGCAACATGAAACTGACTTCTAGAGACATGGCATATATAGCAAGTATTCTTTCCAACTAGCTACTTCTCTGCATTAATTTCTAAACAAGGTTCTGCCTTGCCCCACAGCATTTTAGTTTCTGGTGAGGAAGTTTATTGTGTTATTCGAAAAGCAAACCAGAACAGGCACGTTTTTGTGGATATTATAGTGAAGAATGGCGAATGATAGAGACATCCAAAAAACATATTTAAAATACAGAAAAACATATTTAATAATTTATTCAATATTTAGGGAGTTACATGTCATGTGGCAAGTAAAGAAAGCAAATTCTCTGACTTCTTGGGGGTGTATAGTCTAGCAAAGGGAAGTAGACAAAGAAAAGAAGTGTAAATAAATAGAGAAACAAAGCTCTTTCAGATTGTTATAGATTTTTTTAAAAAATATGAATGTGGCAGAGAAAGACTGATGGGGTAGATTTGGCCTGGGAATGCTTCCTGACAAAGCAATGAGAAGGATGCAGCCATCTGGATTTCTGGGGGAAGAGTTCCAGACTTAGGGAACAGCAACTTCGAAGACTAAGAGTAAAGTGTTCTGGGGACAGAAAGGTGAATGTATTTTTTTATTTTTATTTATTTATTTATTTATTTATTTTGCGGTACGCAGGCCTCTCACTGTTGTGGCCTCTCCTGTTGCGGAGCACAGGCTCCGGACGTGCAGGCTCAGCGGCCATGGCTCATGGGCCCAGCCGCTCAGCGGCATGTGGGATCTTCCCGGACCAGGGCACGAACCCGTGTCCCCTGCATCGGCAGGGGGACTCTCAACCACTGTGCCACCAGGGAAGCCCGTTGAACGTAGTTTTAATATAGGTGGAGAGCAGTCTTCTTTCTCACACAAGCCCAATAATTTAAAGTGCCATTGAATGCTCTTTTAAAATTGTCTGAGAGTTAGAAACTGGTCTTCCAAGCTGTCTAAATTCAAATCCTGTTTTTGCCATTTTTTGACTCAGCAGTCTTATGTTCCAGAGATGTCTGTCCCAGTTCTTTCTCTAATGGGTTTTCTCTGTAATTGCACTGATGAGTTTAAGCATGAAGACAGGCCAGCCTTAGAAAAGTGAGCCTGTGTTGTGTGACTATGCAGCCATCACTTGAAGTTAGATGGCAAAAGCAAGAGTATTCCCTCCGAATACATTCATTAGAATTAACTCTGAACTGGGAAGCTTGAAGGGACTGTGGCCTAGGATTTGGACATTAACCCACTTATAATCATCAACACAATAGCATGGATTCATTTTATCATGTGATCTAATCATTGTCTTGGAAGGCAAAGAATGGGAACCTAAAAGACTAGAAGAAAGGAAAACTAAGTTTGGCTGATGAAGGAGAAAAAAAAGGAAAGCTAAATACATGAAGACAAAGTTATTTACACTCAAAATTTCAGCCATTCTAAATAGGGGTTCTAGAGTATTTTTGGAAGAAAGCATAAATGTTTCCTTGCTACAATAGAATATGTACGACTACAAAGCAAATGAATGTTTTTCCCTAGAGCTATGATGAAGTGCAATGTCCTTGTCTGTGTGTTGTGATTCTGTCCACTGCTGATTGTGTTTTATAAGACTTTGCGCTTCCCTTAATTTTAAAAGCGCTTGCAGTACTAAATACATCACGATGGTAGCTTTAAAATGTTATTTTTTAATATTATAGTATCATCTATTTTAATGTTAACCTAATAGCAAATCTATTGTAACTGTGAAGCAACATCTTAAAAAATAAATGCCATTGCAGACGTTCTCTGAGATTGTACCTATTGTTCTGAGTATCTGCCGCAGTTGGAAAAGGTATTCAAACTGGCATATCAGAAGATGATATTTCTTTTATATGTTTTCAAAAATACCACTGGAAGTAAAAATAAACTAATGAGACTTATTTTCTTGTGTCTCAGAAATAGATTCTAAAGGCAAAAGGATAGGAGGAAGTGAAGGGGGAAAAGGAGAAAGAGAAGGAAAAAAGTAAGAGACAGAGAAGGAGAAGAAAAGGAAGAGAAGGAAAAGAATCCAGATATATTGTGGGAAGTGACTTTATTCAAAGAAGTACATAATCTCCCCAGATGAATGCTTTGCATGCATATTTTGATGCCTTTATTTCAAATTTTACTTTATTATTCACATCATAATGTATAGGATGAATCTCTTATAATTTTATCTGATTTGTCTTAAATGAGATACATAAAATACAAAGATACACTAAATTTTAAAAAAACTTTGAATACAAAGATTCTCCATATCAGAACTAATAAAATTAAAAGTAATTTTTTTTAAAAACATGACATTTCATTAAACTATTACTTAATTTCCTCTCTGTGTTGGTGTTATTACCAACAACCTTTGAGGGACTAACACCTTTACAATCTTTATTTCTGGTACTTGATATCCCCCTTTATGTCATTCAATTACGTCTTTCACAATTCTAACCTCACATTTTAAAAATACACCATCAAGGAGAGTAGCAAAATATTTTTTGCGTTCCTGACAGAGGTCTGAGGGACTGGCAAAGGATAGGACCAGAATTAACATCACACAGGATTTGACTCTGCCCCTGTGAAGAGCACTGAATGGGGTGGGAACACAAGCCTGTTTCAGGCTTTCTGTACTGGAAGTCAGCTCCACTTAACTACCCACAGTTTCTACTTCTAAACCACAGCTTTCCCTTTTAGTGGGCACCAAGAACCATTGGTTGGAAGGTACTGGAGAATACTGGAGGAATACGGCCTCACCTGAAAACCCTGCTGACCTCTGGTGTGTTCAAACTCTGCCTCTGCCACTCACTAACTCCTGTACCTTCCTGAAAGTCAGTCAGTGTCTCTACACTGCAGTTTTCAAATCGGGAGGAAGGGAAGAAGAGAGAAGAAAAAACTGTCTTACATGGTTGTTGTGAGACTTCATGAGAGTAAAATAGATAAAGCATTTAGCTCAATCCCTAGAGTTTTAAAATTATTAAATAAATGGTAACTATTTTAGTCATAAGCCAAATGCTTTCCAGATATATTTTTTTAATCCACAGAAATAAAAATTAAGTAAAAATAAAATTCCATCAACAGAAGTACATGGGCAGGTAAATCCTGACATGCAGTTTTGTAGTTCTTTTAAATTAACCCTAAAAAAAAAAAAGATTTATGATTGGGGGCGCGAGGGGACAAGTGATATATGGGGTGGGGGAATCACTTTAGTGAGAATAAATATCCTTAAAGTTCATCTAAAGCAGATAGGGAGAATGAGGCCAAACGGAGATTATCACTCGCCCACGGTCACAGGAGCGGTAGAACTGCGCTCTTCAGGGCCTCTACCTAACCTTTGCTGGAGACCCGCCCCACCTTTCTCCCCACCCAGGTGCCCTAGTTCAGAAGAGCACAGAGTCCTGAGCACCCCGCCTAAGCTCCAAAGTCAGGTCCGCCCCGAGGCTCAGCCCAAAGCTCAGCCTCCCCCGGGAGGTCCCAAGCGTCTTTGAACCGCACCGTGGAGTTCCACTAGGGAGGTTCTGCCTGGAGCATCTCGAGGGATGGGCTGACAAAAGCACGTAGAGGAAATGGAATAGGATGAGTTTAGAGGGTCAGTGGTGTGGCAACGTCAGGATGGGGGTTAAATGCGCACAGGGAGTTTCCGAGGCGGCTCCCAGGGGTTCCGAAGGTGCTGTCTCCCAAGTCCGAGCGGGGCAGTCGGCATCCTCCCTCATTCAAAAGTTCCAGGACAGGAATCGAAGTTCCTGCCGTTTGATTCCCAAGATTTTCCCAAACTGAAAGGAGGATCAGCAAAATAGACTCGTGTCACCGCTCAGATTATCGTCGTCGTCTTCGTCATTTAAGATGGAATGAGACGTTGAGGGTAAAATAGGTAGTGAAAAATTCACTTTCAGACCTCGGGTCCCACGCCTCAGTCTCCCGGCGGTTCATCCTACCTACCCTCCGCCCAGGTGCTAACATTTTGCAATTTCAGGGAAAGAAAGGGAAAAGATCAGAGAAAAAAAGACCGCGAGGATTTTCGGGTTCTTTTTAGTATAGAGAATAGCTTAAATAGTTCAATTTTATTTTTTAAATAACTCCACACGTAAAATCTATAATTCTAGCCAAGAAAGAAACGTTAATAGCCGGGATCCGGGAGAGAAGAATTCAGCACCACCCTTGCGCGGAGCCCCGGCGTGGCTGCCGGCTCGGGGCCCCGGTTCCGGGAGCCCATCTGCTCTTTGGCCTCGGGGCTCACCAGGCCTTGGGCGCTCTGAGCCTGCGACCCCCTCTCCATCTAACATCCCAGACTCTAGATTTGTCCCCCCCACACACACATTTCCCAAATAAACTGTTGGGGAGAGACAGTCGTTCCGATTCCCAGCGGGGCGGCGGAAGAGCGCGCGGGAGTTGGGGAGGAGGGGGGTTTGCCCTGCGTTTGGGTCTTTCCATCCCCACTAGCGGTCGGGAACCCGGGGGAGGACGAGCAATAAGAGGTGGCCACTCGCTGGCCAAGTTCTCGGAGGTTCTAGGGGCCAACTATTCAAGTTCATCCTTTTCTAAATCTTACTGGGGAAAGATCCAGAACACGAACCGTTTGAGAAGAGGGCGACCCCTTTAACAGCAGGAACGGGCTGCTGGGATACTGAAAACCGGGAAGCAAGCCCTGTCGCCTCTACCCTGGTGGAGAGGGTCCAGGGCGACGCCGAGCGCCCGAAGCTCGCTGTTTTGACTCTCCAAGACAAGCCCGAGGCTGCTCCTCATCGGCGCCCACTTAGATGTTGGCTGAGGAGGGCTTCTGTGAGCGCCACCAGCCAAGGTGAATCTGGGCCTGAGACGGGGTCCCTGGGGGCCTGGTGGGCTCAGGTGCCCCTTGGTAAGTGCCAGCTTACGGTGAGGAGATCCCTGGCTTGGCCTCTACTGGCGGGGCGAAAAGGGCTGCTACGTGGCCAAAGGTAAGTCCCCGCATTGACAAGGGCCCAAGCCTGGCAGGACTCCGTTCTGGAGACTGCTCGAAGCTAGGTATATGTCCCCAACTTTGGCCTCAGGTGTGCGGTCGCCTGGCCAGCGGGCGGGAGCTCCGCTCTGAGCGCCCCAAGTGGTGCTGAGGGTGACTCGCGCCACTTCCCGGGGGCACAGAGGTTAAGCGAAGGGGGCAGGAACGCGAGTCGGTCCTTGCTTGGGGCACTCCAAGTTTTCTTCTTATTTGATTCCCAAGTTGATGGGTTTTTCTCACCCCGGAGTTACAGGGAGCTCCTGGGGCGCGGTGGCGGGGAGGTGGAGGAAAACGCCTACCGACCGAAGCACCTGTGCTGTGCGGGTCACGTCTGGGAGTTTTAAAGTTGATAATTGTTCTGTTTCCTGGTTACTTTACTGAAGAGATCATTTCTTAAACTATTACCATTCGCTTTTATCTATCAAAATCTATTATTTTATTGTTGTATTTTTGTTATAAGTTATATTTTATTTTGGAGACTTAAAATACTTGTATTTCACTCAACCCGCTCTCAAGCCTTCCTCTCTGGCCTGAAGTGAAATCTTCTTCGGCCCCCATGGGGTCCCTTTCACCGCGCATTTCTCTCCCTGCTGGGGTTCAGTACCACCACCACCCTGCTCCCCAGCACTGCAGTTTGACATCCTTGTTCGGAAGGTAGCTACTGCTGTACCCTGTGGCTGACATCCGACTCTGTACGGTCCCACTCACAGGGGCAAATTCACAGGGGACCCTCAACCTCTCTGGCCGAGAAAGGAGGGGATGGGCGAAGCTGAGCGCCCCACGGCCAGAGTCCACTGGGAAAGCCGGACACAGCCCTGCGGAGAGAGGCCTTACTCCTTCCTCAGCCTCAGGGCCTCTGCGACTTACTTCCAGGAAACTTCCGAAGACACAGAGGGGAGAGGGGAAAGTTCGGAGAAATAACACTGTTCTCCTCCCCCGCCCAGTGCCCAGTTCTGCTCTTCCTTCCCCCGTGGTCCAAGCTTTATTCAGGAGTGACTGTCTCTCTGGCCCCGCTGTCCCTCCCTAGGACTGCTGTCCCCTGACAGAGGGCCCCAGACGCGCTTCCTGCCGTACGTGCCGGCGCCACCCGACTACCGCGCTCCAGGCACGGATTCTGTCACTGGCGGTGTGAAACCAGCCCCAGGCGGACTGTGCACACGGTTTGCGAAGAGGAAATGCCTCGGGTTCCCCAGATCTGCCTCCTGGTCCATAAGGACAGATTCGGGTACCCGATTAACAGCTTGGCACAGAGGGAGGCAGGACCCGCGACCTGCTGGAGGCTACCCTCGGGGAAGGGGATCATCCCCACTTTCCCGCTTCGAGCGACTCGTAACTCTGGCTTCAGCTCTCAGGGAAAGAGTGCCCCGGGGGTGGGGGGCGGAGAGAAAGGAGACTAAAAAAATCCTCAGATGCCTTAAGGGCGGGACCCGGGAGGAAGGGCCCGGGCAGCCACAGCGGTGGGCAAGGTTAGCTTAGCCACTGCCAGACGGCGGGACTCCGAGCTCCGAGGCGGTGGGATTTTATTGGGGCCTCTCCAGCTTCTGTGTTCTGCTGAGGTGTGCTCGGAATGGGGAAAGAGAAAATACAGACTTCCATTTATTCAGAAAAGGGACGTTCGGTCTGAATTACCAAGGCCCACGTTTTGCTTTTGACGCACGCAGCGCGGGGACCATCTTTTCCAAAACAACTTCTGCACTAGTTTAATAACTGATAAAATAAATGAAGGGGGTCGGGGGTTACAGGTCATTTTCTCCTCCTGGACTTTTTCTTTGTTTTTATTATGCGAAAAGGCTCTTATGTGTTATTGTTATTAGTTTTTCTGTGGTGTTGTCTTATTTGCCTGAAGGGTGTAAACTCAGAGGCATATGGGCTGTTCAACACATCATTTGTTCTCTTGCTTTCCTCTTGTTGAGCCAACTAAGCGCCTTCGTTATTTATTTTTATTCTTGAAAGCAGAAATAGGGGATAGGAGTACTGATGAACTTTGTTTACAGAAGCACATTCTGACTCCTTTCCCTGACTGGCTGAAGACCCCCGAAGCTTTGAAAGCCCTGCTTTCCTCACCAAAGTTCTTGGAGCCCATTTCTCAAACCCCTTCCATAGGCTCTCCCTCCGCTGCCGAAAAGAACGGTAAATAACTGTGTGTGTGTGTGTGTGTGTGTGTGTGTGTGTGTGTGCGCGTGCGCGCGTGTTTTTAACCGCGTTTGGTTTAGATTTCAGATACACCAGAAGAGCTAAGGCCCTCGCTCGACATCACTTGCTGAGGGACTTTTCTCCCTTAATTTGGGGACTAATGTCACTCCTCGTCGCTGGATTCCGAGGAGACACCAGGCAACCACGCAGGCAGAAGTTTTCTCGGCTACCGAGCCCCACGGGCAGACTCGCCCGAGCTGCATATCCCCTCATGTCCACTAGAGGGCACTGGCCCCTCGCGGCTCGCGGCGCGGCCGGCCGCCTCCCGCTCCTCCAGCTCAAATTAGCCGCGCGTTAATTAACACCCGAGTCCATCAAGGCGAGTTCCTCGGTACGGTACTCCAGCAGGGCTTATATAGGCAATCCAAACCCAGCCAAAGCAAACCTCCCCAAACCCAACACTTCCAGCATGTCCAAAATGGGAGACAGGCGCCTGAGTAACCCGGGCCAAGGTATAGTGCCATCACGCTTTAACTTTTGTTCGGTGGGAATTGCTAAATTACTGTGAAGATAGCGTTCTCCGCAAGCGCAGGCTCGGCGGGACCGGCTCTGCGCGCCAGCTATTGGAGGCTGGGCAGCGCGCTTTCTTGCCCCTCCAGCCCACTGATCCTCTGGGCAGATTTCTCCAACTCGGTAGCCACCGGGGAGAGGGTCCCATGTCTACACCGTCTTAGGGGCACACGAATGTAAAGGAATATTTATTTAGGGTGTAGAGTACCAAAAAAAAAAATCTCCAGATGACTTTGAAATCGGTAGAGGAAAGAAACAGGAACGACGACGTTTCTCATGCCTATTGATTCTGTCTGGGGAAGTGGGGATGGGGGACATTGAGAAGGACGCAAGGAAATCAGTCGATCCTGGTGATTTTAACCCGCTAGGAAGGGGGAGCCTGCCGATGTCCAGGGAAGGTCCCTGCTTTTTGCTGAGTGAGCGTGGTTTTGTTTTTGTTTTTGAAAGATCCACACGGAACTTGAGGTCTAGTTTCCCCCCCACCCCAACCAAAGCCCAAAAAGCATTTCCCACTATGAACTAGGGAGACTTGAGTCATGTCCCCAGGGGCTCAACTAAATCCCTAAGAACGGTATGAAAGGAAGCCCGGGTTTATTCCAATAGCAGTATCCAAGTTCTTGATATTTATAAACTGCCACGACAAATTCCTTTGACACTGTGTCCTGGTGGGTGGAAGGGTCACCTGAGGAGCTTGTAATTCTTTTGTAGAAAACTCTCGGAAACATTAATACAAGTTCTGACAGAGGAGTTTACACGGTCCGAGGTCTTTTGCCTTAGCTGGGGAGCAGGAGGTTTGGGGAGGAGGATTGTGGATATCCTAGCAGTCTGGGGACTCATCTTTTTTCACGGAGGCGTTGGTGCAGACCCCAAAGATCTGGACAGTCAGGTCTTTGGGAGAGCAGGATTCAGTGCTTTAACCACCGTTTGCCCAAACTGCTCATCTATAGGTAAAAGATACCGACGCGCCCTCATTGCCGGATAGGGTTTCTCTTGGGTTGGTTTAGTGATGGCCGATTAATGAAGCCACCGTCCGCCTTCAGGGTAAAGTGGTATCCCATCAGGCCCCGCCTTGAGTACCTCCAAGATGGGCATGAATAGTACCCAGGAGGCGAGAGCGGGCCGCGAGTGAGGGCCCCACAGCAGGTGAGTAGCCCGCGTCTAATGAGGCCGGAGGGGGCGCCCCAGGGAGCCCACCCTAGCCTGGAGCAGCAAGGGGCGTCGGATGTCCTCTGAGGACTCGGGATCCTCAAAACCGCGGCTTTGCCTTTTTCGCGCCCCGGATGTACTGGGGAGCCACCCTTGAAGGCTCCCCTCCAGGATCCGGCCCCCACCTTTCCCCCAGACCGAGGCGCCGCCCTCCAGCCCGAAATTCGTTCCTCTTCCCCTTGGCCTCTGGCCGGGGCGCTGCCGAGCCCCAGTTCCAGGCCCGAGGCCGCCAGCACCGGATCTAGCTCCAGCACCGCACAGGTGTCAGCTTGAGCTGGCATTATGTAATGGATTTGGCAGCCCGGGCTCTAACCAAACGGAATTAAGGAGGGTGGAGTTTTCTCTTTTCCTTTTTCTGTTGACTACGTCTGGTATCAGGTGTACTTGATCCGCGGCAGCAGGTGTTTTTTTTGCAGGAAAAGACCAAAAGGAATGGCCGTCCAGGTCAAGGCACTCCCGGAGAGGGACCCGAGGCAGGCCTGGGGGCTGGGACGAGCCTCCAGCGCCCCCTTCCCTAGGCGCTCACCTGAGGTCGCCCGCCACAACCTCGCGTGGCCTGAAGTCCAGGCGCAAGGGGCGTGGGGCTGGTTGCTCCCGCTCGCTCTCTGTTTTGTGGCCAAAGTCCCTCGTGTAGAAACAGTGGGGTTCCACCCCATGACTATTCGACTTTTATTAGCCTACCAATCCCCTTGCAAGTGTGGCTGAGTGTGAATTAGGACGCAAAATCAGAAGATTCTAGGTAAAATACCTTGGCAGGCAACAGGGAGCTCCACCTTTATCTGGGTAGTTTTGCCTGAGAGCCGCTTCCGCCGGCACAGGTCTCTAAAAATCATCCAGAAAGAGCCAGTTTGGGACCCTTTCTAAGATACAAGACCATGGGACTCTTGCTCAGAGTTTTAAAAAAACATTTTACCAATTTTGGTAAGCTGTAGAGGGAATTTAATACAGTCCGCCTCCATTTTATTAGACAGAAACGAAAGAAAATTTAGGTTTGGTGGCATCTCCCTCCCCAAGCCTTCAGTTTACTTGTGGACACCAAATAGTTGTCTTCATGGAATTCGATGCTAAGGGCTGGTCTGAACCCTTAGAGACCTAAGGAAAGGTTTGAGACTTAAAAGCCAAATGCTCAATTTGGGGGAGTGGGCTTAATTTTGGATGATAAAATGAGGAATGTTTAAGTGACCAACCCTAAGGCTAAACTTGAATCTGTGTGTTTAGTCCCGACAGCACTGATTCATATTAAAAGTGATAAGAAGGTTAAAAACAAAGGCTTGGAGAGTTGTGACAGTAAATGTGAAGAGGCTGGGCGTCCAAGTGGTTATTTACAGGGGGGTTGGGATAAGTGTGGGATAAGTATCCCAGCTCCTTAATTCCTGACTGATGAGTTCAGCCAGAAACTCACATTCATAAAGACTTGAGTTGCAACTCCAGAAATGAAGATATGTCTCTTTCTCTGGCGTAGCTCCCATTTATTAGATAAAGCTACCAGGTAAAGCGGACAGACCCTTTACACTGATATTTACATGGCCCCAAAGTGCCCCTGTATCTCTGTGTTGTTAATTGTAGCAGGACCCCAGCAGTGACTACCTATAAATGAGATTTTAGAAAATCTTGTAAAAGATAATCAGGGAGAAGAGTAATATCTGCAGGAGAATTTTAAAAACAAAGTTTAAACTAGCCCCATTAAATACATCATGTTCAAGACTGTTTAGTAGTGAATGCTTGCTTTCTTTGATGCTGTGATCACCACTGATTGTTATCACAGGAGCTCTCAGCAAAAAGAATCAGGAAGCAGCACCTCCTTAACCCCCCCCCCTTTTTTTTAATGCACAAGAATTTCTTCACGAATCCCATTTGCTGGATCTCATCTGCCAGCTGAAGATCCTGTCCTGATCCGGGTAGGGACCAGCCCTGACATGCAGCCGTCTGCTTCTGGGTGGAACTTGGAGATAAAACAATGTTTTCATGCCAAAAGGGCAAAATGATTTTGCCCAGAATCAGGTTGTGTTTTCAAGTTACGTCTCCAGTCTGATCACGCGGTGCTTAAAAGACTGATAACATAAACTCAGTGCAGTCACCGCCGAACCAGTTTCAGATTTGGGGTTTTTCTTGAGTCCTCATAAAGGGTCCCAAACCTTCAAAAGGGGCAGGCCAGACATCGTTGGGGCTGCTTGGCGTCTAATTCAAGCCTTTGGGGGCATTTTGCTAGCAAGAAAGATAAAATCTCCGAGGTTGTAGATGATTTAAAAGAATAAGAAAAGGAATGGAATTTATAAAGTTCGCTGTTTAAACTACAAAAAGTTTTTGTAAACTGGTAAACCCTATTTAAATGTGACCCAAAGTTTCTTTTTTCCTCCTTTACCTATTAGATAATCAATTACTTTCTTTCACATTAATTGTTCTGTACCTCAAAGCTGTGCCTTGTTGAGCCTCACCCCCTCTGCCAGAAACTCAATCCTAAGGTCTCAGAAGCAAACTGTGGCTGAGAATTTCAAAGAAAGAGCCAAAATGGTGTTCAATAGCAGAGCAGTTTAATTATTAAGCAATTGTTAAATGATTTTTAAAAAATGAGTCCTGTCTCTATCATGCCATTGTACTATAGCCTGAACGTTGCCCTTATACAAATACCCATTTCTAAACGGGTGGCTGATCCACGGAGATTGCACTCATTCTCAGAAACCGAGCCCCAAACCGCGCGGGTGTGCGAGGGCTGGGATACCGCTGTGCGCGAGCGTGCGTTCCTGGCCCAGCGACCCCTGAGTGCAGGCTGGGCTAGGGGCTGCATGTTTCTTACTTCCCCTCCTATCGCCGCTTTCCTAAAGAATTTTTAAAACTCCATTTCGGATTAGTAAAATATGATCCTTGTCTAACAGATTGCCCACCAGCTCGTTTTGATGACGGGAAATATTTTTATTTGCCTATGACTAACAATTTTTAAAGAACAACTTCGTTTGTTTCATTTTCCTTCAAAACTATGGTGGGCACAACGTTTTATAATCCTTATTCTGGAACAAGATGTGACAGGTAAACGGGTTCTAAAACACGCCAAATGTTCCAATAATTTAATGTTCAGAGATTTTTTTTTTTTATGCCACAGGATGGCTCTATATAACTCTATAGCAATAATAATCCCTTAACCAAAATATACAATGCATTGTTCACCAAACCATCCAGTAGTTTCACTGGAGTGGGAGAAGGAGGATGGTTACCGTGACATCATTGCTATTATTTAAACAGCTAGGGGAGAATATAATTGTTAATAAAAGCCATCTCCCCTCCCCTCATGGTTTCCTCTCCCCCTCTGGCATTTTATGACGTGTCATCCACGATAAATGTAAGCAGAATTATGTCGATCCGAGTAGCCTACAGTATAACTATAATATTGCATCTATAGGTCAGCAAGGAAAGACAGAGGAAAATTACCATATTTAAGAGAGAGTTGTTTGAGAAAATATACGTATTTATGAGTTTAGGGTGCTGATGTTCGAAGTTTCTCTCTTTATAAATGTGTATGTGTGTATGTGTGTGTGTACACAGAGTTCTATAAACGCTTGTGCGCACCCTCTGTAGTATCCCCGTGTTTGCACATTGAAGGCGGCCACGTAATCATTCCATGGGGCTGGCTTAATGCAGTTAACAGAGAACTAATGGGTCGTCTATGTCGAAAAGCATGCTCCTAATTTTTAATCCCATCACGTAATGAATTGGCTTCCACCTTTATGCATCATGGATGGTCCTGTCTAAAAAAATTTTTTTCAACCACTTTGGGTTCATTCATGACCAAAAATGACCCCCTTCTGTCTCTGCAACTATTCTTTATATTTTAAAGCCTATTTTCTTATTTAATAATAATAATTATAAACAATCCTTGCTGTATAGAAACTCAGTTGAAATGATCCGGTGAGCTCCCGCCTTGGTCCTTGCTGCAGACTGTAATCTCGTATACTGGATATAATCGGACTAGGTCGCGGGGCTCCAAGCTGCGGGAGACCGAAGCTACTTTTTCGTGCCGGGATTTCACCTTCTTTCTAGCCTGGAGCTTGCGCGCTGTGCGCGCGCGCGCACACACACACACACGCACACGCACACACACACACACACACACACCTCCGTAATAACAAGCTGAGGGGGAGCCCCAAATGCGAACAGAGACACAGGGCTGAGGCTGACTGAGCCCGGGCAGTGTGGCAGCCGCCCGGGTGAGCGGCGCCCGGCCAAGGGGCTGTGGCTAAGGTGGGCGCCGGCAGTTAGGGCGAGGACGCACGAGGGCTGCGCGGACTTTCAGCTCTTGTCTGAGACGCGGGCGAGGGTGGCCAGGAGCCCAGGAATGAAATCTAAGTTCCGTGGAGCTTGGAGCCCCTAGACAGCCACCTCCGTCAGGGCGGAGGAGAGCCTTCCGCGGTCCGAGCACGAGTGTGGAGCGGCCTCCGGCGCTCGCTCTGGCGGGATAGAAGCTCGCGAAGGGGGTCCCGCGGCGCTTTTGTACCGCCCCGCCTGAGCCAGCCGCGATCTGACGCACCTGCTCCCCCGGGACGCTGGGGGCGTCGCACTGCAGCTGGGTGGGGAGCAATGTATTCTTCGCCGTCCCATCCCAGACCGTCTTCGGTTACTCCACCCTACCCCTCCCCTCCCTCCTCCTTCTCTACCTACGCCTTCACTACCTCTGATTCTCCACCTCCTCTACATCCTCCATCCCCCTTCTACTTCTGTCTCCCCCTCTCTCTCCTCCCTCCCGCCTCCCTTCCGTCTCCCCTCCCTCGCGTCTCTGAATAAGCAAGCTTTTGCCTCTAAAAGTCACAAGTAATCCTCGTGTGTGACAGAGGGGAGAGAGAGAGATGGAGAGGGAGAGAGAGAGAGAGAGAGAGAGAGAGAGAGAGAGAGAGAGTCAGTCCGCCGAGAGGAGCAGCAGGCAGAAGGAGAATCTGGCACAACGGCTGGGAGAGGAAACTTGACGCTTCAGGGCCACCATTTGCCAGGGCCTTACTCGAGGTAAGTACTCTGGGGACAGCGGAGTTCGATTCCTGGCGTGGTCCAGCCTCTGGCCATAGCCCAGGCCCGGGAGATGGACACCATTACCTGGGGCTACTCAAATGAGGATAAAATGGGGGTGGGGTGCGAGCAGGCGGGCGGGGTGAGGTGCGGCCGGCAGGGATCCGATCAGAGGGCCGGGGTCAAAAGGGTGCTTTGCGCCTGGGAAGGTTGGACTTCCGGCTCCTGTCCTGGGGCACCCTATGCGTCCCGCCAGGGTTCCAAGCTATTACAGGACAGGGGGTTCCCGCTACCCGATTTCTTTCCCTATGCTGAGCGTCCCCAAGCTCCCTTCTTTCACACACTAGCGTGCAAATCAGCCCCTGCTCTGTCATTAAGTGGAAATTTGCGCCTCGCTCAAATCTTGGAAAGGGAAAGTTTCGCAAGGCGGGTGCTGCGCAGCTCTGCAGTTCCCTGGAACCTAAACTGGGAACCCAAGACTTGCACAGGAAATCGATAGATTTCCTTTTTTATGTTTTAAAAAAATTACCTTGAACGAAAAATTGTATGCATTCAAAAAGATTATTGGATTACTATGTCTGATCAGCTGCTGATGACCTACCAATAAGCGTTTTAAACACACACGCACATTCGCGCGCGCGCGCGCGCACACACACAAACACACACACACACACACACCAGGGGCAATGTGCAGTGGGAAAGGCCGTCATAAGTAACCAAGAATTCAGAGGAAGTCGCGAGGGCTTTTAAATGTGTAAAGGCTGTGTACGTGTCCTCCATGTGTACAGAGAGCAGAGGGAGGGGGCAGAGGGAGCGCGCGTTGGCTCGGCGTTTTCTCTGTGCCTGTGTGTTTCGTGTGTTGTCAGCTGGCTCTGGTTTCTAAGCGCTGAACGCTGCCAGGGGCGGGGGCCGGCATCCACCATCCACCTCGGCACCCTAGTGGCGAAACAGGACTCATTTGTTTGGTGCAGAGCGGCGACGACCTAGAAGAGACTGAAGTGTGGTTAGGTCGGCCCCCTGACATCCATTACACCTGCGGCAGACGGCTCAAGTGGTAGAATGGTTTTGTTTGCGGGGATCCAAAAGAGAGGAGGGGGAGGCTAGAGCCTCGCCCCACTCTAAGGAAGTACCATAGAGAACCAAAGACATGAAAGAAGCCATATTCGTACCATCAAAAGCAATAATGTTCCGCGGTCCATGAGTGAACCTGGACATGTTGGTGACCTTGGTGCCTGACTCCAATTGATGATATGGCAGAATTTTAGGGTCAATATTTTTTCAATGAATTTTTGATGAAGTACCTACTCCTCACTACACGCACACACGCACACACTCACACAGACGTACGCACACACACCTGTCTCCAACCAGATGCACACATGTGTCCTTGGAGCTCTACTCCCTGAAGCCAAACGTCATTGAGCCCCTGCGTGTTTCAACGCAGCTGAAAGGGAGGCCACTCCAAGCACTGGGAGCCTCTCCCTGCTCCCCGAGTGATTTATGCGATCAGCCTGCTAGCTACCACACACAAGTCCCCCCACCCCAGATAACCGTCTAGCTGGGATCTAGCAGTGTTTCAAATATTTCCATCTCATTTTACATTCAATGATGTGCCTTTCTGATCAATAATCCCATCCTTGCATCCCTTCCTTCCTTCATGCTTCTCAACAAGCAGGAAAGGAAGTACATACACACACACACACACACACACACACACACACACACCCTCCGAGGTGAGCCCAGAGGGAGGGCAGGTGTGACAAAGGAACAGACACAGTCTAATGACAGTTTAGCCTGTCTTCATTCCTTAATTTACTTGCTAAATAAGAGGAAGTTAAAGAGAAATATATTAAAGAAGACCTAAACAGAATCTGAAGCCTTGTCTCCACCCTTACTTCACACACACACTGTAACAACCCCTTGTAACATCCATGGATATCCATGGTTTATATATTTATATATATATCATTTTATATAAAACGCTATATTATGTAATATAATAATATGCATACATTCATATTTCTTGTGAATAGAAACAATTTCACTGGCCTAATTTTCTGTTCAAAACAGAGAAATAGTCCTTTAATTAGGGTTTAACATGCTTATGCTTTGGGGGTGATTAGGTATATACAGAAATTCCACTATTTTGACACTTAAATTCTATTTTCTTTAATGTTAAATCAACAATATTTAGACTAAATAAAACCAAAGAATATCAACAATAAGAACTCATTCTAGATAAGATCTTCAAGTCACAAATAAAACTACATTCTAGAAGCTGAATGCTTCTTAAGAAAGGAAAACATTTCAACCCCTCCATTTTTCAAGGTGCTTTCAATACCCAAAGACACCTCTGAACTGGGTTTGATTAACACTTGCTTGTTGTGTGCCCAGTGTAATTTAATTTTTCTGTAATCATTTTCTGTTTTATGAAGATTTCCATTGTACCATGAAAAAGCTGACTTTGATATTCAGTGGGGTACAGGAGTCATTGACAGAGAATGTCATTAGAATATAGCTCTGTTTTATTCATTATTAGTAATATGGATTTATTCGTACATCATACATACTGCTAAGGGCCTGCTCTGGGATGTGAATTCATATATTATCAGAACACATTCAGATACACTTGAAGAAAAATTTTATAAAAAAGAAAAAATACTTGCAAAACTGAGTTGAAGAGCAGCCTTCATAAGCATTTAAGAGATTTTTTTTTTAAAGCAGAAATCTTGATCTAAAACTCTTGACTTTAGGGTCCCTAAGGGATTCCAATTGTATTTAAACAAAACAGAATTAGCAAAATTTTGTAATTGTAGAGAATGCAGACAAAAATTTAGCCCTAACAAGACCTTCCTCCCCTTTTCCTCAAAACACTTTAGACCCTAGTTCCAACCAGTATCTAAAGATAAGGAAAATAACTTCCAAGATGAACTCAAACTTTAAATGAAAAGTGTTTGTTTTTTTAATTCTGGAATTTTAAATGAGTAGTAATTTAAATGGAAAATCTCAAGGATTCAAATTAGTTCAAATAGCGCAATCTTTCTAGGCAAAGGAATATATTTTAATGTTTAAGCAAGTTAACACCTGAATCACACTCAGGTTTCTCAGGCTCAGGTGAGCCCCAGAACCCAACACTGGAAACGGAGGCATCTGGGGCAGAAGAGCCCTCCCTCCTCCACACAGTGTGAGATCACCTACTTCTCCTTTGCATAGGAAATAGTTATTTCCTTGATAGAAAAGACTGAGCAGAGAAAGGAAGTCTGGAATACACTATTTGGTTTCTTTTCATCCCCATCCTTGCTAGGTTTTCCTCGGGCCTCGCCTTCCCTTGGCACTCTCTCCCACCCTTCCCAACCGAAGCTAACAATCGAAACATTCACATTTACATTTAGCAGGATATCTCTCTCTCCCTATCTATCATCTATCTAGTCATCTGCCCTTAGGTCTCAAAATATCACTATCACCCTAAATTTGCCTTTACTTCCTGTGTAATTAAGAAGATCATAATTCTGAAAGGAAAGCTACCAAATCTCAATCGCCGGCGGCGGTGAGGGTGCGCTCAACGTGCCCGAGGCTAGCTAGCAGGAGGGCTCGGCCGGCCGCTTGGCGCCAGCCACTGCGCGTGTTGCGTCCTTGACTCGTACATTTCCCTTCTTAAGGGAGGATAATGAACTCTCCTTGGTTCCTAATTTGTAAAGATACCGTCTTTAGTCAGCACTGAAATGGGGGTAGTGGAGAAGAGGCCTGGGTCATGAACCCAGAGAGGTCAGGGCTCCAACCTCTGGCTGGGTCTCTCCTACAACCGGGAGACGGTGGCCAGCTGTGTCTGCGGGTCCCTCGGTTCCCCAGAAGAAAGAGCCTCGGGTTGGAGGGCGTATGTGCCCGCGCGAGTGTGCAGGCCCGTCCTGCAGTCCCCCTAGGGGTCTCTAGAAAAGGAAGCTTTGCCTTTCCCGGGGTAAGCGAGGCCTAGAGGGCGGGGCCGAGCCTTGGGCGCAGATTCCTGCGGCCTCCAGAATCCAAGCAGCCGGGTACCCCCAGCCCAGGGCCGCCCCGACGGCCTCGACTAGGTGCCCGCGAGGCCAGTAGGTGTCGCTGTTCCCCTGCTGGCCGGAGCCGGGAGCCCAGCGCTGGACCCCCGAGCCACTCAGCCTTCTGTGCCCGGCGGGTTCACAGACCCACCAGAGCTCCCGAGAGAGGGCCGCTGCCCCCGGGGACCGTCCCCTCTCTCACCTGGCCAAGACCGCAGAGACACTGGCCGGCCTAAGAGAGCGCCTTCGGGGAGAGAAGGAAGAGGAGTCTGTTGGGGCAAAACGCGGGGCCCCGACGGAAGCGGCTCGAAGCCACCAACTCTCCCTCCTTTCTCTTCTTTTCACGTGCTGTGGGCAGCGACTGGGCACTGGGACCATCCTGGTAAAATCCCGAGCCGGACATTCAACCGGGGCGCCACACTGGCTTTAAAAATAAACAAGAGGTTGAAATCCCAGCTTCGTGGGAGCTAGCCACAGAAACAGTGGATTGGTTTCGATTTCTTGCCTTAAAAAAAAAAGAAAAAGAAAAGAGAAAGGAAAAAAAAAAAAAAAAAAGGAAGAAGAGAAAGAAAAGAAAGAAACCTGGGCCTGGCCACATGCATGAGCTACATACCATATTGTACGCACGTCTGTACGCAGAAATGCCGGGTAACGGCGACCGCCCCCCTCCCCCGACCCAGGAAGGAGTCAGTATTTGGAGGCGGTTGTCTTCACCGAAAGCACTGCTTGCCAAGTATTATTCCCCTTCGGAAACCTAGCAGTTAGCACGTCTTTGGAATCTGTATTGAAATTCTAGGTATTGAGAGCTCTGCCCCCTTCTTTGGCGTCCTGCGGCTCCCGGCCTTCAGCCTCGGTGTGCCGCGTGAGAGATTATTAATCAGAAGCGTTCTTTTTGTGTGTGTCTCAAAAGGAGGGGAGTTTGGCTTCTGAATACCGAGAGGATATTTACAATGGGTACATCCTCTAGGTGACTGGAGATTTTATTATGATTCCGATTATTTTGTACTGGGAAATCCCTGCTCCGATTTGAAGATGGGGGGGGCCGTATTGAAAACGCTAAGTTCGGAATCTCAAGTTATTGAAAGAATTAGTATGCAAAATGGAACTGGCTATGTATTTAAACCAACGTTTAAAATCATATCCTCAGTTAAGATGTGGGGATACTTTGCAGTAAAAATGTTAAAAGACCCACACTTTATCTACATTTTCTTTTGGTAAACGTAATCAGTTCGTGTAGGAGAAAAATGTAACAATCAAATGCCAAAGAGGAAGAAAGAAAAATTCTTACTTAAAGTCCAAAATATTTCGGAAAACCTCTTGTTTCTGACTCTGGGCCTCGGTCTCGCTATCTCAGAAGACAAGGCTGGGCAAGTGCCTGAGTCTTCAAGGCAAGCCTTAAATTTTTAATGTGAGGTGGCCAACATCATCTTTAAATGTCATGCCTTTCGCTGTTTCCCCAAAATTGGCTCCTTTCGTTAAGTCCTATATCTGTTATACAATTCTAAATAATTATTTCTGATTGAGATGGCAAATTAATCATTCGGTGACGTGGGAGGAGGGGAGAAGCACGTGTCTAATTGGAGGTTGTGAAGTTCAGTGAGGTGGTATTTTTAGCTTGGAGAGTCCAAATTCAGATATTTGGGCAACTCTCCCCCTCCCATCGTTTCCCCACTCCCTCCCCATTTTGCTCCCTCTTTCACTCAACTCTTTGGGCTCCTCTCCCCGATTTTGCCCCTTTCCTCAGCTTCTTTCTCTCCCCCTTCCCCCCCTCAAACGCCTCTCCTCTTTCCTCTCCCTTCTCCTCTTCCCCTCCGCCCCCCCCATCTCTCCGTGTGTATCTCTCTCTGTTTCCCCTCCCCTATTTATTGTCAGATCCTATCAGCCAAGTTAACATAAAAGTAGCAAGTGGGAGGCCCAACACCTTCCCTCCCGCGCTCCCAGGGCACTTTGGGGAGGTGTCAGCCGCTGACAGGTTACCGGCCGGAGTGTTGGCCCTTGGTGCTGGGCACGCTGCCTGCGGGAGAGTAGGGGTCTA
>NW_020185325.1:5806366-5808355 GCF_003031525.2 Neophocaena asiaeorientalis asiaeorientalis | reverse complement strand
CGGGGTGGGAGGGGGCTCCGGCACCGCGCGCTTGGCTGCCGGGCTGGGACAGAGCACCCGGACCCGCGGTGGCAGCGGCAGCGGCGCTACCCACCCTCCACAACAACATCCACCGAACCAGCGAGCCATCGAGCCGCAGGCCCCTGGGGTAAGCTACAGCGCGCACACGGCAGTGACGGTGACGGTTCAGAGGCTTCAGGTTACTACCATGCGCCAATAAGGGAGATTAGAAACAGAAAAGGAGATTACAGAGAGATCAGAGATAAGAGGTGTACCTCTCTGTGTCCCTTGTCACATAGCGCGAGCGCGCGCGCGCACACACACACACGCGTCTGTACACAGATGCATGCACAGACATCCCTACAAGAACATTCCTTGCTACTACCATCTAAATATATGCACCGCCACTGTATGCCCTGCAACGTGGCTGGTGTGTTTGTCCTGATTTCTGCATAAAGGCGGGCAGGTATGTGCCAGAGTCCAGGTAGGAACAAACCGCCACGCGCGATTGGATTGCAGCCAAACTCGAAGAGACATTTAACCTGCTGAATTGTTTCACTCAGCCAGGTGCCCCCCAGAAACTGGCAATTCTGCAACCGTTCATAAAATGTGCTGAAAATGTACTTTAGGAAACGTAATCTTGCTATATATGGCCAAGTAGGGACAAACCTAAAGGATAAGTGCATCTCCATTTTTAAATGTTTTACGTGTAGCCATCTGACCACTTTTTATTGGGTAACATACCATAAGAGCACTTTGGTGTAGGCTTGGAAAAACTACAGCCAAGGGTTAGGCTGGAAATGCCATAAGAATTAAGGGTGCTAAAAATGGATGCTGGATAGCCCAGCATGAAAGATGGCATAGAGCTGTAGCTTTAAAATGGGGGAAAATACATGTGAATATTTATACATGAAAGCCATTGGGGAGGGTGAGTCTTGCCCTGAGTATCTGTGCAGGTAAGTCATTCATAAGAAAACTAATTACCTGTGCATGTACTCGGATTTGTTTAATTGAATAAGCTGCATGTGTGCCTTTTGCTGTTCTTTGTGGCTGTGCAGTTGTGGATTCGGTCTTCTTAAAATGATAGCTTTGGGGGAAAATTTAAAGTGGACTTTATACATATATATTTTTCAGAAGCCATTGTGCTGAATAGACATATTGCCAGAAAGAAAAATTCGACCCTATAAATAAGATTTCCATTGCTTGAAATCTAACTCAAGGCCTGTGTATTTTAGGGCAAATCAACTGGCTTAATACAGTAAACTGTTTTGTTTATTTGTTTTAATTCCAAAGTCAGGAACTAAGGATGCTTTTGAATCAAGATAATATGCCTTGTTTCCAGTCATATTAAGATAAAAATGAAATTCAATAAATTTTGAATGAAGCAGATAAGGTACAACATACAACATGGTTGAAAATGTCTTCCTTGCAGAAGGCTGTCCGTTGCTGTTTCTACACATTTTAAAATAGTTTTTTTTTTTTTTTTTGCAATAAGAAATGCTAGAAAGCAATAGGGTGGTGAATGCTGCACCTCTCAGTTAATCAGCACAAAAATTCTTTAGAAATCTTTGGGGTCACTTTCTTTTATACATACATTATCTCAAATGCACTGGCCCAAACTGTTTTGCTAATATGAAGTTAATTAGACAATCAAACTTTGAGCCTTGAGCGATGGGCATCACAGCCGATCAAGGAGGGTATGTCAGGAAAGAAAAAAAAATGTGTCTTTCCTTTTATGACCAAACCAGGAGGTTATACAGCTGGCATTACATACATGACAGATGTGCATATTTGGAGCCTTAAATAAACAGAAGCAGGGAGGCAACTGTGCATATTATCTAGCAAGAGACAGCAGCAGACACTTGCCAAAAAATAAAGACAGATAGAAAGGGACAAGAGAGACAGAGAGACATAATAAGATAGCAAAAAAAAAAAAAAAAAAACGGGGGGGGAAAAAAAAAAAAAAGAAAAACCAAAAAAAAAAAAAAA
>NW_020185325.1:5790891-5806335 GCF_003031525.2 Neophocaena asiaeorientalis asiaeorientalis | reverse complement strand
AGAAAAAAAAAAAAAAAAAAAAAAAAAAAAAAAAAAAAAAGCGGGGGAGAGAATCAATAAAACGATAAACCTGAACTTTTCGCGAATTAAAAAATGCAAATATACCTTTTACATATGCATCAGTATTAAAAATAATACACGCTGGAACCAACAGGAGCGGGAGGAGGAGGAGAGGAGGAGAGGAGGAGGAGGAGGAGGAGGAGGAAAGAATGGAGGCGCCGCGGAGCCCTGATTATGCATGGGCTGGAGCTGCCTCCTCTAACCTGTTCTTCTCCGAGCCGGGCAGCCGGCGGTCCTCAACCGCCCACAGAACAGGAGCCGAAACAACCGTTCCCGAAGGCTACAGCGTTTATTTTTCTCTTTTGGGGGTTTTGGCGGTTGTTTCAGGGGCTCGCCAACTAGCCCCTTTAATTAAAAGCTTCAATAAAAGGCGATCGCGCCAGGAATGCACAGGCTCCTCTTCGCGCAGAATTTGCATATTTTTTAATGCCCTAATTTCCTTGATGTATGTAAATGTAGCCGGACGTAGAGGGAGACAGGGAGCTGACGTCAATGGACGTGACCTCGCAGCTAAACCTTGAACGTGAAGCCGGGATGGGAGAAAACACGGAGCGGCAGCCGACGGAGCCCGCTCGTTCGCGCGGCGGCAACGGCGGTGGCAGATCCAAGGCCCGAGGGGGCCAAGGGAACCCGTGTGTCGACCCCGGGGGAGGACGAACCGCCGCCTTCTTTCTCCACTGCTCGGCTTCCAGCTTCGCCAGCCTTCAGGCCGCACCGCAGGCTCCTGTCCTGCACCTCCAGCCCCACCAAACACACGTTCTCTTGCTTCCCTCAGAAAAACAACACACCCCAAAACAACAAACCAAAAACAACAGATAACAAACCAAATCAATCAGCTCCCCAAATGCTTTAGACCAATGCTCGGGTAGCTTATCAGAAAGAAGACTCTGACAATGGAACATGATTTTTTTTTTTTTTTTTTTTTTTTTTTTTTTTTTTGGCTTCTCTCCACAAGAAGAGGATGGGGAGACCTCAGACAAGAGCAAATCACTCCTAAAACACGATAAGCTACACGTGTTTCCAGTAGGGAGAGGTAAATCGCCCAGTCGAGTGGTGGGGGCTTCTCGTTTCGGTACCTATTTACCTGTGCACTCATTAAGCGCGTCGGCTTCATTAACAGCCATGCCTGGAGCGTGAGTTACAATGTGATGCGAGTGTCGTGTGTGTGTGCTGGGGAGGTGCTTGGGCTGGTGAGCACCGAGGCAGGCGCTGTGAGCGAGACGAGCGAGAGATCAGTGTCTCTCCACGGCCACCTCTGGGACTTATCTTCGGGGCCATCTAGGCCAGAGATCCTGGGCTGGAGTTCGAGTTACACCCATTTGAAGGGGGAGGGTGTCAGAGAAGGCTGTCTCTGAACAGCCAGGCCCTTTCGATTACATTGTCTGGGGAGGGGGGCTTGAGGTGCGAGCGATTCGGTAACCGCAGGCCCGGGCGCTGTCTTGCCGGATTTAGCCTGGTGTACTTTTCACTTGGAGCTCGGCAGCCTTTGCGAGGAGGTAGTGGCTCTTGGCTACGCGGCAGGGAGGCCTTCAGATTCCGCCCCCCCACCCTGCCCCGCGCGCCCGTGTGTGCGTGTCCGCGCACCCGGCGGGGTTCGCTGGCACCTCCCTGCGCACATCCGCCCCTGCCTCTGCTTGCCACCCTCTCCTAGGCAGCTAAGAAACGGTCCTCGGCCTTTTCTGGGCCAGGGCCGTGCAGAGCCAGGAGCGGAGGGCCGGGCTACGGGCCGGCAAGGAAGGGGCGCCGGAGGCCGCGGTGTTGGCTTCCCAGTCCTGCCCTTGGCCTCCAAGGCTGCCGTTTCTTCGTTCCACCTCGCAGCCCTAGCTTTGTTTTCCTGACATGCTTGTGGCCACCGGGCCCCACGCAGGCGATGGGAGTATGTGCGTGTGCGCGGGGGCAGGCGCGCGCGGCGGGCGGGGGCCCTCCCGCCAAGGACACGCATGGCTGTCTGTCCTCCCGCTGCACTTGGCGGGAAAGCTGGGGGCCGCCGGCGGGGCTGCTCGCCCGCGGCTCTCATTACCTCCTCCCCGCTCCCCCCAGACCGCATTTACATACGGGCCACTCGTCAGAATTTTTACAGCCCCCCCCCCGCCCCCTGTCGCACGCGCGCAGGCTCGGAACAGGCGCCCGCGCGCTCTGACACTGGCGCTCAGGCTGCGGCCGGCCGGGGCGCGCGAACAGGCCCAGGGGTGCAAGCCGCCCTCGGCAGACGGATTCTCGCACCTCCCCCTAGCGCCTACACCCCTGACAGCCTCCCGGCTCGCGTTCCAGGAAGCCCACCTTCTCTTCAAGGCTCCCACCCTTCTCTCCCTGCACACTCCCACCCACACCCTCCCACATCTCTCTGCCTCTTTCCCTGGAACACACACACACACTCTCACACACACACGCTTTTCTTCCCCCTCAAATAGCTAACCCCTATGGAGCGTCCCTCGTACCTTTTGAATAGCTCTGGAGTTTAAAGAATAAAAATCCTTATAATGTATTACTGTCTTTAGCCAAACACATTTAAGGACCACAACAAAAAGAAGAGGAGGAGTGAGGAAGGGGGACTTGAACCAAAAGACCTTTCTTTAAAAAAAAAAAAAAAGTCTGCAAGTCAAAAGGTCATTCTCCAAGTTTGTAAATAAAATTGTTAAGGAGTCCTTTAAAAAGAAAGAAGGGGAGGAAAGAAGGAAGGTAGAAAAGATCCACAAGTTACATAAAAATCATGCATTGGGAAAACAAGACAGGGCTATTCTTTTTTTTAAAAAAAAAAGTCTAAAGAAATCAAGAGGAAAAAAAACTGGAGGAAAAAAGAAAAAGAGGGAGAAGGAAATAAAAGGCAGAAAAGGCAAAAGAAGTTTCCAAAGAAATGTGTGCTTTGCTTCCTACAATAGGAAAATGTAGCTATTGCCTCCTTCAGACGAGACATTTCTAATTTGTTCCGTCTGTCAGGAGGGGACTATGAGAGGTTTGGGTGCAAATTCATTATCTCTGGCAACGCAGAACGTAGTGTGGGGACTGAAAAAGACCATGGCAATGGATGAACAATAGGGCTTCAGTTCATCAGTAACAAAAGCAGTGGGGAAATTGGTTGAGTTTCAGAGCACGTCCTCCTCGGCAGAGGGGGCTGGACTAGACCTTGGACAGCCCCCCCAAAAACTTGCCGAGCCTCGCACACACCACTTCACTCTCCACTCCGAGGCTCAGGGAGCAAGTGCCTGGCGTGGGGGGGAAAAGTTGGCTTTTTTTCCTCCTTCGTCTTTTGCGCCTTTCTCTCTCTCCCCAGAAGGGAAGATCCGTTTAAACTATTTTAGACGCAATCAAGCAAGAATCACCGTGCGGAACTGAGCGGCAGTTTTAAATGTGCGAAGGAGAGGGATGGTCTGAAAAATTTTTTTCTTTTTTCGAGACGCCGAAAGGAGGCTGTTTGTGTACTGCGGCTGCCCTGTGATTCTGGATCTTGTCTTCTGGCCGGCGCCTCGATTCCTGCCCAGCTGGATTGGGGGGCAACACTGCCTGGCGCAGGGACGAGAGCGAGTGAGTATCCTGGCGGCCCGCAGGCGGCAACTCGGCCGGCGGCGCGCGGCCAGCAGTGCCTGCCGCGGCCCGGCGCCCGCGCTCCTCACCTCGCCCGCGAGCCGGTGTCCGCAGAGGCCCGCTGCGGGCCGCTCCGAGGGCCAGTCCGGGGCTTTGCTTCAGCTAATTGATTGTGTGTTTCGATGCTAGACCTGTTGATCTCGTGAGTTGTCTGAACCAGGACTGTTAATTATCCAGTGGCCTGACCCCCCAATTGAAGAACGATTCCAGGAAATTTTCGCGTTGGAAAGGGGAATTTTGTATGTAATTTTGTGTTGTTGATAGTGCGACTTTCCCCTCTTAAACCTAGAGCCAAGTGCAATTGTATTTTGCGTTCCTGGATTCAGGATTCGCATTTTGAACAATTCTTTTAACCACCTCAAAGTTGCAGTTACCTGGCAGTGAAGTGAGGGTCTGATGGGATTCTGGTGGAAACTTATATACAGTAGCTAACTAGAACTGGGTGGATTTCCACTTCCTTTTTCTCTTTGCCTTTTGGATTCAGGGAAGCGAGAGGCCGCTTTACAGTGTTATCCCAAGTTCAGATTCATCAAGATGCAACCATCGCGATTACTTATTGGAGCGTTTCAGCTTCTGACTCTCCTGGTATCTGAGCGAAAGCGGTTTGCTAGGAGCCCAGGCCCCGCTGAGGGAGGCAAGACCTTCCTTCCTTGGCTTGGAATTGTCTGAGGGAACCCAGGGCGGTGGGAACCCAGGCAATGTATTTGCATTAGTGTCTGCGACGTTTTCTCTTGCAAATGTACCCGCGGTGTTTGAATGGGGAACTGTCTTGAGGGGTCAGGGCAGCAGTGGAATTGATCAGAAGTTAGTCCAGAGGCTCTGTCAAGTCACGGCCACGGCCGGGGGCTCTTTGGGAGCTGTGGCTGCCTTGGGCCTAGAGCGGCGGGGTCGGATCCAGTTTCCTCCCTACCGTGGTGCCTACCTCTGCCGGCCACCCTCCTTCCCCACCTTGGCACCAGTAGTTCGGGCGCTGTCTCGAGAAATGAGCTCCCGTAGTCAGCGTAATTGAACCAGTGCAGTACTTTCATTTTGCAAAACCGGTAGCCCCACCCTGGCCACTCCAAAATAACAATAAGCATTAAAAAAAATCATAAAAGAAACGCACCTATTTTCAAGAGTGTAAGACTTCTTGAACATTGAGTCAAGGAAGGATGGGGGAAGGGAATAAAAAAATCCACCACTTTACAGCAATCAGGTTTTACATTATTCATTGATTTACTGGAGGAAATAGCCAATCAGGAGCCATAGATATGAATGCACATCTCACCGTGCTGTGGCCTTACAGTAAACTATTTGCATCTTTCTAATGGATTAGATATTTATCCAGGGATTCCCATTGTTTGAAAGGCCTGGAAATTCAGTGCCTTAAACATTTAAAAAATATGACTTTTGTTCCAGTCTTGAGATTCTTACATGGGAGAACTCTCCCTCCTCTTTTGTATGGCAGGTTACAATGTTCAAATCCCTAATGTTTCTTAAGAGTCCCTCTTTCTTCCAAGCTAAAAATAAAAGAAGAAAGAAAAAAATTAATTTCCCAAACCCCTCCAGATTCTGCATATTTTGCATTCCCATTATCATGCATGTCTCCATTTAAATGCAAATTAGCATATTTAACTCTGTGGGTGCTGAAGCACAGGATATCTTGTACTGGGGTTTTCTGGAATCTCTTGGCATTTTAAGGAATCCTGGTAATTGCAGTACTGTAAATGAAGCCATGATTATATATATAAGTATATGTATGTGTGTATATATACATATAAAACTGTGATCATTTGTTTTCTTGACTATTTTTCAGATGAGACTACAAAGAAGCATAAAATGAATAGACAATCCAACCAACCAAAGGTAATTTAAAAATTTACATTTGACAAAATTAAAGCGATGTACAAAATAAAAATAGAATATTATTTACTGGGTGACAGACCTGCGGTGTATTGCTTATCTCCCAGTTCAGGCAAGAGAAACAATTCCAGAAAAATCTAAGTTTCCAGTATGTGCAGTTTTCTCCCGATAGGTAGCCTATGTATATTATATATCAAGGATAATGCAAATATAACCTTAACTGCTTATAAAAAAGAAATTCAGGATACAGAAGAAATAATAGGACACTTTTATTGGAAAATAAGCCACTCAAGTACCTTGCCTGAACTATACAAATCGCTATAAATTAAATGACTTTTATGTGGAAAATGGTAGTCTTGACTGTATTAGTGGACTGTGGTTTACATGCTTGAGAATCATACAAACTCAGTATTAAAAAGGGAATTCGGTGATAGGCCAATTTCTTTATATACTCTGCAGAGGTCTGAACAGGATTCAGAGAGATGTTCTAAATATTAGTGGCAAACCTGATGTATTTGCATTTATGGAATAGCGTAATTCTGATCTAAATATGTGGAAAATCATAACTTTTCACTTTTAACTTAAGCAGAGATTGTTTATTTCCAAGAAAACCAGGATGTTTCATGTTTCAGCTATCTGGAGACCTACAAAAAGATTAGAGAACAAGCATGACAATCATGTCCTAATCTACTGGCCATTAATGGGAATTTATTAGAGAATGAGTAGGCAAGCCATATGAATTCAGTATATCCTTCAATATGCAGATTTCAAAAAGGGTATTCTGTAGCTCAGCTAAATAGCTTTTTGAAAGCAAAAATAACTGAAATAACAACTTGTAGGTGTTAATAGTTGCTCACAACAATGTATGGCAGACATTGCTAAGAATATTTAGAGTAGCATAATTGTTGCAACTTGTCTCACATCCTAGATAATAATACAGTCCTTGAAATGTCTATGATAAACCTTGGCAATATTCAGAATACCCAGGTGCTCAGTGTTAAGCCTTGCTATGTATCTTTTATTTCTTCATACCTTGAAAGATGATGGAGAGGTAAAATATTTAATTGGCTATATATGGCTAATGAACAGACTGCCCATAATCATTACACTGGATAAATTCACTTTGGGGCACTCTCATAATGAATCTACAATGTATGTGACAGGCAAGGGGCCAGTCCTGGAGTTAGTTGATATGACTATGTGGCATTGCCACAGAAGATGCTATTTTAAGACAGTATATTCTGTAGCTTCTAATTGTAGAAGTGTCTCAGATGTTCAGTGTCTCGGCTTTCATGATAGTTACTTGGGTTCTAAAAATGCATTTAATTGTTAAATGTGGAAATGTAGTCACATTAATTTGCAAATTCACACAAATATGGTGGTGATACACACACAGACATACCTGCCTCACATCTCTCTACTTTCACCAACCCCCATGCAGACATATATAAAGCAAAAAGATATTCTAAAAATATCTGACATTTCTTGGGGTTTGATTTAAGGAATTGAATTCATCTGATCATATGCTTCTTTTATGTAGTATATGCCAAATCACTAATGATCCTGCTTCTAGGTCTTGGAAAGCAAGGCCAAAATACTCTCAATCTTCCAAGGAAGCAAAGCTCATTAGGGTTTTACATAATGTCAAAAGTGGCATGTGCCTCAGTGATGTGTTCAATTTTTATCCAGTAGTTTATGTTGTGCCTCATAGTTCAAGAAGGAACAGTAACTCTATGGGTGTGTGTTTCTCTGATTTAGTTCGTAGTTTGCATGTATGTTTTTTATACAACCCAATGCAGCCATTTCTGATTGTACTCCTTGTTTCAAAATTTGAAAAGAAAAATAGATGAGCAATTTCCATAGCTTAGTCTTCTCTAAATAATCAGGACAAGAATGCTCACCAAAAAAGTAAATTACTAAAAAACTAAGGAAAAGTTGGCATCCGTGTTACTAAGTTACATATTTAATTGGTGTAATATTGTTGTTTGAACTCTTAATTGGGGGCTTTTCTTAGCAATTCTGTTTTCTTTACTTGTCAGTCTTTTCTATAGGATTTACATATGTGCGCTCTGTAATTTGATAACCGTATTCACACGTCTTAAATGAATAAATTGCTGAATTAATGAAAGAGTGTATATTATGAAAGTGTTTTAGTGATGGGGGAAAGAGTCAACCTATGAAAATGAGAGTATTGTGATAAACTAGTGATGTGTGAAATGAATATGAAGATTTATGACATTTGCTTGTAGCATATATTTAAAGAATGGTAACAGCACCAAACATAACTCATAACAGTCCATAAAGTTCACCCATGGTGAATATGCATTTTATGTGGACAGATGTTCTGCTGAGGGACATCTGACTGTTAGAATTGTACATGTCATAGGTGCATTAGACATAGATTACCCATTATGAAGGAGAAGAAGAAAAGAGGTCTTTAAGTGGTCATATTCACACTTTGAAAAGTCCTAAGAAAAAGAATGAGGCTAATTAATTAATAAAACAACATTCCTCTCTAGACAGAAGAGAGGTGGGGGTGGGGAAGGGAATTGTAGGGGCACAGTTAAAACATCCAGGTATTTTATCTGTCTTTTTAACGAGGTAACAATCCTTTTTAAAATTATTTCATAAGGAAGACTAGTACATTTTGCCCTTCTGTATGAAAATTGATGTTTGAAATCACAGACAAAGCCTCAGCATTTTTGTTACAGCAGAGTTGTGTACAACATTAGAAACTATTGCTACAGTGTTTACCTGTGCTACAATCTAAGGCACACCCTGTATACAGTTATTTTTTTAAAACCAGGATGAAGTCGGCTTGCTTAGAGCATTCACTTTGAACTTACAGAACAAAATACGCTGCCCTATCGCCACGGTACATAGATACAAAACATGCCTGAACTATGAAGCCATTAAAAACACACCACCAGAGCAAATTGTCAATGTAATCACACATCGACTCACTGCGTAATACAGATCTGATTCCCAGCCCCAGAAAGCAAGGCCCTGCTTTAAGCAATCGCCAAGTGCCTTCCATCTGTCCGCCCATGCAATCTGCCAGAAGAGAAATGCAGGTAAAGACGTTCCCCAGATCTGAGATGCTTTTATCTGTCCTTAGAGAGAGATTTCTTCCAGTCTTTGGATATTAGAGCGATCTGCACTAGCACCGAGGAGGTAAAAGGGCGCGGGTTGCTTTTCCAGGAGCAGGCGGTAGTGCTAGCGGAAGAAACGTTGATTGAGAAAACAGGGCTGTTGAAATGCTGCCGTTGCTGCTGCCGCTACCTCTGCTCGGGCAGCAGGCGTGGGGCAGTTGGATGATCACTGATGCATATCAATAACCGTGTACTTGAGATTTCTCATGACATCATCATTACCTTGGTCTCCTGCGGTCTCGAACCTTTGACCTTGCCGGGCTGGTCCACATTTTGGCAGTGAAAGCCCCTCCAATGATGGCCCTTTTCTCCTTCTTTCAGAGCCGGGGCAGCAGCACGCCAGCAAGACGGCATCTTCTCCTCCCCAGCCTAGAAGCCCTGTGAAATCGAGGATCTTCCCCCTAAAACACACACACACAAGATATGTGCAATCAAGCTGCCACCGCTTGGTAAAAAGCTCATGGTGCCTAACCCAAAAGGATCCGGAGCAGATCCTTGAATCAGCTGTCACTTCTTCTATAGAATGGGATTTTTTTTTTCCCTTCCTCCTTAACCTGCGCTGGAAATTGCTGTTGGCTTTATACGTCTCTATAGAGGGAGGCTAAGGAGTCTTGCGTGAGAAGGAAGCAATTTACAATGCAAATAGAGGCCCGTGAAGGGACGGATATGCTGCTTACTCTTAACCGCTTGCTGCACCTTAATAGCTGGCTTTATTTTCTGATATTAATAGATGAATTGTTGGCTAACGCTGCTGGAGATTACTTGCTGAAAGGAAAAAAAAAAAAGTTCGGAATAAACTTTGAAAGCAACAGCTCTCGTTTGGATGTCTAGCCGCACACACAGACAGAAACCAGGTCATATTTACATACAAGGAGGAATCTTTTGCGCGGCAAAGTATCCTGGAGGACTACTTACTCTTCGGTACCGCCAGAAAGATCTGGATCTGGAGTCTGGGCAGAAGAAGACAGAGGCTGTGAGGGAAGCGAGTTGTTATCTTTGGTTATCTAGCTGTATGAGTGTATTGGTCTTCATAAAGCTAGATAACCGAAAGTAAAAACTCCTTCAAGATCGCCGGGGAGCGTGTGAGAATGAACTGCAACCAAGAGACAGTAAAAACCAGAAAGGTCAGGAATACTTATTGAATCTAACTTTGTTTCTGTGTTTGTTTTTCCCTTATGAGGAAAGGTGGGATTAGAGGAAATTGACACACGTATGCCAAAACATTAAGGTGCAGATATTTTGTGAGGTTGTTACAGCTGCAAAGAGTTGTATAGTGCTAATGAGTAAAGAGGCACATGTAGTTTGTCCTACTTTAAGGTAAAAGTTTATAAATGGAGGGTTTTTGTTTTTCCTAGAGAGCTGTTGTAGAGATG
This sequence comes from Neophocaena asiaeorientalis asiaeorientalis, assembly GCF_003031525.2. Lineage (NCBI taxonomy): Eukaryota > Metazoa > Chordata > Mammalia > Artiodactyla > Phocoenidae > Neophocaena > Neophocaena asiaeorientalis. The sequence goes on along the minus strand of NW_020185325.1, from coordinate 5,796,326 downwards.
TCTGGTACCTAGTTTGAATATGATTCCATATACGTAGACTTAGGCTATTCCTTAATGAGGCCCCTCCCCTGAAAAATTTGAAGATTATGTTTGGAAACTGCATGTATTTGGGTTGTATGTCAAATTATATGAAATTAGACTTTCAGAAGAGTTTATACTGGAAGGTTAATAATCTGTATCTACTGAGGACATAGAGCTAGGAAGGAAAATGCAAAAAAAAAAAAAAAAAAGCAAAGGCTGATTTTTTATTCTTCTATTCAAAATACAAGGACAGATGCTTCTCTGTTCCAAGAGGGTTTCCTTGAGGAAGCTACTGAAGCAGAAAGACATGATGGAGACGAGATCGCCTCCCCTCTTGTCAAAGTGTTAAAAAAATGTTCTGTCTTACTCTGCGCCTAGCATTGGAAATGAAAGTGACATTTACGCCACAACCCACGTGTGCGCCTCCTCTCTTTTTGTTTAAGGATGATCAGGTCTATCCAGGAAACAGCTCTGGCATCCCAAACTGAAATAATTAGGACGTATATAGACCTGACAAAAATGGAAAGGGGGTGGGGAATCTGAGGGTCTGTCTTGCCTAATTGATTCCGCTAAACGGAATGCAGGAGATGTGAACGGCAGGACGCTCCGATTCCCACGCTCGGGGGCAAGTGGTAAAGCGGGGCCGGCAGCCTATGACAGACAGCCCTGTTGGGGGGTGAGGGTATGAAAAAAACATCAAGTACACACACCATACTCATCTCCATCGCTTAAGAAAGTAGAGGCATTTCCCACCCACAGCCCTCGGCAGCCTCCCAAATGGCAGTACCAACTGGTCTGTAGCTGCTGTGTACTGTATGTTTCTGTTAATTTTATAACCGCTGTTTAATCTGGCCATAATTAAGTTTGGCTTTTTTCTTCGGTTGAGATTTTCAATATTTAAGGAAAGCTAGTAGAAAAGTTCCCAAAATGTCCCATTACTGCCTGCCCCTCACATCAAATTCTCAGTCCCTACTTGTGGCCTTGTGACCACCTTTTGGCTTTTGTTTTGGGAGGGTTATATTTTAAAATATGTCTCTGTATAACACATTATAATCACTTCATCAGGCTGTTTACCTCTGAACATGATATATCTAGGAACTTGGTCTAATTATGCTAGTAGGCACACACTGGAAGTAAAATTATAAAATCATCAACCTAAAAAGTGTTAATTATAATATGATAAAAGTTTGTTCTAGTATAGTACCAGCTAGATGTGTTCTAAACAGTCTTTTTTTTTTAATCTAAAAATGACTCTGCTTAGCAGAAACCTTTGGCATTTTAAAGGTCCCCATTGTAATCTTTTCATAGAAGTCCTTACATTTTTCCACATGTCACCGATCAAACGTTTGTATAGGCATTTAAATATAAATACAAACATTGCATTAGAAAATGTCCAAAATGACCTGTTATCTTCCATGTGACCTAGATTACTGACAATCCCAAATCCCAAACATAGTTTCTCTTCAAAACCATTACGTGTTCCGTTGTAGTTTCAACCCCTTGTAAGACTGCAGACTGGAGAAGCCTGTAAAACCACTGTTAGTTTCAGATAGAAACTCTGAGAGATTTTATTAACGTAAATTCTCAGTTTGGCTGCTGAACACGTGCCAAAGTTTTACTACTGTAGTGACCGTTGAGAAGACCCTTGTTTATTTACATTTGAAGTACTGTTTGTGCAAACAACCTTTCATTGTTAAGTGCCTGTATTCCTTTCATTTACTTCATGTCCAGGGGTGCTATTTACCTAGAACCATTGTCTACTACAATTAACATTTACATTACAAAGTGTGTGGTTTTCTTTCTCAAGGAGGTTCAATTAAGGCAATAAGATGTTTGCTGGGGAAACCTATTGTTTACTAAAAGCACTCAATGGAGTCAAATTACTGAAGCTTTTGCCTACATCTTGGTCTTTTATGTAAATGTGTTAAATATAACATCTAAGGAAAATAAACAATATTATAATTATGTGTTTGCCATTGTCATATCAAACTTGCTTTGTATCATACTAATGTTACATGACTTATCGATCAATAAAAATACATTTCAATGTTATTATTTTCATTTTATTTTTTGCCGTTCCACTGCTCTTGCTGCAACATGTCCCAATTTTTCTTTTTCTATTACACATCAAATTTCTGACATTTTGTTTTATTTGTGTGTGTTGGAGAGAGGTACTGTATCTGAACATGGGTCTGAAGGGTGTCCAAGGTAATCTCTACAATGACCTTATAATAAGGTGATATTTCTTTGAAATCTGAAATATTCCAAAGGCATGTACATTTAAGTCAAAAGAAGTGTAAATATCAGTTAAGTAGTTCTTTGAAAGCTAGTTTTAACATTGGCAGAAACCGGATCGAGTTTATTTAGCATAGCACTGCATTGTAAAACAGTTGGAGCGAAGTTGCAGTTTGCGTGAGTATGCATGTTAACTAGTGGGAACCAAGCGCAGTCTTTGTGAAAGGGGAGCAGCAGATTGCTGTGCAAGGCCAATGTTAAAAAGGCAGCTGAATTTAACACCATCTGGAAGAAAAGATCCCTTCACGACTTTCTCACACCGTCAGACAAAACTAGTGTCTCTTGTTCCGAGCCCTTGTCTATGCAACCATACAATACTGAGTCATTATACTTTTTGCTGAGAGAAAATTTGAGAACACAATATGGGTAACCAGTGAATGACCAAGTTTCATTGTGCCCGCTTAAGTCGATTGAAATCTACGTCTAGAGCTATGAATGGTAGTATTGTTTTCCTCACCAGGGCTGTACTAAATGTCAGCACAGTGTAAAGAAAAACTTGAAGTCTGCAAATAACTTACCAGATCTCAATTATAATATTTTCCCACACTAGAACTAATATCATTGCGAGGGGCTACATTGCAGAAAATACAAAAAGAAACGAAAAGAAATAGAGAGTTCATTTAGAAGTTATTTTATCCAGACAAACATTTTAATTTTCTGATGGGAACTTCCATTTAGGCTGTAGCCTGGGCTGAGAAGTGGAATGCATTACTGGGAAGTTCAAGTTACAAAAATGCTTCTTGTGCAATTAAAATAGAATAAAACAAACATCTAGTCCCACCTGAAACCCTGCCTTCTTAAATATAAAGAGACTCTAAAGCTTTTACTGCTTTAGTTCTACTTAGAATTATTAGTATGGATCTAGCTTAAATTATGCTTTAAATTTTGGCAGACATCGCTCTTTCAAAGTTTGTCACTGTGATTGACATTGCAAAAGAACATCACAGATGTACATTTCCAAAAATATACAACATTCTGGCACTTCCCTAGGTGGAATCTGGTGCCCTCAGGAATACACCTCCCTTTATATTACTTCCCCTCCCCATTTTCTAACTTTTCTTTGCTCAAGGTGTGTGTGAATCAGTTATTATACTTAGGTTTAAGGTTCACACAATCTATTTGACTGTAAACAGTCAGAAAAAGGAAACAAAACAGTTCAAAAAGAGTAAAAGGAGTTGGTTGTGTATGTTTTATTTGGATGTCTGTTTTAAATATAATTGACTTTGCAATTTTGTTATTGTGTCACCAAGTGTCGCATAGTTCTTAACATGTAAGTGCAAAACAATGAGTAATTGCTGTTTTGCTGAATAATACATCTGAGTTGCCAACGTCAAAGGTATTATTTTGTGTATTTCTAAGCAGGAACATTAACTGCAGGTTTTGACATCTAGAATCTTTTCATGCAATACTTAGAAATAGGCCGATAAAATGACACCTGTAAAAGTAAATATAAAGATATAACCAACTTATTTTCCTTGTCCTACTTTATGCCAGAAAATTAACAATGAAATGTCACTCAGTGATAGAATTATAGAGGATATAACATAAAAACAGTCATACAGAAAAATCCAAAACAACAGGAATGGAAATTAGATAGAGGTGAAATAAGATATAGGAAGACTTCTGCAATATCCTTGCAGGATATGAATGAATATATTTATCAGTATCAGCCCCCTAGTGCAGTTACCATTAATGTGCATAGTAATGAGATAAATGCATTATTTACAGTCAAAATGAATTTTTTTCTCCAAGTGGCCTTTCTTTAAGTCTTCTTAAACACTAGATTTCTTCTACTTGTGCTCTGTGTTTATTTTAAAAATTAAAATAATTTTCCTATTTGGAAAAACGTGAAATGCTAATTTGATTTTGTGTAATCTTTGATGAAAATTAAGAAACCACTTAAATAGTAAGAGATAAGGATAAGTACATTTCAAGTTCATAAACGTTCTTCCTATTCATAGACTACATGTAAACAGTTCAAGACAGTTTAGCATGTTAAGAATTTTGACTTTTTAAAAATGGAGAGATGAAACCAAAGGTTTTATTTTCCAATGTGGCTAGAAAATAAATGTATTAAAGACAATGTATAACTATATATCTCGTTTTTTCTATAGATCTGGAAATGCCATTGTGATAAGAATATTGATAACCTTTCCCCACTCTGTCTTGCCATGACCTAGCTTTTCCCTAATTAGTTAGAGTAAAACACACCATAATATGATGTTGCATTTGGATGGGTGCTGGGGGTGGAGGTGGTGAATCGGGCAACAGGAGACAAGGTGTCCTTTAGAAGCTGATGAGTAAAAAGACATTATAATACTGGGTCAATTGTTTTTAACACTGGTACTTCAAGAGAGTTAAACAGGTCGTACAGCGATGGGGCATGTAAGGTAGTTCTTCAGTGTCTCCAGATTTTAATGGATGGCTTTGTTATCCTGTCTTGTATTCATCGGTTTCTTAGCACAAGTTAACCTAGTACAGAAGTCAGCAGAAACCTCTGTTCTCATCTGCTTTGAGAACCCATTTCATCCCTTCTGGGAATTGTTTGATTTTATTGTGGAATTAATTCTAAAGGTAGTGAATGAAAATGAAAAGTATATAGTTATGATTGCTAAGGAATATCTGCTTGCCCTCAATCAGGGCCACGAGAGTTAGTGCACTTAGAAAGGTGATGACCATCTTTGAGGTGGGAGCATGTGTTTTTCTGCTTTGCAGACAACTGCCAGACCACAGGGGGTAGGACTTTAAAAAGTGAAGATAATCGACTTTATTCAGGGAAATATGGAGTTCTGAGCCATATCTGTTCAAAGAGAAGCACATCACTGTGCTTGGTTGTTTGGGTTTTAGCTGAGCTCTGGCACTACGTATTCTTGAGATCTAAAAATAGCCAGGCTTAGCGGCCGCCTTGCAAGGTGCTTGGCGTGGGCGGCGCACAGAAGAGACAGCCGACTCTGTGACTGGCTGCGAAAGTGGTTGGGTTAGGCAGTGGCAGCGGCGAAGGCAGCCGGCCAGCCGCCGGGCAGCACGACGCCGCCCGGCTACCGCGAGCAACCTATTCCTGAAAGCGGGCGTCTGATTGGTGTTTCCCGGGAGACCGGCTGCCTGGGCTGCCAGAGCTG
>NW_020185325.1:5756549-5790593 GCF_003031525.2 Neophocaena asiaeorientalis asiaeorientalis | reverse complement strand
GGCGGGGTGGCAGAGGGCGCGCTGCGGCCGGGGTGGCTGGCTAGGAGGCTTCCAAAGTTCGCACGAGCTCAAATTCCAGTGCCCGCCCTCCAAGGCTTGGAGACCGCCGGCCGCCCGCCCCACTGCCAGAGTGGGGCCGCCAGCGTTCCAATGCCTGGCTTGCTGAGTTGCGTCTACGAGGGCCGTTCTGTGTTTTTTGATTTGTCCGCCTTCGGCCCCTCACCAGCGACCTCGGCCCTGTCTCTGCGCCAGCTCTGGACTTCGGTTGCTTAGGAATCCCGGGAGTTGGACTTGTGGATGGGGGTGGCGTCGGGGTTAAGTCACGCCAGGGGGTCGGTTGTAGGCAGGCCTCCGCCTTCCCAGGGATCCTTCTTCAGGCAACTTGTGGTTAAGGAGCTTTTTTTGCTGAAATTGTTTCTCTAATTCTGCCCAGGCATCTTTTCTGGGTGTGATCAATATCAGTGATAAAGATATTGTGTTTCCCCCCTCCCCCAATTTTTAGCCTAGTGAAAAGCTGCTAACGGAAAGGCACCCTCACCCACACCCCACGGGGAAGATCTTGGGGGAAGAAGTTTTGTGAATCCGGAGAGGGGGTTCGGTGAGCGTAAACCGCTCTGGGCCCTTCCCGAGATCAACTTGCACCTCTACCCCCATTGTCCATTAGGGACCCTGAGAGCATCTTCCCCCTATCAGATTTGCTGGAAATATTAATCTCCTTGTTGGGTGGATACAGTAGAACTTGTTCAGTGATTACTTTAAAAAGAGATCTGGGTCTTAAGCACTTACTAAAGCCAGTTAATAACATCATGCATGGACATTTAAACTTGTTGTAAGTTGCAGAGAGGATTAGTGGGAAGTCACGCTGTGCGCAGCTAATGATACCATCTTAACTCTAACGGGACTAAATCCACCTCGCCCCGCGCAGGTCTGGCTCTGCGGCCCTCGGGTGGGGCTGGGAAAGAGGAGGGGTCTTGGAGGGGCGCAAGAAGGGTGGAAACAGGAGGAACCGTCCTGGCCCTCCCTTCAGGTGACGGTCCCTCGTCCTGGGAGGCTGAGGGCGGTTCTGCTGCTGGGTGGGCACAAGCACCGGGACTAGGGCCCAGGCTTCCTGGTGTATACGGACTCGCCACAGCCCACGGGCTGTGCTTTAGTGACTGTGCTTTAGTGACACTGAAGGGCACTTGCCTGTATGTTGAAACAGGTTTGATTCCATTAACTAGTGGGTGCACCAAGGTCTGTTACAAGCTCAGGTGAGGGTGAGGGACTCCTAAGGTGGTCGCTTTTTGCTGCCGATCGATTTGCATTACAAAGGCCGTTTACTTTCAGTTCTTTTTCAAAAGTAGTCAAGCTCAGTATTTCACAGGTAAATTTCGAAGCATATTATTAACAACTTTCTGTCATAGGCTTGCACAACTCATTTCAAACTGATTATTGTTGTAAGGTAGTTTGCGACTACTTTATGACAGGGCCAATTAGAAATCATCTTGGGAAAATGCTTCCAAAATGCTGCGTTACTAAAACACTCACATAACAATATTCATTTGGTTCTGTCACTAAGTAGCTGTCTGACGGATTTCTTGTGTTCTCTGAGTTTCTTTTAATAGTAACTGGCCCTGGGAAAACAAGCTACAGAAGAATTTTAACTGCAACCTGGCTCTTGGAGGTTTTTGTTTTTGTTTAGTTTAAACTTCAAACTTGACAAAGTTAAAATGTTTATGTCTTAATTGCTAGTGGGAGATTTGGAAATAACTATAGATACTAATCACTTTAATAATTGGTGAAAACCTGTAAATAAACCACTTGGGGAAAGAGATGTGTGTAAAAAATATTAATAAATAAACACTTCTCAATCCGTCCGTGAAAAATGACTTGCAGAATATTGCACAGGATGTCTCTTAAATCTTTGTCTTTCAGAGAAAAAAAGAAAATCTATGTATATATATAATCCCTCCCCCCAATACACACACACAGGTATAGATATGAGTGAGATTTACTGGAATGGAAGAATTTCTAACAAGTATGATTAAGAAATATTTTCACTGAATAAATATCTCAAATATAATTAATTTATGTATTTATCAAACCTGCTGTAATGAAAAAAACTTCCTATAATTTCTTTGGAGCCAATGCCTTCATGAAGACAATAATAGATTTAATATCGTTGAAATTCAGAATCCATGGACTTACTTCCTGTCGGGGCCAGGTCTCTTGTATAGTAATAACAGAAGTGTACTTAGTTCTTATTTTTAATTCAGTGAGAATTATGAAGGTATCTGAAACTGTTGCATGAATTTAATAGTCTTTGAGAGGAACTCAAATCATGGATTTTAAGCCTTATTTTTAGAAAGCACATAGCTTGTACATAGTAGCTGCTCAATATATATTATTTTAATGTATTGAATTATCCTTGAAATAAATAATCTATATACGAAGTTAAATTAGCATTGGCTGACGGGAGTTTAAAGTTGAGGATGTTGAACAGTCTGTGGAATAGCTTGAAAACTGTTTAGGAGATTTAAATATGAAGTTATCACCATGACTCATTCATGGCAAGTGGGTTTGTAAAGAAAGGAAGAAAAATAATTTGATAGGTCTTCATCTTTAGTGTTTGTAGTATATGCCTCTTGAGTGTTTATGGTGGTGAAAATGCCTAGACAGCAAGGAGGTAGGAATTAATCGATAAATTTATATTTGCCTTGTCATATAAAGTAACTCTTATGACAATTTGTGGATACTTAGATTTATTAATTTTTTTATATTTAAAAAATAAAAAGTTTAGCTCTCCCCAAATAAGGTTAGAAATTGTTGAGTAGCTTAGATTTTCACACTAAAGACTCATGCTCAATTATAGTCTAAAATTTGAGTTTGCAAATAGACATGGGACTCCAGTGATTCAAATGGCACAGTACAAATACTGCATATATTTCTGCCAAATTTGTCTCAGATGGACTAGCTGCTAAGGAAGAATCCATAGCATGACTGAGCTAACAGAAAGCTACCTTTCCAATAGGTAATCCCTCCATTTGCATGCTGTGCTCACTGACAAAGGAGAAAACTTGAATTTCTGTCATTTTTCTGGACTTCAGCCTTAAGGTCTATATTGTCAGTTCAAAATGTATGATGTGAACAATGTTTTTGGTTAACCAATAATTATTATTAAGGCAAAATTATTTTCTTAGCCAATAGAAATAGAAATCTGGCTGTATTTAAGTTAAATTTAACTAGCTCCATTTTATTAGAGATTGTCTAATTTTGATTTTTCAAATTGCATTTTATACCATAAGGAGCCCTTCTGTGTAAAGTGCAGTTTGAAAAGAGAAAAATATTTATGCTTTTATCATTTTAAGTGATCAAATACTGCAGTGGTAGATAGAATATCACATGCATCAATACATTATTAACTTAATCTAACGCTCAGTCATTACCACATTCATGGGTGTCTTTCTGATATCTCTCCAGTCCACTGGATTTTGAAGTGTGATTATGTAAATTTTCTACTGATAAATAAATGACTATAATTGTACTTGAAATACCACTCAAATTCTTAAGACCATGGCATCTATATAATATATTATGCATCCCTTAATTATTTATCAAGACTAATTCAAAATAACTGTAGGGTAGAGCATACATTTATTTTTAAATAGCCATCCCCTTCCCCAATTCTTTCTGTACCAGGTTAAAAAATAACCCAGATGGTGAAAATATGGAGAGATGTGAAAAAGGTTGATGAGTAGAGTGAGTTAGCAGCGAGTTTATCCTTCAAGGAAATATCTGTGGTTTGCCCGATAATACTATCACCCTGATGCAGTTTTTGTGGCATGTGATCTTAATGCCAGTTCTGTAGGGGTATTTTGTTGACAGAAGAAATCATGTTTATATGTTAAACATTAGTGTAGAAAATTCCTCACCATTCCTGGACAAGGAAAAACGGAAAAGTTAGCAAACAAAAACATTTTACCCATGGGTATTTTTTAAAGTTATTTTATAAACATAGTAGGGAAATTGTAATCTTGAGTTATAAAATTTGACTAAGGGTTACACAGTCAAGTGATACTAGAATTAATGTATGGCTATCCTTTATTTAATTATAGCTATAGAAAATCACAATAACCGAATGGTGCCTTTTCATTGTTTAGCACTGCAAGGCTGTATTCAGAACTCTTGTTGCACTGTGCCTTTAAAAGAAGCGTGCGTGTGTGTTTTACCTACATAAATTCTAATTGCAGAATCCACTCTAATCACCATGTAGAAATCGTCTGAAACCTCATAAGTTCATGAGCTACACACTTTTCTTTTTTATTCTGCAGACCACACCTTATCTGGTTGCTAATGAAATACAGGAGATTGATTGCAGAAAATCTTCAAGGGAATATTTGCTGTACCACATATAGTAAGCTCCATTTGGTGCATTAGCATTTAGCCATTTTATGCAAATTTAGAGAAAATGACTCATGTATATGATTTAATATGCATCAGCGATAACTCATACCACCCTTATAAGAAAAAAGAAATTAAAAATTCATTAGAAAACTAGACTAGTGTCACTACATGGTTAAAACATTATTAAAGCATATTTCAATGTTTTGCTTACACTAGTGTTCTCATCATGGTGCCACCATTTCATGACAAAGGCCGTAGAGGAGAAAACATTCAACTTAAAATGTCTGCTGGCACACATCGCTGGATTTGTGTGTCACTAAACAATGAGCGAGCATAGTCTTGAATACCAACTATTTAATTAGCACTTTTGGAAGCCATGCATAGAAAATAGCTCATTTACATGCATCTGCTTAGCGATTAGTCCCATAAAAAGCTACCATTTTTTTGTTGTTGTTTAATATAGCGAACATTTTACCATTCGGCCACAAAAAAAAAATCAAAACATATGTTATTATTTTCAAATCCTGAAATTCAGAGATTTAATTAAAATAGGCAAAAGTCTTCATATTTCTTTTCAAGGTATATTTAATTTTTTTAATATAACCTTAAGTGTACCATAGAAGGCTGGATACAAGTAATAATTAAGAACTTCAAAGGGCAACTGGAAACCCTCTAACAGTCCTTGGTTTAATTAAAAGCTATTATTAGAAAGCTCTCAAATATACAGTTACATTTAATGACAAGTGACGACTAGTAAAAGCAGTATTTGAAAGTTATGAGTATCTTATTTTAAATACAATTGATAGACTCTAGAAAGTATTGCTATCATTCCATTTTGAAAATAAATGACGTGTATTTCTTGAAAAATCAAACTGATAACATTAAAACCCTGTTAGTTTAAGATGCTTTGCTTTTCATTAATTCTCTAGTCTGCATATACCTGTCATGATCACAGATTAATTGTGTGCTTCTTAAAAAGCATTTCTGCCAATTTAAATGTCTTTAAGAAGGTGTATTTTTTGAATACAGTGGCATATTTATGAAGTCATGTATACCAATGTGTATGGATGCATTAACAATAAAAGTGAGCTTAACTCGTGCATTTTGAAATATAACATTCTTTTTTGGAATATGAATTGATATTTAATATAACAGTAATAAATTATCTTTTAGAAGTTTATATTATCTACCACATTTGTGTGAGAGACAATTGACGAAAAAAACCAGGTGATTCTAAATACATTTTAGAAGGGGTATAAACCATATTGAAAATAGTAATAGGCCACATGTAAAATTTGTTATTATAAGTAATAATAATGAATATAAGTAATTATAGTCATTGGACTATTTGCTTTATATGTATTTATTTATATACGGAATTTAGTTGCAATTTGCATAGTTAAAATTCAGGGCAGATGAGTGCATAGTGTATGTATATATATTGTCAAGTGAAATTGATGACTATTTTAAAAGTTCGTTTAGAACATTTTACTGATTCTGTTTGTTAATTACATTTAGTAATTGGCTTATAAAACATCTATAATAAAAACGCCTATTTATTAAGCATATAAAATTTTACTTTTATGAGTAATCTATTATTTTGAAAATGTGATACTATTTCCTTTGTTCACTATGGGCCAGTGAATAACATGGGATGTTTAGTCTTAGAAAGACTATGCAGATTAAATACATAGACATGAATCTATATCTGTACAGCTTATCTATCTAGTTAAGTAATGCAGTATATGTGTATAGTCCACTGTGTAAGAGAAGTATGCCCCTAATGTGCATTTTGTATACATTATTTAATTTGAAAATATTTTACTTCGGTTTCTTATTTTATCCTCCTTGTAACTGGTATTGTTCTTTGTTTACTATGCCCACCTCTTTTTTCCCCCTGCATAGAAACTCAGAATATAAGGTTTGTAGAGAAGGGAACTTACCTATCTTGTACTGATGAATACCCTGCCCATAGAACAGTGTTGGACACATAGTAGATAGATGCTCAATGATTACTGGTTGATAAAAAAATGAGTACATTTAAATATGAGATTGATCTTTCTGAGATAGCTGTTGCCTTATGGATCTAAAAGATCGATTCATATAGACAGACTGGTTCCCCCAACACTGGAGCCCTTTTTAAGCTGCCCAGCTGTGTTAAGAGACTACCCTTCTTAGACAGAGTAAGACCATTGTTTTGTTTGGGGATGAGCGATGATGGCAAGCAACTTCTAAGCTAGATTTTAAAGTCCATTTGTAAGAGCATTGTGTATATATTTGAGATCCTATCCTTGATATAGGGAATAGTCAGTGGTTCATGGAATAGGGCCAAGTTAACTGGACACATGGGAACTGAATCCTAGAACATAGAAACAAAAAATATTTTGTAAGTAATTTAAATATTTTTATTTAACTTTGATTAAAATATCTATTTCATAGAAGCATTGCTTGTAAATGGTCTGAAATGCTTACAATTTTAACTAATGATAGAAGAAATAAATGTGAGTCAGAGTCTCCCTGGTGCCTAACCTTCTTGACTAAGTTAGGACCATTTTTGAAAGCTCCATTAGTTTCCTTTGAATACTAGGAAATTATGAATACTGATAGGTCTATGTTACTAAACTGTGCCCCTGTGACTTAAAAATTAACCCCTCTAAGTATCTAACATGCAATTCAAGAGTTACATGGAGATTTTAAATCACTGATTATATTTTTGAGCAGACATTGGAATTTATGATTTGGTATAAACACTGAAAATTTGTCTTTTTACATGTTCACACAACATGGATTCAAAATAACAAACGTAAGATGGGAAGCTCAAATCAATGAGATATTTATTGGGCTCTTATTATGTTCCTACCAATAAGGCTCTAAAGTTCTTAGAAAATAACCATCGTAGATTGTCAAGTGCATAAACAACAAGAAAATATATTCACAAGACCAGGTAGTTAGAAATGTGAGTCATCAAAGAAATGCAGCCCTTTTCTATTTATGTATCATTGAGAAAGAATGTTCTTGATTTGGGAGTTGGGTGAAGTATTTGATTAACCCCATTAACTCTTAAGAGATTATTAAGGTACTATTTTGGTCTATGAACACAGTTTTGGAAGCTACAGTGGATTCTGTGTTGGTGCAAAAAGGCACTAAATGATACCCTGGGAGATATAATAGGCTTTTCAAGTCATCTGCCTTGAACATCATGACTGACTCTGGAATCTGGTAAAATCAGATCTGAACTGATATTGTCAACAGATGTTATCATAAAGCAAAGCAGAGAATTCAGATTACATATTTTACCTGGGCTCCATTTTCATGCTTTTGGCTTTTAATTAGGAAAGATGTCTCCACTATGTAAGTGGCCATATTGTTTACTACGTTAAAGGTAGAGCTAAATATGAGGGAATCAATCAAGAACTTCTGGACCAATAGAAAAATCTATTAACCAGAAAGTATTTACTAAGTAGCTTATAAGAGTACACAGTGCAAGGGGCTACTTATATTTTTGGGAGGGTAGGCTTGGGAAATGTAGAAATGGAAAGCTTCCGAAGAGGGCTTAGAAAAAGTATAAGAAATGATGCTAAAGTAAAAGTATAAGAAATGATGCTAACTTTAAGAAACATAAGATTTGGTTGAGGAGACTAGATTAATAAATATTAAAAAATAGTGAATAATGTAAGATAACATTGAATTGTGGAATACCTATTAATAATATTATAGGAATATACAGTAAAGATAAATCAGTATGAATAGCTAAGGAAGGATTAGTAGAGAGAGTAATACTTGTAGCTTTGAATTTGCACTTTGAAAGAGTTGTAGAATTAAGACAGATAGTGGGGAGAGCATTCTGGGCCAGAAAAACAAAATGATTGATGATGACCTGGACGCACGAATGAACAGAGCATGTTTTTGAGAGTGAGAAGGGAGAAGAGCTTCATATTTGGTAATAGTGATTAATATTTGTGGATAGGTAGGATAAGGCCAGATTATTTATGTTTTTGAAACATTAGAGATAGACATGATGATGGAAATCATGGATAGTTACTGCGAGTTTCTTCTTTGTTATATTCAACAAATATTTATTGAGCATCTACTGTGTGCAAAGTACTGTGCCAAGCACTGGGAGAACAATGGTGAACCAAATCTAATTATTGCCCAACCACATGAAATTGTATTCTAGCAGGGAAGCTAGAGTTTAAATAACTAGTTACAGAATTGACTCTTTAATTATGGCTTTGATTAGTTCTACAAAGGGGAAGTACATGGTATCTATCATGAGTAAGTAGAACTAGTCAGTCTGGGATAGAAGGCAGTGTTAGGGAGCTTGCCTTAAGAAGTAGTGTTTGAGTTGAACCAAAGGAGGAGTGAGATGATTGAATAAACAGGAGCGGGTGGGTAGGCAGAACTTTAGAGTCAGAAGAGACAACACATGTCAATACACACAGGCAGGAGAAAACCTGCCATGTTTGAGGCACTTCAAGATCAGTGTGACTAGACTTCAGAAATATACAGAAAATAAGACGAGATGGTCTAGAATGCAGTTTGAGAGGGAGGCAGACCAGATGGTGGAAAAGATATTCTAGGGTTTTGGTCTTTGACCTAAGTATGGTGAAAAGCCACTGAATGATTTTAAGCAATGGAGTGGCATGTTTTAATTTACATTTTAAAAAAGTGATTCTGACAGTAGTATGGATTGGAGGAAGGCAAGAGTGAGGGAACCACTTATGAAGCTGAGGTAATAGTTGAATTAAGAGATAAAGATGGTTTTGGCCTAAGGTGGTTGTAGTGAAAATGGAGAGGGGTGTTCACGAGGCAAAATGGACCAGATAAAGTAAGGAAAGCAATACTTAAAGAATGGTTCACTATCATCAGTACTCAAGTGGGTCAAAGTGGGCATAATATGGACATAGGAAAGCCAGTTGGAAACTGTGGCAATAATCTGAGACAGTGATGGAACCTGAAATTGGGAATGGAGAAGGGAAGACATGTTCAGAGACATTTAAAAACAAACAACATATAGATTTTTTGACTCAAAAGGTTTAAATCTTAGTGAATTGAGTGGCCTTAGTGGCTAGAAGAAGCAAGCAGTATGGGGAGGAAAAATGACTGAGTCATTTCACAAGTGTTGAGTTTGCAAGGCTAGATAGCTGTAAAGGCAGACGTGAGTGTGATTCTATTTGTGAGAGCATCAGTAGATTTGAGATTGAATTAAAGTAATAAAATATGTGGAGTTTGCCAAGGAAACAGTACAGAGAGTGAAGAATAGCAAGCTAAGGCAACGATTCTGATGTTGGTGGAAGGAATAAGTAGGTGTCACCCATGGCTTAGAGTACATTTGGAAACAAAGTCCCTCTCAGTAATTCCCTTTTGAAGGCCACTTAAATTTTAGCTGTTTAGTATATGTTCAACTACTGAAATAGAGTCCTCCCCCAAATGTCTGTAGTTTGCCACATTTAAGAATCTTACATTGTTATTGTAACTAGACTTATCATGGTGATCACTTTGAAACGTATAGAAATATTGAATCACTGTGCTGTATAACAGGAACATAGTGTTGTAGGTTAATTATACTTCAAAAACAAACAAACAAACAAACTCATAAAAAAAAGAGATCAGATTTGTGTTTACCAGAGGTGGGGGAATTGGATGGAGGCAGGCAAAAGTTACAAACTCCCAGTTATAGGATAAATAAGTAAGTAAATAAGGGATGTAATGTACAACATGATAAATATAATGAACACTGCTGTATGTTATATATGAAAGTTAAGAGAGTAAATGCTAAGAGTTCTCATCACAAGGAAAAAATTTTTTTCTATTTCTTTAATTTTTATACCTATATGAGATGATGGATGTTGACTAAACTTACTGTGATAATCATTTTATGATGTATGTAAGTCAAGTCATTATGCTGTACACCTAAACTTATGCAGTGACGTGTGTCAATTATATCTCAATAAAACTGGTAAAAAAGAATATGTTACATTGAAATAAGAAAGGGAGGAGAGACTGGTTGGAGAGTGTTCATATAATTCTAGAAATAATTGGAATTTAAATAATGCTTCTTAAACATTTAATTCAAATTGATTACCACATCATCCAATATATGTTCAAGTTCATAGAAATGTCTTTTAGAAAAATGTAAGCTTATTCTTTCATCCAGTAAATATTTATTGAGAGCTTACACGCTTGGCACTGTTCTTGGTCCTATTGATTTTAGTTTTGATTATGGAATCTACATTTTAAAGGGGCGAGACAGTCAATAAATAAAAGAAAATATCATATAGCTATAAGTGCTATGATAAATAATGCCAGGTAATGGGGCTTACTTTAGATTGGGTGGTCAGGCAAGGCTTACTTGAGGAAGCAATGTTTAAAATGACACCTTAAAATATAAAAGCATAATAGTTACACTATTTAAGTCCATAAAGAGGTACATATACTTGTCTGTTTACATAAGATTAATGAACCTCTTTGGGTTTAACATCAATAAAAACCTTGACCTAATTTCTTTTGATTCTTCATTCAGGTCCATAAAAGACAGAAGGGTAGAGAGAAAAACACTGTACATGAATGTGACTCTTGGTGTGCTTTACCTCCATAATTATGCATCCAAGTTAAGAAAAAGCTAAAGGAATAGTTTTTTTCTTCGTTTCTTATTTCTCCCATGAACTTCAGAGTTCACTTTTAAAGGCACTTTAGAAAATCAACATGATATTTTAGTGGAGACTTTTGAGCTGCATCATGATAAAATGTTTAATAAAACAATACTATCAGTAACATCAGGCAAGTGTATCATAGGTATTGACTGGGTAATGGAGTTATTCAAAAGTAGTGATTGGAACTGAGGCTAAGAAATTTAGGCGGAAGTGTTAGAATAGTAACAGGAGAGTGAGGGCTTGAGCCAATTCACAGCTAATCAGTTCCTTATCAGTAACTACAATTTGTATTTATTTATAGAGATTAAGGATAATTTTTTCCACAGCTAATGATGGTTCTATTTCAATGTATTATAAAATTTTTAACTTGTTGAAGTTATCAAGTAAAATTTTTCTTTTCAAGACATTTCTTAATTGCCTACATCATAGTTTTGAGGAATATTGGCATTTTCTAATCATATGTGCTTAACGTAGTTTTGGAAATTCATGTTCAGACTTGATACACTGTTTAACAATTTTAAATAATCAATTAAAAAAAACACAGGCACACATGCACATGCTTTTAAAAAATTAAAAGTTGCACAGAGCTATATGGTAAAAAGCAGGCTCCCAGTCATTTGAGTTTTACTCCCCAGGGGTAACTAGCAGTTTCTTGAGGTTTGGAAACTGTTTTAAAATTTAAATTGAAATTACTTTGTGTGAAAGTTCCTCAAATTATAATTATATTGGCCTTGGGAACATCTTTCTGCCTTTTTACAACTTTCTCTAAACTACAATGTCAAGAGTGGATTTAAACATAAATGATTAAATATCTCAGAACTGTTGTGGTTATCTTTGATGAACGCTAGGCTTCAGTGAAACCATATTGTTTATTCTTTTTGAAATTCACAATTCAAGAGACTTAAAGGAAAGTTATGGGCAGTGTCCCTCTGAAAGGTATTTATTTATGCCTTCAGGGATTTCATGAGCATTGTTATGACCACAGGGGTTTCACAATCAGGTTTAGTTTCTAAACTGTTTTCCTCACAATCCCATATACTTGACCAACTTTCAAAAAGCCAAGATAATTAGTGGTTCTCCACTCACGTCAAATTAGCTAATCTCTAAGCTTTGGCCTGGACCCTCATCAGTAACCTTCTCTTCAACTTCGGAACACTTATGAATCAGTTAGAAAATTTCAGGACAGAGTGTCCTCACGGAATCAGAAGAAGATGCTTTTTGGTTCCTAACCTCTGTCCTGCAAGACAAGAATAGCAACAGCAGTGGCCTAATGTCCAATCCGACCCTCCCTTAGTAGACAAATTAGTAATTCACGTGTCTATTCTGCCGAAATCCCCTTAATTCTTACCATTTATCCTTCTGTCAGGGTTTAAGTTAAATCCGACATTCTGTGAAGCTGTCACATTCTTCTCTCTAGTTCCAAAGCTAGACTTTCAGTTCAGATAGCCCATCCTGGAACAACAGTGGCTGCCAAAGGAAAGGTCACAGCAGTGCTACCCCAAAGTGTCCCCTGGTAGAATGAAGATGGAGCATTATTCACTTAGGTAAGTGAATAAATAAATGACTTTGATTTTCTCAATAGCATATTATAAAGAAAATTTTGGACATCAAGTATATTGTTAACCAGTGCCTAAACTGGGGAACAAACCAAGGATGTGAGCAAACATTACTTTCTCATCCATCACTATTACTCTGACTGTTCTAGAATTGACAAGGAAAAGTGAGGTGAGAAGAAAAGAAACCTTATTGTATTAGACACTGTGCTAGGTGCTTTACATACACGCTCTCATTTAATCCTCCTGAAAACTTTGTAGTTTATGTTAGCCTCATTTTTCAGAGCCAGAAACTGAGGCTTGAGGGGATTACTTAAAACAAATAAAGAAAAGACGGGACAAAAGGAGAAATGTATAGATATCATAGAATCAGGTCAGGATAGTCTTATATTTAAACAAAAACTCGGTAGAGAATATTATGATTTATTTGTGTATCTCGGTAGTTAAGGCTCAAGTCAGTAAAATCTCAGCACTTTGAATTCATAAATTGTCAAAATATCAGGTCATTTAAGAGAAAAAAAACCAGAGACCATTCAATGGGGAAAAAACATATCTACAAAATGAACTGAATATTTCATATTGCGTTCAGTCGCTATGGTATCACGTAGATATAATTTATAAACACACTCTTGCTTCACATTTTACATATTTAGAAGTTAAATCTACATTCATAATTATTTCAGTATTTGAATTTCTTTACAAAAAACACCCCTTTTTATGTCGGTTTCTTCCAGCTTTATTGAGATATAATTGTCAAATAAAAATCACCTATATTTAAGCTATACAATGTGATAATTTAATATACATATACACTGTGAAAAAATTATCACAATCAAGTTATTTAACATATCTACAACCTCACGTAGTTACCCCTTTTTTGTGTGTGTGGTGAGAACTCTGAAGGCATATTCTCTTAAACTTCAATCATACAGTACACAGTTTTTTGGTTTTTTTTTTCCCTTCAAAAAGTTTCATTGTTTCCATTTGGCCCAAGGCTTGGGAGAGCGCTCTCGGGTGATTAAAAAGCTGCCTAGAGGCTGCAGAGAGGGGCTTCAGGCAGAAACTCTGACACCAGAGGAGCTTTTCAAAGGCCACAGGCTCCAGAGGCCCCTAGTCGTGCTCGAGGGTGAGCCTCTGGAAGAGATACTCGCCCAGCCCCGCCTGGGGACCACGCAGCCTGCGGAGGTTGGTCAAGTGGTCGCCATCTTCTTGAGTTTCTCCTGCTCACCTAGTAAGCGGCTCTTCGGGAAGTCTCTGGCTCTGGCAGGCACAAAGCCAGGGGATGTAGATTCAGAAGGGCCTGGTCCAGGGTCCTCTCGCTGAGAATGGTGGCTTCCCTAGCGTCCCGGGTTTTACCGCACTCATCTTGAGATGGATTCCGCGCGTCCTGGAAGAGGGCGTGGCTTCCGCACTGGTGTTGCATTTTCAAAAGACGCTGGGCGACTTCGCACGTCCCCTCCGCCGATTTGTGGAAGAAGTGGCTCCGCGCTCTCCACAGCCACGTCGTCGTCGTCGCGGTCGAAATGGAAGCCCAGAGAGAGAGAGGTAGGTGTAGGGGGCCCCTCGATGCATGTTGACTGGGAGGTGGATGGCGGCCTCCACCTGGGTGGAATAATTCTGACGAATCTGGGAGCTCACGGTTGATCAGCAGTAAGGAGTTAAGCTCCAAAAATGGTGTCGGCTCGTGCCGGAGGCCCAGGGTAACTGACTGGTTGGTTCTGAAGGTTGCGACTGGGAAAAAGGTACAATACAGTATTATTAACTGTAATAAATACGCTGTATATTAGAACTTATTAATTTTATAACTGAAAGTTTATATCCTTTGACCAACATGTCCCGATTCCCTCACCCCCATCCCCTGGCAACCACTGTTCTACTCTCTCGTTCTATGAGTTTGGCTTTTTCGGATTCCACGTATATAAGTGAGATCATACAGTCTTTGTCTTTGTAGATGCCTTATTTCACCTAGCATAATGGCCTCAAGTTTCATCCATGTTGTTATAATTGGCAGGATTTTCTTCCTTTTTATGCTGAGTAATATTCCATTGGGGGTTAAAAAAAATATATATATATATATACACACCACATTTTCTTTAAACCTTCATCCATTGGTGGATACTTAGGTTGTTTCCATACCGTGGCTATTGTGAATAATACTGCAGTAAACATGGGGAGTGCATATATGTTTTTGAGTTAGTGTTTTCATTTACTTTGGATATATAACATGAAGTAGAATTGCTGGATCATATGGTAGTTCTAGTTTTGATTTTTTGAGGAACCTCTGTACTGTTTTCCATAGTGGCTGCACCAATTTACATTCCCACCAACCGTGCACGAGAGTTCTCTTTTCTCCATATCCTTGCCATCACTTGTTATTTCTTATCTTTTTGATAATAGCCATCCTAACAAGTTGCAGGTGATATCTCCTTGTGGTTTTGATTTGCATTTCCCTGATGATTAGTGATATGGAGCACCTTTTTAGGTACAGCTGTTTCTTGGTATCCTTGGGGAACTGCTGCCAGTACGCCCCACGGATACCAAAATCCAAGGATGCTCAAGTCCCTTATGTAAAATGGTGTGGTACAGTCAGACCTCTGTATCCGTAGGTTCACCATCCTCAGATTCGGCCAACTTCAGATTGAGTTACAATTCGAATGTGGAACCTGTGGATACAGAGGGCTGACTGTACCTGTTGTCCATTTGTATGTCTTCTTTGGAAAAAAGTCTGTTCAAGTCCTTTGCCAGTTTTTTAATTGGGTTATTAGTTTTTTTGATACTGAGTTATATGAGTTCTTTATATAGTTTGGGTATTAGCCGCTTATCAGACATATGGTTTGCAAATATTTTCTCCCTTACTGTAGGTTGCCTTTCATTTTGTTGCTTGTGTAGAGAAGCTTCTTAGTTTCATGTGGTCCCATTTGTTTATTTTTGCTTTTGTTGCCTATGTATGTGTGAAATATATTTAATTTCATGGAAAGAAATTTCATGTGCATTGGAACTATGTTTACCAATATGATATTATGACTGTACAAACATATTAACTGTAATCTTAAGTAAGTGACAATTTGCTCTGCCTTATGTCCAAGTATGTGAGGAGAAGGGTCTTTGATGATCAAAAGAAAGTTGATATTAACATAACCCGCACTGGGCACTCAAACGTAATCAAATATATACTATCATTTTGTTTTTTCTTTAAGCCTTTGAATTTAAACACACTCTTGGATTTGTGGTTCTGCATGCTCTCCTAACTGCATGGAAGGCAAGCTGACACTGGGCAAAGTTATTAAGTAAGGGATGTTTGTAGCTTGTATTTTAGCAACGGATTGTCTTTGTTCTGAAGACGATCTTTTACCTTCATAGTTGTTTTCTCTTCCCACACCCTTATTCCTCCTTGAAGATACCCAGTTCTTTCTTGTCTTCTCTGATTTTACCCTGGTAATTTTTGCTCTAGGGATGGGATTGAAAGAAACTAACTCCTGAGGTGAAAGTGGCTCATATGGTTTAATGCCGTATTTCTTTTTTTATTTTACGGTACGTGGGCCTCCCACTGCTGTGACCTCTCCCGTTGCGGAGCACAGGCTCCGGATGCACAGGCTCAGCGGCCATGGCTCACGGGCCCAGCCGCTCCGGGGCATATGGGATCTTCCCGGACCAAGGCACGAACCTGCGTCCCCTGCATCGGCAGGCGGACTCTCAACCACTGCGCCACCAGGGAAGCCCTTACCTAACTTTTTAGAGTATATGGAAGAATCACTAAGAAAAATTATATAAATGGTGAATGCAACAAAAAGGAAAAAGTACAAGAGTAGATTGATTTTAATTAAGGAGTATCAAATTTCAACTTTAATTGCAATCATTGTTTGAGTTTTTCCAATCTCACATGATAAATTGACTGATAGAAAATTTGTCCACTCTGAAGCTTATTATTAAATAATAATTCTAATTGTCATTTGACTTCTCAACTGATAATTTCTCAAATAAGTCTTTGAAGAAATAGTACAACTTTTTGATTAAGGTCAATACAGACAGGTGTAAAACAGTAATTCTCAGCCTATATTGTAGTTATGGGAGAATTGAGTCAGACCAAAGAAAAATGTGCAACTCAGTTTATCATTACTTATTTAAATGGCTAAGTCATATTCCATGAAACGTTTTGTTGACACTATAACATTTATAACGCTTAGCCAATTGGAACTACCCAATATATAGGGCCCCGCACAAATTGTACACACTGGTAAGAGTTCAGCCTTCCTTATGAATATTGTTTAAATTCAGAAAGCATTCATCTGTCTTGCAACCTCACTTTGAGCTTAAGAGATGTAGTTCTAGTTTTTGCTATACTGATGCTTTGCAAACTTATTGTTTAATAAAAATTGAATTCTAGATAATTCCCTTTCATCTCCCCACCTACCACAAGGAATTACGGAGGAGGAAAATAAAAACTTGTATTGCGATACCCAGGGAAAAGATTATAGGTCCTTTTATTTTTCCCCAAACAGCTATAAATTTAGGGCATTCAAAAGAATTCATGCAAAATCAAAGTTGAAATGAAAACTTTCTCTCTTTGCTAGGAAATTTAGTTCAGTGTCTATAATGTGCCCTTAGTACTTCTAAAATTGGAAATGAGTCAGTCTGTCTCTTAGCTATGTACAAATTCCTTGAGAGGCATCATACAATTGCTGGTTTCAAATAAGCATTAGATTTATTACCTAAATGTTGTCAACCACTATAGTAGATTTACTACAAAATACGAAAGACACTTTTGCAGTGATTCATATGAGAGTTTATCATATTTTAAAATATTTTTTGCAATTTATTATTGGTCATCCTTCCTTGCACAATTGCTCGTACCAAGCACGTTTTACAGATTAGGAAATAATTTGGATATATACTAAGTAAAGTCTAAATAAAGCAGAATAATTATCAGCATATTTTACAAAGATGGGATTTGGGGATTGGTTTACAAAGATGGGATTTGGGGCATGTCCTTGGACTTGAATGAAATTCTGAGCTCTGTGCCATAGAATATGAAATACTCGTAATCCATGGCATGTGGTGGCATCACAGTTAATAAAATTATTGCCTATAATTGGTTGTGATGACGTACCTTCCGAAAGAAGTACCTTGGGAGCCTAAGTGGTCACCACAGTTGACCATCATGGTCATCATTAATGACTAAAAGAACCTTAGTGTGGGTAAGATTCTTCTGAATGAACTGGAGCATTTACAGAAAGAAAATTCAGAAGCACAGGTTTTTAACTCTTAGTTTGAGGCATGGTCAGAGAACCTGTGAACTTCTATGGTAGCCTTAAATCTCTTATTTCTTATAGAAACAATACCAATATTGCTGGAAAGTAAGCACAAAGTTTAATTGTAATGATTACAAAGTTATAAGGTAAATTCACAGGCTCACCAAATCATGAAAATCAGGGCATCCATTGGAAGATGTTGGACTCTCAAACTTGGAACGGAGGCATTGCCAAAGAAAACAGCTTGCCTGTGGGAACGTTAGTCTTACCTGGCTTGCAAGTGCTGTAATGACCTTACCCAGGGCAACACCATGTAAGGGGATGCCCATTCTCCTCAAGACTCACCCCAGCTATTCTTTGTAGACTCATTACTGGGTCATACATAGCTCACTATGCTCCAAAGTACAGTCTCATCCAGGAAGAAATAGTTTATATGCCAAGAGAATTGTAAAATTCTGCTAATTTATATTGGCAGAAGTCTGGGGAATACATGAAGGAATGAAATCTAAGGGTGTTGGAACAAGGAGGGTGGAATAGAACATTGGGTTGGACCACATTTATGGATATGGTGTACTTACTAAAGATTCTGAATTTAATGCATTAGCTTGTGTAGCTGGAAGACTCTTAACAGTTTACTAGTTTGGTTGACTGAAATTTAGATTCAATGAGGAAGAGATGCCAGAAATTCTTTGAAATAGTAGAAGTCAAAGGCTTATGGAGATAGGAATGTTGAGTAGGTTTATCATGTATGTCATACATAGCCAACCATTCCTAACAACATCACCTGAGCCAGCCCAGAGAACTCTCACTTTATAAGACTTGGAGAAGTAAACTAGGGAGGGAAGCACCTGTATCTTTGAATAGCTCTGTGGTGACTTCCTCTGTAGGCCAAATAATAGCACTTAATTTCCAAAAACAAGTTGGGCACATTTACTATAATGGGTAGCAGAGACGTGGTAATTAGAATGTTTGGACCTACAGGGATATTTAATGAAGGGCAATCCTCTCAGTGGGCAGGATTTCAAGCTGTCCATTTGCCTGATCTGAGATACAGGTAGAAGTACATTGTATTAGTTTGCTAGAGCTGTCATAACAAAGTACTACAGATAGAGTGAGTTAAACAACAGAAATTTATTTCCTTATAGTTCTAGAGACTAGAGCCCAAGATCAAGCAGTTAGCTGGGTTGGTTTCTTCTGAGGTCTTTTTCCTTAGCTTGTAAAGAGCCCTCTTTCTCCTATGTCTTCACATAGTCTTTCCTCTTTGCATGTCTGTGTCCTAATCTCTTTTACAAACAAAAGTCATTGCTGCTTCCCAAGGAAGGAATGTTTCCACCTGGGGACCCACATGGTTCCATTGAATTAGAATGTCACCTCAATATTTTGGGCTTCTCATTCCACTAGACCAAGAAGCTAAAGTGATTAATCCCAGATTACCAATTACTCTTTGGAGGTGTGTGTGTGTGTTTGTATGCGTGTGCGTGCAGAACAAGCAAGAAAGAAAATGTGCATAACTGATACTGTCT
Source organism: Neophocaena asiaeorientalis asiaeorientalis (assembly GCF_003031525.2). Taxonomy (NCBI): domain Eukaryota; kingdom Metazoa; phylum Chordata; class Mammalia; order Artiodactyla; family Phocoenidae; genus Neophocaena; species Neophocaena asiaeorientalis. The sequence goes on along the minus strand of NW_020185325.1, from coordinate 5,771,232 downwards.
TAATGTCTATAGCTGGTCATGAGACCATAGTTGATGTTTAAAAATTCCTTCTTCGATTAACCATTTCCTGTTTCCTTTGCCTTCCCTCAGCCAGGGCTTCAGCTGGTCAGTCCTTTACTTGTCAAGGTGACCCACCCAAACTTTAATTTGTGATGGGTCTGAATCCTGCTCTTTTTTAGTTGGTTGTAGTTTTTCATTAATTTTTACCATTGGACATGGAAGTACTAAGAAGTGCCCAGAGAATTCCAGACATGATCTCTTTGCCCTGTTAGATAGGTCAGTACCATCACAATCAAGAAAATGAACACATCTAATACCGCAAACAGTTCCCTCCTATCACTTTTTAAATAATTTCTCCCTCCTGGCCTTCTCTGTCTCCCTCCTGCTCTCATATACCCAGGTATCCTCTAAATTTTATATAAATTTGATCACCCAGTACATACTCTTTTTTTTTTTTGGACTGGCTTCTTTCACTCAGTGTAATCATCTTGCAAATCATCCATGTTGTTGACTGCATCAATAGTTCAGTCCTTTTTATTCCTAAGTAGTATTACAGTATATGGATATATCACAATTTGTGTACCCATTCACTTATTGATGGATATTTGAATCATTTCCAGTTTTTGTCAATTAAAATAAAGCCGCTCTGAACCTTTGTATCAACACTTTGTATGACATATACTTTGATTTCCCTTGAGTAAATACCTAAGAGTGGAAATGACTAAACTATATGATAGGTGTGTGTTTAACTTTTTGAGAAACTGCCAAACCTTTTTAAAAAAAGTTATGCTGTTATTTATACCCACCACGGGTGTGTGACTGTTCTAGGTCCACATCCTCAGCAATACTTCGCATGGCCAGTCTTTTTAATCTTAGACATTTTAATAGTATCATTGTGGTTTTCATTTGCATTTCCCTAATGATTAGAGAAACCATCATTGCAATCAAGATGATAAACATATTCATCACCTTGGAGAATTTCCTTTGCATGTTCTTCTTTGCCATTCATATATTTTCTTTGGTAAAGGTGATTATTCAAATCTTTTGCCTATTTTTCAAATTGGATTTTTAAAATTTATTAGTGAGTTTTGATTTTTGACTTGTTTATTCTGGGTACAAGTCTTTTATAAGATATATAATTTGCAAATATTTTCTCCTAGTTTGTGGCATTTATTTTCATTCTTTTAACAGTATCTTTTGAAGAGTAGAAATCTTTAACTTTCATGAAGTCCAGTTTAACAGTTTTTTCTTTTATGGATTATGATTTTGTAGCTAAGAAATCTTTGCCTAACCCAATGTCACAAATATTTTTTTCTGTGTTTTCTTCTAGAATTTTGGTAGTTTTAGGTTTTGTATTTAGGTCTGTGATCCATTTTATCTTTAATATTTGTATGTGGTATGAGGTGTGAATCAAAGTTTTTGGGTTTTTTTTTTTTTTGTATATGGTTATCCAGTAGTTCCAGGACCATTTGTTGGTAGTTGACAGTTCTTCATATTAAATTTTCTCTTTTCAAATAACCAGTGTGATTTCTGTTTCCTGACTGCACTCTGACTGATACAACCTGGCTATCTCTTGAATCGTGATCTGGATTTCTAAATTTTTTAACCAACATTTTTTTCCAGATTGTCACAGTGTAATGCATAAATAGTGTCAAAATGGGATCCCCAAGATAAACATGTAGTTAATAATATTCACTTTGTTGTAAATAAATTTAAAAGTCCTGGTTACCCAATACATGGTGATAAAATGTTTTAGGAGAAAATGAGTAGTTTCCCAGTCAGTGCTCCTATATGTTAAACGTCAGATTCTCAACACATCCAAGGTTTTGGATTGGAGTGTGTATATAATATTAAGTATTAATACAATACCCAAGTCAAGTATTAAAAATAAGTGACTATCAATTTTTTTCTTACATATTTCTTGGGTATATGGGATGAATGGATGGATAATTTGGGTTGGATGAAATCAACCCACCAATTAACCAATTAATTAACCAACGGACCAACAGATAAACAAATTGATGCCCAAATCCAAAGTCAAAACAATGGAGTCAGTGAAGTAAGACATGTTAAAAATGAAATGTTTTGTACCTTCATGGCAACTTAATCACTCATTCTTTTCAACTACTTTTAGGCCATAATACAGATAGAATAGTGATAAAAATGAAGGCACAAGAGTTTGGAATCCCTCAAGTATCTGAAGTTCCTTGTCATTAGACTCTTGATCGTTGAACCAGATTTTGTTTTGGATCTTGGTAGGAAGCAGAATGTGGAAATCATAAAGCTTAAAGTTTATGCTTTTAAACCAACTGCAGCCTGTGCATTCTGTTTTACAACAATCCCAGGTTTAGGGCATGTTGTGAATTAATAAGTATATAGTTATGACCAAGCCTATTATTTAATGAGAAAGACTACTCTTTTTTAAGTTAATGATTTGAAAATACACATACCCTAAAAAGTGATTCTTAAATTTCAAACGTATATAAAATAGCCAATTGTGCTGTTTCTTCTGCAACTTGACCAAGAATTCATTTTCTGTTGTACAATGAAGAGGAAAAAAGTTAGTGATATTGGGAGACTTTCTAATGAGGCCCAAAAGAGCCAGAATACATTTAAAATACTGAGAGAGAATCAAAAGTCAGTTTTTAGGCCAAAGAATAAAAGAGGGGTTCGTTGATAAACTACTCAGAAATAGAAACCATGTTAAAGGTGATGTTTTGGTTGTTAGGCTTTCTTCAGGCCTTAGTGTATAAAACTAACATTTTTATATTTCTTGTTCTGCCCAAGGAAGGCCTCAAAGACAGAATGCTGCCTTTAACCTTATTCTACATTCCATGGAGTATTTTAAAGACTAGAAGAATATTGCTGGGGCAAAAATGATTGGGGCTCTGAAAGATCAGAAGAAATCTATCATTATTTTTTTTAAATAAGCAGACACTGAGAACTTCATGCACAAAGTTATTCTGAATTCAGTGTTCTAGCCAGAAACTTTTGTAGTAAATAAATAAGACTGACCTGGAGTTCACTGTATTTCTGGATCTGAGTGTTACTTTCTTTTAGATTGGTTTACTTGAAACTTTACCTACCTTTCTGTAATAGATTACTTATATTTTAGTTTTAAGGCAAATATTGAATTCAAAAATAATTTTAATTGACAGCTGAATTGCTCAATACATTTTACTTATGTATACTTTCATAACAGCTTGAAAAAAATTTTAAATTATATGAAGATATTTTCTAGAAATTATTAAAATCACAATATTTTATTTTTTCATCTCATTTTTATTTAAAAAATATAGAATTTTTAAAATAAATGAATTAACAGTTTAGAAAAAATAAAAGTGACAGAATTCAAAGCATTAATTCAAAAAACTACTGGCAAGTTGGTCTTCATATCTTTTTTTTCAGAAAAGGAAAAATTTTAATATGTATTATATATTAGATAATATTACTATGTCAATGCTAAATTTCTTTTTTCTAAAAATTGAAGTATAGTTGAATTACAGTATTGTATTATTTTCAGGTGTATAACATAGTGATTTGATATTTTTATACATTATGTACCATACAAAGTTATTACAGTGTTATTGACTGTATTCCCTGTGCTGTACATTACATACCTTTGACTTACTTGTTTTATAACTGGTAGTTTATACTTCTTAATTCCCTTCACGCGTTTTGCCCATCCCGTCACCCCTTTCCCCCGACAACCACCAGTTCTCTGTGAGTCTGTTTCTGTTTTGTTATATTTGCTCGTTTTGTTTTTTAGATTCCACATGTACAGTACTTGTGTTTCTCTGTCTGACTTATTTCACTTAGCATAATACCCTCTAGGTCCATCCATGTTGTTGTATCTTTTTATTTGTCTAGTGAGCAAACACATATGTTCTTAAAAAAATGTTTATCTTGACAGATATGGCCAGGTGCACGCATGGATTGTGACATTCACTGAGGAGTGCAAGACTGTGTTCTAAAAACCTAGGTAGCTGCCAGAATCACCAACTATTTGGGTCAGCTGTGAATACCTAAAATATGGAACAGATATCTATATAGAGTAAGGAAAGAGAATTGCAAAAAGGAGGGGCACTATTGATTACTGAAAGCCAACTCTGAACCAAATGTTTTTGCACATATTACCTCGTTTAATTCTCACAAGAACCTCATTAGGGATAAAGCAATTTTCCGTTTACCCTACAGCTAGAGAATGTCACATCCAGCACTGATGTGTTTGCTCTCCAAGCCTGCTTTTTCTCCGTGACACAGAGCTGCCTCTTAAATATATACCAGGTAATATTCATTCATTAATTTGGTAGGAAGCAACAACTTTATAACCAAATAGTATTCCATCTTGTGCTATGAAATGTATTAAGTACTCATGAAAGGTCACACCTTTAGTATTAACTTTTATATATTCTATAAAAAACATGTAGATTTCATATGCTGTTTTTAATTCAAAGATTTTTAGCTTCACTTTTATAATTTTCAATGTTGATATTTTATAATATTTATGCACCTTAATTTATCATATGTTTTTATGGGATGAAATGGATTAAGGTAGCCCAAACGAGTAAATAAATAAAACAGGCATACCTCTTTTTATCGCACTTCACTTTGTTGTGCTTCACAGATATTGAGTTTTTGACAGATTGAAGGTTTGTGGCAACCCTGTGTTGAGAAAGTCTGTCGGTTCCATTTTCCAGTAGCATTTGCTCACTTCATGTCTCTGTGTCACATTTTGATAATTCTTGTCATATTTCAAATTTTCATTATTATTATATTTGTTATGGTGACCTGTGATCAGTGACCTTTGATGTTACTGTTATAATTGTTTTAGGGCACCATGAATGGCACCCATGTAGAATCTTGAACTTAATCCATAAATGTGTGTGTTCAGAGTGCTGCATCTATGGGCCATTCTCCTGTCTTTCTCCCTCTCCTCAGGCCTCTCTATTCCCTGAGACACAACAGTATTAAAATTAGGCCAATTAATAACCCTATGATGGCCTCTAAGTGTTCAAGTTAGAAGTCTCTCACTTTAGATCAAAAGCTAGAAATGATTAAGCTTTGTGAGGAAGGCCCATCAAAAGCAGAGATAGGCCAAAAGCTATGTAGGCCTCTTGCATCAGTTACCCAAGTTTTGAATGTGAAGAAAAAGTTCTTGAAAGAAATTAAAAGTGCTACTCCAGTGAACACATGAACGATAAGAAAGCAAAACAGCCTTATTACTGATGTAAAGAAACTTTTAGTGGTCTGGATAGAAGATCAGACCATCCACAGCATTCCAGAAGCCATCCAGAGCAAGGCCCTAACTCTATTTTAATTCTATGAAGGCTGAGAGAGGTGTGGAAGCTGCAGAAGAAAAGTTTGAACCTAGCAGAGGTTGGTTCATGAGGTTGAAGGAAAGAAGCTATCTTTACAACATAAAAGGGCAAGGTGAAGCAGCAATTACTGATGGAGAAGCTGCTGCAAATTATCCAGAGGATCTGGCTAAGATAATGAATGAGGCTGACTACACTAAACAACAGACTTTCAGTGTAGATGGAACAACCTTATATTGGAAGAAAACACTGTCTGGGACTTCATAGGTAGAGAGGAGAAGTCAGTGTCTGGCTTCAGAGCTTCAAAAGATTGGATGACTCTCTTGTTAGGGGCTAATGCAGCTGGTAACTTTAAGTTGAAGCCAATGCTCATTACTTTTAAAAAGTTTTAATTATTTATTTTTGGCCGTGTTGGGTCTTTGTTGCAGCGCAAGGGCTTTCTCTAGTTGCGTTTGAGTGGGGGCTATTCTTTGTTGTGGTGCATGGGCTTCTCATTGCTGTGGCTTCTCTTGTTGTGGAGCATGGGCTCTAGGCATGTGGGCTTCAGTAGTGTTGGCACATGGGCTTAGTAGTTGCAGCGCGCGGGCTCTAGAGTGCAGGCTCAGTAGTTGTGGCACACGGGCTTAGCTGCTCCACGGCATGTGGGATCTTCCCAGACCAGGGCTCGAACTCGTGTCGTCTGCATTGGCAGGCAGATTCTTAACCACTGTGCCAGCAGGGAAGTCCCACCAATGCTCATTTACCATTCTAAAAATCTACTTTCTGCCCGTGCTCTGTAAATGGAACAACAGAGCCTGGATGTCAGCACATCAATTGACAACATGGTTTACTGAATATTTTAAGCCCACTGTTGAGACCTACTGCTCAGACAAAAAAGATTTCTTTCAAAATATTACTGCTTATTGACAATGCACCTGCTTACCCAGGAGCTGTGATGGAGATACACAAGATTAATGTTGTTTTCATGCCTATTAACACAACATCCATTTTATAGCCCATGGATCAAGGAGTAATTTCAACTTTCAAGTCTTGTTATTTATGAAATACATTTTGTAAGGCTATAGCTATCAGAGATAGTGATTCCTCTGATGGATCTGGGCAAAGTAAATCAAAAACCTTCTGGAAAGGGTTCACCATTCCAGGTGCCATTAAGAACATTCATGGGGGACTTCCCTGGTGGTACAGTGGTAAAGAATCCACCTTGGAATGCAGGGAACGTGGGTTCGATCCCTGGTCAGGGAACTAAGATCCCACGTGCTGCAGGGCAACTAAGCCTGCGTGCCACAACTACTGAGCTTGTGCGCCTCAACTAGAGAAGAGAAAACTCGCATACCACAACTAGAGAGAAGCACACGCACCACAACGAAGAACCCACGCCGCAACGAAAGATCCCACATGCCTCAATGAAGATCCCGTGTGTCGCAACTAAGACCCGATGCAGCGCCCCCCCCCCCCAAAAAATCCTGATTCATAGGAAGAGGTCAAAATATCAACATTAACAGGGGTTGGGAAGAAGTTGATTCCAGCCCTCATAGATGACTTTGAGGGGTTCAAGACTTCACATGTGGTGGAAATAGCAAGAGAACTAGAATTAAGAGGTGAAACCTGAGGATGTGACTGGATTGCTACAATCTCATGATAAGACTTTAACAGTTGAGGGGTTGTTTCTTGTGGATGAGCACAGAAAGTAGATGAAATTTACTCCTGATGATGCTGTGAATGTTATTGAAATAGAATGAAGGATTTAGAATATTACATAAACAGTTGATAAAGCAGTGACAGGGTATGAGAGGATTGACTCCAATTTTGAAAGAAGTTCTACTGTGGGGCAAATGCTATCAAAAAACATTTCATGCTACAGAGAAATCATTTGTGAGAGGAAGAATCAACAAGGCAAACTTCATCATTGTCTTATTTAAGAAATTGCTACAGCTACCCTAACCCTCTGCAACCACTACCCTGGTCAGTTAGCAGCCATCAACATCGAGGCAAGACCCTCCATCGGCAAAAAGATTATGTACAACTTGGTGAAGGCTCAGATGATGGTTATCATGTTTTAGCAGTAAAGTATTTTTTCTTAAGGTGTGTACATTGTTTTTTTAGACATAATGCTATTACATACTTGATAGATTACAATATAGTGTAAATATAACTTTTATATGGACTGGAAAACAAAAAAAATTGTGTGATTTGCTTTATTACGATATTTGCTTTATTGCATTGTTCTGGAACTGAACTTGCAGTATCTGCAAGGTATGCCTGTAACAAGTTCTTAATAAAGAAATCATCCAGAAACTGGATAGTCAATAAAACTTGCAGATTTGGATGGTAATTATAGTCTATTATTAATTGACTTTTATATTCTTAACATTTTGTGAAGTTCTTTTTGAAAATGTCAAAGGAATTGTCATATTTTGTTTCATTCACTAATAATAATAAACTAAGTCATAGTAGATGAACTCAAAGTCAAGTAAGATTTTCAGATGAATTGTAATGATTCTTAAGATTGGAAATCTTGTGCTATTTTTCACTGTCATAGTTTCTAAAGAGCAGTACAAAGTTCATGTCAGGGGTGTGTGTCTTAGGAGTCTACTCTTCATACCATCTGTAGGTGATTTACTGATCAAACCTACCAGGGAATAGCAAGTAGTTTCTTACTATTTGTGTTAAAAGCACTTGCTAGGATTATTTCAACCCAGCTGCAGGACACTCTACTAAGAATTTGTGGTCTATAAAAAAAAAACCTTCTGTAATCTCTCTGAGAATGTTCTTACAATGGACATCTTGGAGGGGAGATTAGTCTACTTTAACTGTCTTCATGATGGGACCAAGGTAGAGAGGCCTTTTTGTTTACATTCAAATGTGATGAACTAACTATTAGATGTATTTTCAACTCTTTGAGTCAGAGCTAAATGACCAACACAAAGAACTGACATTCAGAAATCATTATTTGTTTAGTTTGATATAATGCAAACAGTACTTGGAATAGTTGTCATCAATCTCTTTAGAGTTACAGCATTCTATCTTTGTGGTCACTGTCCATGGTTTAATGTGCTGTATTTTTTTTTTTAATTTACTTAAAATGAACTACAATTTTGTTGGAAAGTGTAAGGAATTTTCATAACATCTAACTTTGGAACATTTTAAAGGATTCAAAAATAAATCAAAATAAGTGATTGATTCTTTTTTATTAATATTTTATTGGAATATAGTTGCTTTACAGTGTGTTAGTTTCTACTGTGTAGCAAAGTGAATCAGCTATATGTATATATATCTCCTCTCTTTTTTGGATTTCCTTCCCATTTAGGTCACCACAGAGCACTGAGTAGAGTTCCCTGAGCTATACAGTAGGTTAGAGCTACGCTGACAACAAAAATTACAATGAATTGTTTCTTAGTGATAAGTTCTGAGTATGGCAATTCTGTTTCTGTTTGTGCCTCAATAGATTATAAGATCATAAGTGATTACTAAAAGATAATTTTGAAACTAACTTTGTAAACACCTTTTTAAATGTTTTTTTCATGACTAATACTAGATCAAGTGTAGTAGTATTTGCAGAAGACAAAAATGTATTTACTAGAATGCTCAAATACTTTTTTTAATTAGGAGAAAAATTATTTTATTAAATTGATACTATTTTAAAATACTTCTGTACTGAATTTGTACAGGATAGTATTGCTCCTGTGAAATTAGATTTTTGACAAATTATTGACTTCAGTCAACCCTTTGACTGTTGATAGTTTTATAACTTGGTAAAAGAAGGGATATGTAACATGTTGCATGCACTAAACTATCCTATCAGATTTATTTCCAAAATAGTTTTTTCCCCTTAGGAAGGACTTCAGTTCATAATTATTAAACAAATGCTGAAGAATTAACTAATAAATGTGGACTGCAAGGGTCAAATTAGATTATTACCTGAACTGACTCATGATTTAGTCCAAATTGAGTTAGCTGATTTTCCAACCTATACTTAAGTTTTCTTTTCCTGCAGAGACAGTCTTAGCCTTTTATATTCTCATCTTGACATTTTCATTGTGTTTTTTAAAGTAGAGCATCCCCATTTATCTTTATTATCATTAAGCAAAATAAGATTCACAATTAAAATGAAAGCCAAATGTGGCTTGGCTGAAAAAGAACTTATTTTCCAAAAACAAAACAGAAACAAACAGACGAAACCCCCAACAGTTTGATAGCTAACTACAGTACTGAGACATTGTGACAAATATCTGTTCCTCACGGTATACTCCCAATCGCCTCACCACAGTCTTCACTGACCACATGAACCTGTGGAGGCCAGGTAGGAGTGGGACTGAGGATAACTTATTTGAAGAGCAAATTAAGAAGGTCCAAACAGCGGAGCAGTGCTCAGAGGAATTGGCAAAGGCTTTTGCATGAAGAAGCAGCAAGGAAAAAAGATATGAAATGCATAAAAACTCTGCACAGCAGTTTTAGAGCTTTGATAAAATATAAAATGTCTTTAACCCCTTTGCTGTTCTTGCAAACGCCTGCAATTCAAGAATTTTATTATTCTGGGGCTAACGTATTTTAAACCTCAATAACTGAATGTTTCCTTTGGGATACCTTCAGGCAAACTATATATTGATTTTCTCAGAATGCACTGTATTTTTCATTAGTACCAAGGTTTGGTGGATATCTAGTCATTTGTTCACCAAATTCCTCTGAAAATTAAAATGGACTACTCCATTTTGGCTGTGGAGTCTTCAGAGCATGAACATTAATTTTTTCTATTAGACATTACCAGGATACACTATTTTGACATTCATCTTGTCCAGGGCATATGATACCAAGTCCCCTCTTTGACTTGATATGTCATTTTCCTCTAAATACCATCCCCCATTTACCACTTGGGTTGGATGACATAGTTGACATTGCTATGATCAAAATGTTTTTCTGATTTATATTTTTAAGCTATAAAGTTACAGGTTTGCCTACATAATGCAGATAGAATAAGATTTTACCTGATTATTTTTCATTTGAATTATCCAGGAAATTTAGTTATTTTAAAAGACAAATCATATTGACTTTGCTCAGTATTCCTTGTTTCATTTGTTGGTAGAAACTTAGTCTGTGACATAGATGATGAGGTTTCCACAGTTGGAAGTAGAATTACCCAAGTAATTTTTGGTGTACCTTCCAGTCTCATCCTTTATGAACCACTTCTGTTTTCCTGCTTGAGGGAGGAGATCCCTAGCTTTTGCTCAAGCTTGCACTGTTCACCAAGCCAGATACGTATGCCAGAGGTCATGCATTAAAGAAACCTTCCTTCTTATTTTGTCTTACACTTCTTGATACCTGGCACAGTGTTGACTCTACTAGCCACCCCCAAAGATACGTAGTTGGTACCTTTTTTGGTATACATTTAAATCATGCCATTTGCCAGTGAGTGAGGAAACTGAGCCCCCTGAATCTACATATGACAGTGGATTTGCAGTTCTTATTTAATTCTCATGACAATCTTGTAAAGTAGGTGTATATTAGTATACCAGTTTTACAAATGACGGAACTGAAGAAATTGTATGCTATGGTCAGATTGTTAATTCAGTGATTCTGGAGGAATTGAGGTGTACCGTTTGGAAATGTCAAGATCTACTATGACAGGAATCATTCAAAGAACCAAGGAAGGGCTCAATGCAGACATGCACTTATTGTTTCTTATCTACTCTATGCATCCTCATTGTTGAGTTTTTGAATTCAAAATGTTGAAATCTTGAATGCCTTCTATGAGTAGAGCACCATTCTGGGCATGGAGGGTTCCAGGGTGAACTATGCAGGAAGGGTCCCTGCTTTTATAGAATTTACATCCAATTAGGGAGAGGTGAGAGAGTCAATACAAAAGGAAACAAATAAATGAACAAGGTAATTTCATGTAAGGGAAAAATAAGACAGGATGATATAAAAAGAGGGATTGGAAAGTGCAAGCTTACAAGTGATGAGAGCTACTTAAATTGATCGATAATTCTTTGACGAAGTGAACTTTGTGCTCAGGCCTGAATGATATGTAGAAGCTAGCTCTGTGGAGATCTGGGAGCAGAGAAAACAAGTGAAACGGCCCTAGTGTGGTAATGAGCTTGGTGTGTGCAAGGGACAGGAAGAAGGTGAGTGTGGCCAGAGAATAGAGCACAAGATGCAGCATCATTAGTATGAGAACAGACCCTTTATCCTGGATTAACCAGATTTGTAATTTGGCCTCAAAGATGTAACTTCAGGATTCAGAATTTAACACTTTTAGGTCAAGATCAGTGTTCACTTACAATGGCATAAGATTTTAGATAGAATGTCCTTATAAAAGAATTCATGTGATGGGAATTCCCTGGTGGTCCAGTGGTTGGGACTCCAACAATGGCACGGGTTTGATCCCTGATTGGGGAACTAGGATTCCACAGACCACGCAGTGTGGCCAAAAAAAAAAAAGCAAAGACTCAAAAGTAAAAGAATTCATGTGAGAAGAAAATATAAAATTCAACTTAAAATAGCAGGAAAAAAATCCATTTAATGAAGTATTGAGCACTTTTATGTATCAGACTGTGAGTTAGGTGGAGGTAGGTGTATGAATAAGCCATGATCCTGCCATTAAGGAGGTCCCTGAGAGGTAAAATGCAGGTTAAAACCATTACCTATCTGTCAGATGTATGAAAAATCAGTCAACCTCAAAAGTTACCCTCATGTCTGAAACTGCACTTATGTACCTTCTCAATTACAGCTGGGCCTTCTTGTCCAGTGTCCACTTGTTTGATTGAAATCAAGTTTAAAGTTAAGTAAAGTAAGTTATACATAATGGGTATTTATTAACTAATGATTCATTTATTAGTTTTATTAAGAACACCTGAAAGATTCAAGGTGTGCAGTTTATAATTACTACATCTATGCTGTAATCAAAATAAAGTAGCATTGCAGAATTTTTAATCCACATCTTCAGACTATTTCTGCATATCCTATTAGTTGCAATATATATTTTATTTTCTAACTCTGACTGCAGTTATTTATTCTAAATTTTCATCTGGATTTCTAAAGCTAATTAGTTTTAGCACAAAGGTGTGTTGACAAATTACCAGTACCCCTTATTTTTCCTCCTTATATAAATTATTTTAAAAACAAAACAAAAGTAATAAATTCTCATTGTAAAGAAAAAATAAATATTACAGAGTTTTATAGAATAAAAAGTCAAAATCCTGATGCCCCACCCCCTCCAGTGCCAAACTGGAGAGACTGTCACCATTAATAGTTTGGTGTATATCTTGCAGTTCTTTTTCTACACCCACTCCTCTCCTCTCTACATACAGGGTTTGCTTAATTTTCTGTTTATGTCAATAAATCACACTCTACATGTTCTGTGGCTTGCTTAGCAGCCTATCACTAATATATTTTCAAGTTAATACACGTAGATTTACACCATTCTCTTAGGATGGCACGGAATTCCATAGAATCAATACATCATAATGTATTATTGTTTGCTTTTTAAGATTGTTTGTATTACAAGATAGTCAACATCCAGACAAGAGTAGAGAATAAGATAATGCAAATAATAAACACCTGTGTTCATACCATGTCACTCCATCATATATTTAACAAGGTCTCTATTGATGGGAATATATGTTCTTGCTAGATCTTTAGTGTTCAAACAAATGAATAACTGTTTTGTACACTTATCATTATGGACATGTGCAAGCTAGTTGTGAAAAATCGATGCCTAGAAGTGGAATGGTTGGAACATTCCTACAAAATGGTTGTGCTTACACTCCCATCAACAACAGATACACATGAGATCCCTTATTCGAATAATGAAGAATAAAAACATAATGAAGGATGAAAAACAATAGGATTTCAACATGGAAGAACAATTTTTAGGAAAATCAAATTAAACTTCTAAAGTTATTATATTAAACTCAGAACCACTAAACTGTTCTACTTTTATTAACTTCATTGTCAATGCCTCAGGTTGGTGTCCACTTGCTCGTATGTTCAGATATTTTTATAAAGATAAAAGTATTTATGCAGAGAACAAATAAACTTGATTCCAGAGGTTTGCTGCCTATAGTTTGTATTTGCATACTCTGCACCTATAATTGTATTTCCACTGCCTGAAGTACTTTTACGTGGCATTACCATCCACTCTAAGAGATATCAATCAGGATCCTTTCTTAAATTATTATAATTGGAATAATTCCAATATTGCCTTTTAACCTCCAGAAACTGAGTGAAAAAATCTTTTCCTTGGTCATAATTCCTTTTTCCAGAAATTCCATCTTTGATTTAATTCACACAACCATTTAGAAATGTTGAATTTAATCAAAATTACAAGTCTATATTTGAAACTCAGCAAATTAGAATCACATTTCACCTAACCTTAGAATAAATTTTGCTTACTGAGGAATGTTCTGAAAGTTAAGTTTGTATCACTCTTGTGTCAAGTTAAGAAAATACATAAAGCAAAAATAACTATTTACAACTTTTATTTAAGGACCCTAGGATCTTTTAAAATGAAGGGGGGCCTATCTGTAGAGAACTTAATTTAAGACTTCTTGAATTAATTTCAAGGAAAATAGAAAGGATAAGAACTTATTGGATGAATTGTGGCCTCAAATCAGTGAACATTTTTTGAGCTCTGCTGTGTGCCTGGTGCTGTTAGGTATTGTTGAATTCAGTGACAAATGAGACATGTCCCTCACAATTCAAGGAGCTTACATTTCAGTCAAAGGACAGACTTCGGTCTCTATTCTAGGTGGATGATATTTATACATTCTGTGTACTTTTCTAACGAAAATAAGAAGTTAAAAAGTTGATTGGCTCAATGCTTAATGATGCTAGATGAAAATAAACTGCTTAAGACTCCTGTCTCATACTTTCTTTCCAGGGGAAGCCTTCTGTTGAGCAGGAAGCTTTTCTTCTTTTCTAGTCTGGCCAGAGGGCCAGACTAAAACAAGCTGTTCACTAAATAACTCCTTTATGATTTCAATCCTTCTGACTATGAGGACAGTGTTCAAGGCTGAGAAAAAGCATGGGAATGGAGATTATGCATATTCTGGTGAATTGTCAGAAGTATGATTGAATGAATCGCTATGAAATTTAGAGCTTATGGTTTGTAGTCTTCCATGGTTAAAACAAGTCTATTCTGGGCTTTCCTGGTGGTGCAGTGGTTGAGAGTCCGCCTGCCAATGCAGGGGACACGGGTTCGTGCCCCGGTCCGGGAAGATTCCCACATGCCGCGGAGCGGCTAGGCCTGTGAGCCATGGCCGCTGGGCCTGTGCGTCTGGGGCCTGTGCGTCTGGAGCCTGTGCTCCGCAGTGGGAGAGGCCACAACAGTGAGAGGCCCACGTACAGCAAAAAAAAAAAAAAAAAAAAAA
>NW_020185325.1:5752529-5756131 GCF_003031525.2 Neophocaena asiaeorientalis asiaeorientalis | reverse complement strand
GGGGGGGCCAGGGGACAGAAAAAAAAAAAAAAAAAAAAAACAACAAGTATATTCATCCTCACCTACTCACAGAAATTGTGTGGTTTCAAAATAAAAACAGAACCAAAAAACAGGTCTCCAAAATTGGTTCTCTTTAGATCACGTTGAGTCCTTCAACTAACTATTCCAGTTGTAAGTAGACAAGTGATTTCACTGTCCGAGAATAAGCTTTTATGAATTAAATGTATTCGAATGCATAATAGCTTCATTTTAAATGTCCCAAGTACTGTTTGTGGTAGTATCATTACTTGCTAAAAGCGTATAAAAAAGAATAAGGTGGAACAAAGTCCAAGAGTAACTAGAACTTTCTCTGGAAACAGTGTGCCTTTCTGGGTATGTTCCATGAGTGCTATGCTCAATAAAAATGCTCACTCAGGCGAATCTCCATAATCATACTTTTTTCTCAGCCTGACTCTGTGCCCTAAAATTAAACCATTAGAACTAAACCATTCAAGAAATAAAAATTTATTTAGTCACAGTGAAAGAATAGATGAATTCAAGTCAAGTTTGTGGTTTAATTTCAATGTACTGAAACTAGAACTAAATATTTTAAGGTTTATGTGTCAGAGCTAGTAAAAATTACTTTTTCTTTATCAAAGTGGTTTAGTTCCATTGTAAGCTTGAAGTCAAATGTCCTCCATTATCTCTGTGAGTTTAAATTAACCTCAAATTAACCTTTATTATTATTTTAAATTATTTTTCTTTGTTCACAAAATTACAGAAAGTATTTGGCTATTTACCTCTTTCAGGATGGAATCATATCTTGATCATTTGAGAGAGTTGTACATCCGATGTAAACAAGCATTTTTTTCCTTGACAGATTATCACAGCTCACTTTAGCAACAGTTCTCCAATGTTTTACATAAAATCACCTGGGAGCTTGTTAAGAATTCAGATTCCCAAGCCTCTTTCCCTGTGATTCTGATTCAGTAGGTCAGAGGCAGAGTTCAGGAATCTTTATTTTTCTCAGCCACCCCTCTCCATTCTGATGCAAGAGGGTGATCCAAGCCTTGCACTTTCAGAATACTACTAGAGGCCGAAATCTAAAATAGATTTAGTGAAATATTTGGAGTAAAACATAAATATTTTCTTTCTTTCCTGCTGTCTTTCATTCCTTTCCTCCGTGTTCCTCTAAACTTCATGTACAAATTCCCCCATCAACCTTTCTGCTCTTAAATACATACTTGAGCAATAAACCTGGTCTCTTCCTAACGGCCTGTGTTTTTCCCATGGAAAATGTTACTTTATTCATTTTATGTTCCTCTAGTAAAGTCTGTACGGACACAAGTGGTAGTCCTTCTGACTACAGCTGGGGCTTTGCAGATTGTGTTTTGCTTCCAAACGTCTTCTCTCGTAATTTTTTTGCCTTTGTAAGAAACTGATGAGGAATTAATACCCTATTAATAATGCTGCTTTATAAAGAGCTGGTTTTCAAAATGATTGTGATTTTTAAGTGGGATGATATTGTTACTCTTTTTAAAAATTTTTATTTATTTGGTTGCGTGGGCTCCTTGGTTGTGGCTTGTGGGCTCCTTAGTTGTGGCTTGCAGGCTCCTTAGTTGCAGCATGTATGTGGGATCTAGTTCCTTGACCAGGGATGGAACCCGCTGTTGTGGCTTGTGGGCTCCTTAGTTGTGGCTTGCAGGCTCCTTAGTTGCAGCATGCATGTGGGATCTAGTTCCTTGACCAGGGATGGAACCTGTGCCCCCTCTGCGTTAGGAGTGCGGAGTCTTATCCACTGCACCGCCAGTGAAGTCCCTACTCTTTTTTGTTTGTTTGTTTTATTTTTGGTTGCTTTGGGTCTTAGTTGTGGTACACCGGATATTTTCTTGTGGCTCATGTGCTCAGTAATTGCAGTAGCACGGGTGTAATTGCCCTGCGGCATGTGAGATCTTAGTTCCCTGGCCAGGGATTGAACCCGCATCCCCTGCATTGGAAGGCAGATTCTCAACCACTGGACCACCAGGGAAGTTCCCATATTGTTACTCTTACAAGGGATCTCTAGTTTGGTGGACAAACCATCTTGTCTCTTCCCTTCTGAGTGTCTTTATTTGGAGGGTTGTAGTTGTCTGTTTCCTATTTAGTCCAAGGATGATTTTGAAAATTAAACATTCACTGTTCATTGCATAAATCTAATTCAGTGTTCACTGCATGAGAAGCACTATTCTAGGCCCTAGGGACACCACTGTGAGCAAAATAGAACTGGCGCTTGTCCTCATGAAGCTTTCAGTCTAAATTATGGCTTGAAATAAGTGGTAGCTTTAAGAGGTTACCTAGGTTGCCAAAGTGAACTTGAAATTGAAAGGAACGTTAGTGATACATGGTTGCTGAAGATTTTTAGAACCGGAAGAGCCCCTTAAAGATGATGATTTTAGCCTTATTTTAGAGCTGACACAACTGAGGTTAAGGGAGGTTGAAGGACTTTTCCTAACTTTTCCTAACTAGGTAGTGGCACAGACCTTGAATTCGGCTCTGGATAAAATGTTAGAATTTTAGGGGTGGAACTTAGAGGTCATCTATTGAACCTCCTCATTTTAACATTGAGGTTACTGACACAGGTCCCAAAGCCATATGGCTGCTTTGTGACACAGTCAGGATGTATAGCTGAGTGTTCTTTATGCCAAGCAGTGTTCTCGACGTTAGACCTTGGTGTTGACTCTGAGTTCAGGACTTTTCATCTCACACTGTATTTCCTGGCTCATGGATTGAGTGTTTGGTTGAAATTAACTAATTCCCACATACTCCCCACAGTTCCTTCTACTGTTAACATCTTACATTATTATGGTACATTTGCCAAAATTAATGAACTAACATTGATACATTATTAACTAACGCTCATATTTTATTTAGGTTTCCTTAGTTTTTAAACTCATGTCCTTTTTCTGTTCCAGGACTCCATCTAGGAAACCACATTATATTTAGTCATCATGTTTTCTTAGGCTCCCCTTGTCTGTGACAATTTTTCAGACTTTTCTTGTTTTTGAGGACCTTGACAGCTTTGAGATGCACTGGTCAGGTATTTTGTAGAATAGCCCTCAACTGGGATTTTCTCAAGAATAGACTGTGGTTATGGATACTGGGGAAGAAGACCACAGAGGTAAAGTATCCTTCTCATCATATCACATCAAGACTACATATTACCAACATGACTTGTCGTTGACCTTTACCTTGATAATCTGGCTGGAGCAGTGTTTGTCAGATTTCTTCACTATAAAGGTCATTTTTTTCGTCCCCCTTCCATACGGTATTATTTGCAAGAAAGTTACCATGTGTACACCACAGTTAGGGGCTGGGGAATTATACTTCACTTCTTTGAGGGTGGAATTCTACATAAATTATTTGGAATTTTTCTGTGTGGGATATTTGTCTATTCCCCATTTACATATTTATTCAATAACTTATATCTGTATGAAGTTATAATTCAATAGTACTTCATTTTGTTGCTCAGATTGTTCCAGCCTTGGCCATTGGGAGGTCTTACATTTGGGTCCTGTGTCCCTTTGACATACCACCATCAGTGTGTGTGTGTGTGTGTGTGTGTGTGTGTGTGTGTGTGTGTGTGT
>NW_020185325.1:5741171-5751870 GCF_003031525.2 Neophocaena asiaeorientalis asiaeorientalis | reverse complement strand
CTCTTTAACAAATCC
Organism: Neophocaena asiaeorientalis asiaeorientalis; assembly: GCF_003031525.2. NCBI lineage: Eukaryota > Metazoa > Chordata > Mammalia > Artiodactyla > Phocoenidae > Neophocaena > Neophocaena asiaeorientalis. Next base: position 5,751,855 of record NW_020185325.1, on the reverse strand, counting down.
CCATCTGTGTGTGTGTGTGTGTGTGTGTGTGTGTGTGTGTGTGTGTGTGTGTGTGTACCATCTCTTACTTTTTGGCACTGCAAGATGCCCCAGGCTCATCTTATTTACTTCCTGCCTGAGTTCTAGAATCAGCCATTTTTCCAAGGGACTTTGGTTCCTTTTATTGGAAAATGTTATTAGAAACGTTATCTCAATAGATATTTATTATCTCAATAGATTTGGTCTATTATCTCAATAGATATTGTATTGTATTTTATTTTATTTTTATTTTTTGTGGTTCGTGGGCCTCTCACTGTTGTGGCCTCTCCCGTTGCGGAGCACAGGCTCCGGACACGCAGGCTCAGCAGCCATGGCTCACGGGCATAGCCGCTCCGCGGCATGTGGAATCTTCCCGGACTGGGGCACGAACCCGTGTCCCCTGCATCGGCGGGCAGACTCTCAACCACTGCGCCACCCGAGAAGCCCTAGATATTGTATTTTAATCATTTCTTTCTGAAATACAATGAACTCTTTTTATCTGAATATTCAGGCTTTTAAAAAATTGTTTAAGAAAATTTTTTTCAATTATAGTTTTGATTCTTGTTTCTGTTTTAAGTATTGTGTTTCTTTCCTCAGAATTTGTTATTCTTGTGTTGATCTTTATTTTCCATTCCCAATTTCCATCTTCTTATTTTTCATATGTCTAGTTAGCTCAGCACTTCTTATTCTTAGGTTGGACTCCATTTTCCATACTGTTTGTATATTTTTATTTCTCATACTTTTTCTCTATATCCTTTTCTTTTGTAACCAGGGAGATTCAAAACAGTGTTTTGTTTTACTTTTTAAAAATGTGGCTTTTAGGAAAATATAATGACATATGTGGCTTGCTTTATGTATTTCTGATTTTTTCACAACTGAATCTTCAGTAGCCAGCACAGTATTGGACACATTATAGGCACCAAGTAAATCTTAGTTGTATAAATGAACGAAGCTGCTAATAATTAAAATTATTTAACTACTTACATAATTTCATCTGCTGAGAAACTCAGTGCCAAATTGGGGAGAGCAGTAGTGAGTGAGAATGGTGGAAAATATATTGGGTTAGGGTTAGATCTTAGAGAAAAGCAGTGGGAAATATACCTTTGAATGCAGGGGATGCCCTAGGGCTGTGAAAATGCCTGTGTGTATCCAGGTCTGTCTTAAGTCTCTTCTCTCATCTCCCTACTCTTGTTTCTCTCTCTACCTTTCTTACCTTTTCCAATTTGTTTCCATGTCATCTAATCTTTTGGAGTTTTGTCATTGTTTGCTCTCTCTTTTATTTTAAAAATCTATTGAGGCATTGACTAAGTATAAAACGTGAGACTTGAAATAAAAAGAAGCCCTATAACTAAATAGAGTCATGGAATTTTAGGTAATTTTTCTTAACCTATTCCTCTCCTTTTCCCAAAATTAAAAGCTTGGTCATTATTATTTTTCTGGTGCTCATTATATAATAAATACTGTAATTGGCCAGGGCAGATTTTGAAGGCATTTTGTGACACTTGCCACTCTGTCCCATCTACATGTCATGTAATCTATAGTTGATTAGAAGACTTTTTAACCCGAAGTGCTTCAAAACCTCCCTAGTTTATTGATAACATGAGAAATACATAACAGCATTGTTGTAGCATTAGGTATGTTTTAGGTTGGTTTAAAAAATAGTTTTAAGTGATACTCTCAGTGGCATGGAGTTGGAAGCTAGAAAATGTTATTGAGAAGGGAGCTAGGAGGGCGTGGAATGTATGTGAGAAACACCTATCAACAAACCTAAAACATTCTCGCATTCAGTAAATCAACCACTTCTTAGGAGTCCTTCACAGTGTGACTTTATTTGAAAAATTTGGAATTCATAAAATAGGAGATAGAGACTTTCAAATGTAAATGTGAAATTGTATTACAAAGAAATTTTACATTATCCATCTTCTTGGCCTTCTGTAGAACTCAGAACTTCCCCTTTCCTTTCTTACAGATTAATTCTCTTAAGCTTTGCCAGGAAAACAACTAGATGTTGATGTTGTGTTACATATACAGGAAACTAATTTTTGTTTTAACAGGAACCTCCCTGTGAAACAATGAGTAATACCAAATTATTATTGATGAGAGAGGTAATTTGGATTGCCTTAAATTTTACCCATGATATTTAAAGGTGCTGGTGTTTAGACTGTCCCATGTCTGCTGTCGCTAGGCTGCCTTTATCTGCTTATATCAGGTCCACATGTGATAATACATTAGTGTAAAAGAAATTGGGAGCTTGACTCTAGAGGTTATAATAAGTTCTCTCACAGCAAACTGTGAGTATAGTGTTCTGAGATCTAACTGCCTGGATTTGAATCTGGACTAGACTATTTACTTGCCAAGTAACATTGGGAAAATTATTTCACTGTTCTGAACATGTTACCTCTTCTATAAAATTGACATAATGATAGTACCTACCTGAAAATATTATTGTGAAGATTCAGTGAGTTAATAATACATGTCAAGTACCTAGAACAGTTCCTGGCCTTTCATGAGTGTTTAATAAGTATTAGCTATTATTACATGATAAGTATCAGTGAAGTACATCTGGATTTTTTATGTGGGTAGCCTCAAGTCTAATTCATCCATTTGTTCCTGCTATGTTGCAGTCAATTTAGAAATAGTTTAAACCTGACCCCAAATAGATATTATTCACATTGTAAATGTTGGTTAGGCATTTGGTTATGGTTTTCCAAATTATGCTTATGGAATTGAAATATAGGATATCTGGGTTATAATAATAATAGATATTACAAATAATTTAAAAATAATCTATTTGTAGGAATAAATTTCCACTATGAATTATAGAACTAAATATCTGAAATCATACAAAAGAAAGCCACCCTCAATATTTCTAGAATAAAAAGATTATAAATAAAAATAAAAACATATTCATAGATATATATTCGAGCACAATCATTCATTTCATGAGTCAAAATATTTAATATAGTTTCATCTTCCTGAGTTTCTTGCCTCAGAGGTACCTGGGTTGCTTAAATATGAGTTTAAATATATGAGTTAGAACTCGTTTTGGTTGCCAGCAACCAAAACACAAGTAACAATGGCCTAATCCAAAAAGAAATGATTTATTCACTCATGCAACTCAGAAATCCAAGGGACTGGCTTCAGGTATGGCTATTGCATGCTATCTTTTAACTCTTTTTTTTTCTCTATGTAGACTTTTCATACTCAAGTATGTTCTCCCCAAGTTATGATAAAGGCATTTTTAGGCTTACATTCTCACAGCTGAAAAATCACAGTAGAACGTTCTTCTGAAAGTTCACTCAAAGGATTTACTTTTAGCAGACCAACTTACATTATCTATCTATGAAGACTCACTATGGCCAGAGGACATATGGGTTAACATATGGGTTAAGCTGGTTGATCAGGCCTGGGTACAGTTTTAATCTTTTCAGTGGGTGAAAGGGTGGGAGGGTGGGCATAGTGGAGAGGGGTGTTTCCCCAAGATAAAATCAGGGCTCTCCTATCAATAAAAAGTTATTCTGGGCCGGCAAAACCAATAGAATCTGCTGTAGCCAGAAGTGTCCAGGGGCGCTTCTACTGTCATTTCTTTCTTCCTTGTCCTTGGATGACATCTTAAATGGTACTCTTTCCAGATGAACAGACAGCCTCAGAACCCTTTTCAACATGATACTCCAAGCAGATTCAAACAGTGGACTTAAGTTGGCACTCAAATGAAATCAATTTGCCATACCTGGTTTAGGCAAAGAAAGAAACATAGCCATTAGTGTTAATACTTGATTTATTGGGCTTAACACCTGTTGCCTTACATTGTGTTCTCTAAAATAAGACCCTGAAATGAAGATTTGCATGCAGAAAGTGGAAGTGTCGTGGGGATAATCTTGGTAAGAACACTTCTAATGGAGTGAGGGAAGCAGGATTGGGAAGAGGGAATCCCACTGGAAGCTCCAGAGCTGGGGTTGCCCTTCAGAGTTGTCCCAAACTGGGGCAAGAGGCCAAGATTTTTATCCATGCTGTCCAGTCTTTGGGTGCAAGCTGTCATCATGGAGGGGGTATAACCTGGGGAGAGGTAGCTACCTTTGTCCCAAGGCAGTCCCTTGGAGGGGACACAGAGGGACACACCATGAGCCAAAGCAGTCGACAGCTGAGGTTCTAAGCACAGTCAGCCAGTAGAGGTGAATGGGACCGGTCACACTGATGTAAGAATACTTAGAATTCAGAGCTTCAGGTTTTAATAAGACATTATTTGCCTCAATACCTACTGATGTTTTATTTCCTTTCAACTTAATTTCTTAGATATTGTGTATACACAGTTTGAATAGAGGTGACTTTGTCAGCAAATCCTCTGAAGTATGTTCTCACAAATGGTAACACTAGATACTATGTAGGCATCTACATTCCTTCAAGGAATTAAGAGTTATTGAGTTCTTATTGTCAGAAGATTGTAAAGACTGAATAGACAATGTGTACAAGCATTTCGTAATAATGTTGGAGATAATTGAATCACTAGTTTGGAAAAAGGGGAGAATCAGAAATTTTTAACAAGAAAGTAGTAGAAATTTGTGCCAACAGGGATAAGAACAGTAAGAAAAGAGGTTTAAAAAAGAATCAAGATACGTGGTATTGCTAATGTTTAATTGCGTAGGGAGTTACATAACACATAGATAGGAGCTGTGATAGGTGCAACACAAATTCTTGAGCAGCATCACGAGTATTCATGAATACCAGCAATCTTAAAAGCCAGTTATGACTTTAACCATCAGAGAGTGATAGCTGCAAGACAGATTAAAACAGTTAAAGGATGCTTCCCAAAACATCCCCAATAAATCTCAGAATACCAGGGTAAGGACTAGGAAAATTCATCAGCTCATTACTGTCAGTAAACACCATTTTGTGCCAACAGAGAAGAATGGCTATAAATTAAATAACATGTGTAAATTATACTTATAATAAACTATAACTTTAAAAGTAGAACCATCAAACTAAGCATATATGACAAGTTTGATAAACTCTGATGAACTAAACAACACTTGAGCATTTAGATTTATACATTTTAGAACATTAGACCTGGATATGGTCCCAGGGGACAATCGGTTCAACCCTGTTTGTTTTTTACTTGAAGAGAAGGAGAAAACAAGTCCAGAGATGTTAGATGACTTTTTAAGATCACTCAGCTAGTGGTAATGTCTAGACTGGAAAGCTGATCAAAATATATCCAGTGTAAGTTCAGAGCTTGTCACTGTGAGCTATTTAAAAAACAAATGTTTAGGTCACCTTTCCTGTCCTTATGGAGTCTGAAACCAAGCTTGACTTTTGGTAGGACAAACGTGTGTTCATCTCAAGGTTGCAGCTCATCCCTCAAAAATTGGGGGAAAGGCAAATTTATGGTGAGCCAATTATGAAATTGTCTATAGCCTCTTAATGTAAAAAGTGTTCTTTACAAACAGTTCTCTCTGAACTGTGTATAGGAATAGAAGTGAGTTACCCCCAAAGTGTTGGGGATTGACAGACATACTTGGAATTTTGAATGTTTAAATATTTTTTTCCTTTCCTTAAGGATTTTTGGAACACAGAATCCACACTAAACGAGTCTCCCAAATTGGAATTTTCAAATTGGTACTTGGCTCTTGATTGAGAAGCATAGTGACTTGGAGATATCTTAATGTTTGTTCATGGTTAGTGAATATATAAGAATGTGGGAAGAGGGACCATTGGAAGATATACCTGGGGACAGAGAAGAGATTTTTGTTTTGTGAAGGGAAAAGTCAATAATTCATACAAAGTTTTTACATATGAGAAAATTTTAAATGCTTTGAAAAGCTGAGGGTTTTTTATTCAGTTATTCATTCATTCATTTACAAATATTTATTTAGGCCAGGCATTTTTCTAGATGCCAAGATACAGCAGTGAAGGAAGCAGATCTAAATATCTTCGCTCAGTAAGCTTATATTTTAGTTGTGGTGAGAGACATGATAAAGAAGTTAAAAATAGTTTGCCAGATGGTAGCAAGTGCTATAGAGTGAAGGGGTCAGGGCTTTGGGGGTGGGATTGCTATTTTAAATAGTGCATGAAGGAAGGCCTCACTGAGATGACATTTAAGGAAAATCAAAGGAGATGAGGAGGCAAGCCATGTGGCTCTCTGGTGAAACAGCTTATATGGTGAAAGAATGTTCCACACAAAGGAAACAGCAAGTGCAAAGTCCCTGAGGTGGAAGCATGCTTAAAATGTTTGAGGAAGCCATGGCAGAATGAGCAGAATGAGTGAGGGGAGAATAGTGGGAGATAACATCAGAGGAAAAACGAAAACTCATATCATGTACCATCTTGTAAGTTATTTGAGGACTTTGGCTTTTACTTTGGTAGAGACGAGATTGGAGGGTTTTGAACTGGGGAGTAATGTGGTCTGGCATATACTTTAAGAAGGACGATATAGGTCCTTTGTTGAGAATATCCTATATTCTCTGCTGGGGCAGAAATGGGAAACCAGTTAGGAGGCTATTACAATAAGGTAAGAGGCAATGGTGGCTTGAAGCAAACTGGTAGCAGTTGAAGTGGTCAGAGATCTGGATATATCCTATAAGTAGAACTGACCCATTTTCGATTAGTTAAGAGAAATGAGAAAATAGAGGATCCCAGGTTGACTCAAGATTTTTGCCTTGAACAGTTGAAAGGCTGGAATTGCTGTTTGCTGAGATGGGGGGAATGGGGAGGTGGAAGACCAGAAGTTTGGTCTTGAGCATGGCTAACTGCTTTTGCTCATGTTGACTTGAGATTTGCTGTGTATGTGGTTATGTAAAACATCAGGAATCTTAGGTACTTGAAATAAATTAACTTCATATAAGTTTTGGCCAAAACACCCATCAGGAACTTTTATTTTTTATCTAGAAAATGTAACAAAAGACTTGGTAAACATTTCTTTACAACATTTAGTATTTTACATTTAAATTGAGAGATTTGTATTTTATGCAAATCAAGGTCATCTTTTTTTTTTCCCAGAATGGCAAGAAAAAAATTTTTAAAGTACACTTGTTAATGGTAAGCTAGGAATAATCAGTTAAATGTTAATGAGTTTAATGACATTCATTTTTATTGAATGATTTTAAAGCAAATCCCAGATAGCATATCTTTTCATTCATAAGTACTTATGTAAAAATGTTTATGTCTGAAGAATATGTTTTATCCACTTATCTAGCTATAGCTTCTAATTCCAATTCCAGTATACATCTGGTACCATATTCAAGGCCTTATCTGTTTACTGGTAGGTGTAAGAGATCCTTAAACAACTCTTAAGAATTGCCCTGAACAAAGTGACAATAATTAAGTTAAATAAAAATTCTTCACTGAGATTACACTACATGTATTAAAATAAAACATTCCCTTTTCCTCACTCAATCTTGTGTGAAGTGTTCGAGTTTTCTAGGAATGTTTGTGTAAACATCTGCACCTTTTTGAGAAAGTATAGCTACTGCACATCTACTTGAAATACAGCTCAGCTCATGTCTGCAAATGAACTAAACTGAGGACTTTCCTGGGAAATTAAAAATATTTTAATATTCTATTTAAGAAAATGAGATTTTAAATGATCGAAAGAGAAGTTTCTAGATCAGTGATATTTTCAAAATACATAAGTGGAAATGAACTTTTAGCCATTATACAACTTTGGAACATTAAGAAAATTACTCAGGAAATATTTTGCGTAGTAGATTGATTAATATGTATTTATCTCTCAACTGCCCCTAAATTCAATTGCATAGATTATCATCACATTCGTAAAGCCTATAGTTGAAATTTATTTTAGCCAAGAATCTTCCAAAGATATTGAAAAGAGGGCATAGATTTCAGCTATTCTCAGATACTTCAAACTGATCATTGTGGTACATCAAGGGTTTATTTTGGAAGGGACATCATAGGCGTGCAGGTCTGGAAGTACCCATAAGGGTTCATCTAGTTCATCATGTCATCCTAAGGATTATTAAAATTTCCAGATGCAAAACCAGTTATAATAGGTCGATTTTCTAACCTGTGAACTTGGAGAACTCTTCTAAAGGCAGAATCTCCTTTTCAAAGATATTAAAAATAAAGTTCCTCCTCATTTCACTTTTGCAGAGTCCCCAGCAGTGGTGGTATATTTTAAAGGGTCTCCTCATAATCCTTTAAACCCTTAAAAGAATTTAGAACTTAAACTTCAGATAATCTTCTCTTTGTCAAGGTCTTTTGGTGTTCTTCAAATAATAATCCTTTGTTTAAAGAAAATCAGACTTAAACTTGTGTATTAAGTGATTAAAGTAAAAGCTCATGATTATGTTTTCCCTGTTACTTCACCTCTGATCTTTCAACTATGACCTCTGCTTTTGATCCATTTCCAAAGTATTAAAATATAACCACTATAAAGAACTAACCTTTATAATAGCACAATCACCAACATGGCCCTTGGCTATTTCTGATTATTCAGGCCTTGTTATTCAGTTTTGAGACTACCTAGTATTTTTTTGGTTCACTTCATGTCAGTGGTTACCCAACTTTCTCTTTCAAGGAGCTCTTTAAGGATTCGTCTTATTACTTTGAACATTAGAGTCATTAAAATATTTTAAAATTCTGTTTTTTGCCACTATGCTTATAAAAGGAAATAAGTAAAAAATGATAAAAACTATGTTAAGGTAGAAGATGATAAGCAATTATTTCCAGAATATTCTTGAATATTGTTGCTATGTCAATAGTAACTAATATATACACATAAATTACTACAATGGATTAAAAATATAAACTATGTTAAAATCTCTGAGTTAATGATATTTTAAAATCATATTTCATTGATCATTCTTGGGAACCAAATCATTATTCTGGAAACTTATTGATAAAGGTAAAGAGTCGAAAAAGGAACATTCTATTTTTTAAGTCTCAGAAATTTAAAAATGTCTTCTATCACTTTCCACCAAATATTTAGAAATTTCCTTTTCCACTGTCTTTGGCACTCTAGATTCATTTTATATCTGCCACAATTGTAATATCATCTGTGCTGGGGTTCCAGGGTTTTACATGATCAATTTTGGAACATTTAGGGACTGATTAAGTGATATGTTTTTCAGTGGTAGACTTCAATAAAAAATTAGTGGTGCTATTTTTATTTTTTTTAATTTTTTTTGTGGTACACGGGCCTCTCACTGTCGTGGCCTCTCCTGTTGTGGAGCACAGGCTCCGGACACGCAGGCCCAGCGGCCATGGCTCACGGGCCTAGTCACTCCACGGCATGTGGGATCTTCCCGGACCAAGGCATGAACCCGTGTCCCCTGCATCGCAGGCGGACTCTCAACCACTGCGCCACCAGGGAAGTCCAGTGGTGCTATTTTTAAATAAAAGAATGAAATGATTTTGTTCATAGGCTATGCATTCGTGGATTAAAAGGAGAGGGCCAAATGTGGGAGAATGAAGTTTGGGGACTGCTGGGGAGGTCTCTGTAATTATGTGAGTCACAGTTTCCTCATCTTTAAAGAGGGATAATAGATCTAGGTGCTTATGAAGATCAAATACAAAATGCACATGAAAATTCTCTGTGAACTCTAATTATGTAGATCTAAGGATTGTTGTTTTTAATTTATTAGAGGCATCACCTATAGCACCATAATTTAGTACTTCTACTTGTGTCTCTGTGTCCTTTAAATTGACAACTAAGCAATGCAATAATCCAGTCTTGTTATAATCAGGATGTGCCTAGGATGTACCCTTGGGGCATTTTAGCAATAGCCATCTGGAGAGGATGTCTCTGTATTTAACTCTGAAGAGCCATGCATACAGGTGGGGCTTGGTGGGCAGGTGGATGAGACTGACAGTGGGGCAGACAAGGACTGGCAGTGAGGGCACAGGGAGATCAGGCAGGAAGCCACAGAGCACATCTCCACCCTGAGATGGCCCTATAATCAAAGGACCAAGAAAGTAATTGGATAGTTTTCTTTTTTAAAAAATCAACGTACACAGATTAAAAAGGAGTTTATGTTGTAAACTAAGCCATTTAAAAGTATAAACCATCAGAGTAGGAAACATCCCAAATTAACAGAAGGGTGCATTTACCTCCACCTAGCTTTGTTAGTAGTATTCCAAACCAGTACATTTGAAGAAAGATGTTGCTATAGGTTACCTTTCAAGACTGTTCATAGAAAGCCAGGGTGAAAGCTAATGTAGTAAGCGGTATGTCTACTAGAGTCTATTTTGCGCTGCTTTCAATTTTAGGGGAGAAACTATACGATTAAAGAGATATTAAAGAGAACCATGATGCACACGTGGACACACGCACACAATGTACTTGTTAAAGAATATGAAGGTGAATGGAATTTTATGTTAATGAAGTCTGTCTTTTATGATCGTCCAGATGATTTTAATTATTTATGTGCTGTAAAGTTCATAATATTTCTAATGTTAGTTTTAAAATAAAAATTTTGGAAATAGCTAATTTGGGGAGATTATTACAGAATATCATGGAAAAGACATTAATTAAACTTCAGTACACTGGACAGTTCCAGAGAAATGAGAAATAGCGAGATGATATAGGTGATAAGTCCAAATAGAGAATCAGGGAACTCTGATCTTCAGTCTTTGCTATTTTGTCAAGAAACAGTTTCTTGGGGCTTCCCTGGTGGCGCAGTGGTTAAGAATCCACTTGCCATTGCAGGGGACA
>NW_020185325.1:5717439-5741093 GCF_003031525.2 Neophocaena asiaeorientalis asiaeorientalis | reverse complement strand
CCACATGCCGCAGAGCAACTAAGCCCATGTGCCACAACTACTGAGCCTGAGCTCTAGAGCCCGCACGCCACAACTACTGAAGCCTGTGTGCCACAACTACTGAAGCCCACGTGCCTAGAGCCCATGCTCCACAGCAAGAGAAGCCACCGCAATGAGAAGCCCACGCACCACAACAAAGAGTAGCCCCTGCTCTCAGCAACTAGAGAAAACCCGCGTGCAGCAGCGAAGACCCAATGCAGCCAAAAATTAAATAAAAGAATAAATAAATAAGTTTATTTAAAAACAAAAGAAACAGTTTCTTTATCTACAGAAATGTCCCCCTAGCTAGCTAGGCCATGAGTCCTTTTTTTTTTTTTTTTGGTTTTATTTGTTTGTTTGTTTGTTTGTTGCGGTACACGGGCCTCTCACTCTTGTGGCCTCTCCCGTTGCGGAGCACAGGCTTCGGACGCACAGGCTCAGCGGCCATGGCTCATGGGCCCAGTCTCTCCACGGCATGTGGGATTTTCCTGGACCGGGGCACGAACCCGTGTCCCCTGCATCGGCAGGCAGACTCTCAACCACTGCGCCACCAGGGAAGCCCCCATGAGTTCTTTAAGCAGTATGTTTTCCAATACATTTATTTTAACTTTACCCTCCTCAAAAATGGGCACTATGTAAAGAGTATGGTTTGGAAAAATGGAAAGGAAGTGGAAAAGTAGGATAAATAACTTAAATAAATTTCTTACTTCCTAAGTGAGATCTGGGAAAATTTGCTTATTCCAGTGTTGTCATTCTTTAATTTTATTGCATTGTAGCTCATTGACTTGTTAAATCATTTCACTTAAGACTCTAACTCTCAAATGATGAATGGTCAGTAATTATTCATCAGTTTATTATTCATTTTTTATCCAGATCATTTTGCTTGATGCATAGTAGGTGCTCCATAAATGGATTTTAAATGAATGAATAAATAATAATATTTTATATTTTGAAGCAATTTCATATTGTGTCAGCTTTTCTTACCTCATTTTGCATGTGTGATTATCATCCCAGTTTTGAAATGGTAAAATTAATTTTGTGTTTCTTGCAGGGTCTGCTGGTCTGAGATGAGAGCTCAGACTAAGATCAGTTCAAATTAAGCCTAGGCTAGACTGTTGTTTAGATTCAGAGGAGGCTGACCCATCTGTTATTAGCCATCTTGGCCTCCCTCCCTCCCTGCGTTCTGGACCTCTTCCCATCCCCAATACCTCTCTCATTTCACCTCCTGCTACTACCCCTCTGTTACTCTACTCTAGGCATACAGCCTCCCGCTGTTCCTAAACCCCTCCAGGTATGCTCTGCACTAGGGCTTTCTCACTCATCATTGTTTCTTCTGCCTGAAACATTCTTCCCAAGGATATGTGCTTGATTAACTCCCTCATCTCTCATCTTCTCAGCCTAACAACACTCTGCTAGACATCGCTACCATTCACCAGTATCCGGTTCCCCTCTGCCCCTGGGCAGATCACACCTCCTTTCTCCCTCGAAGTTAGACGTGGATGTATGACTTGCTCTGGCCAAAGAAGTATGAGCAGAAGGGACTTGTGTTACTTCCAGGTGCATGTTTTAAAAGCCTGTGTACAATTCTCCAGGCTCCCTTCCCTATGTCCCTGCCACTGGCGGCCTTTCAGATGATGGGGTTTCTATCCGCCTGGGTCCCTGAGTGAGGATGGTGTGGGCAGTGCTGCCAGCAACCTATAATGGTTATGTTGCATGAGCCAGAAATAAACCTTTGCTGTTTTAAGCTGCTGAGATTTGGGGGGTTGTTTGTGCTGCAGTGTAACCTCGCTAATCATGAATAACACACCTATCTATTATTATTCAGTACTGCCCAGGGCACTCCTCTTTCCTCACTCTACCTTACCTTTCATAGCACTTATCACCTTCTAACTAGGTGTTAGATACTTTACTTACCATGTTTATTTTAAAATTTTCTCTGCCCTCCCCCATCCCCACACTAGAATATAAGCTCCATGGGGTTAGGGTTCTGTGTCTGTTTTGTTCAATTATGTGAACATAAGGCACTGAGTAAGTATTGAATGAATGGCTATTAAGCACCACCATGGACTGTTCTGGATGTTGAGGAGGCAGAGATGAAACCCCTTCCCTGCCCTGCTCAACCGTCATGACTGACACAGATATGATAGCATATTTATAGGAGTAATGCATTGAGAGGAGCAGAGGGGCAGGCACAGCCCTGCTGGGAGGCATGGGTGGCGGCTTTACTCCCCTAGGGAGGTATGTTTAGGGAAGCCTCCAGACAAGTGATGTTGAGCTGCTATTTGAAGGCCAATTAAGGGAGACACAGGCAGACAAGAGAGCAGGGAATTTTAGGCAGGGAATAGCATGGAAGAATGACGATGAGAAATAGCACGGTTTATTTCAAGAGTTGCAGATAGTTTGGTGTCGCTGAGGTTCCATATCCAGAGGCTGGAAAGGTGGGAAGGGGCCTACGATGGTTAATTTTATGTGTCAACGTGACTGGGTTAAGGGAAGCCTAGGTAGCTGGTAAAACCTTATTTCTGGGTGTGTCTGTGAAGGTGTTTCCAGAAGAGATTAGCATTTGAACTGGTGAGCTGAGTAAGCAGATGGCCCTCCCCAATCTGGGCAGGCATCCTGCAATCCATTGAAGGCCTGAGTTGAACAAAAAGGTGAAGGAAGGGCAAATGTGTGCTCTCTGTTTGAGCTGAGATATTGATCTCCTGCCCTTGGCTTTTGGGCGCAGATGGGGACTCAAACCATCAACCCCCAGTTCTTAGGCCGAACTGCACCACCAGCTTTCCTAGTTCTCCAGCTTGTAGGCCACAGATCATGGGACTACTTGGCCTCCATAATCATGTGAGCCAATGCCTACAATTTATCTCTTATATATCTCTCTATATATCCTATTGGTTCTGTTTCTCTGGGGGACCCTGTCTAGTAAAGATTTTGGTACTGGGAGTGGAGTATGTTGATTTGTCCTTCTAAGGTGAAGGATAAGTTGTTTCATCTAGCTCTTCCTATAACCAGTGCCTAATGGGCCTCTTCGGATTTTGGAAGCAACATATTCCTCATTTGAATGTGTTCCTCTGGCCCATTTACTGAGTGACTCAATTTAAGAAAAAAAAAAAAGTCATGAAAAACCTAGGAGTAAGGCAGGAGTAAAGACACAGACCTACCAGAGAATGGACTTGAGGATATGGGGAGGGGGAAGGGTAAGCTGTGACAAAGCGAGAGAGAGGCATGGACATATATACACTACCAAACGTAAAATAGATAGCTAGTGGGAAGCAGCCGCATAGCACAGGGAGATCAGCTCGGTGCTTTGTGACCGCCTGGAGGGGTGGGATAGGGAGGGTGGGAGGGAGGGAGACGCAAGAGGGAAGAGTTGTGGGAACATATGTATATGTATAACTGATTCACTTTGTTATAAAGCAGAAACTAACAAACCATTGTAAAGCAATTATACTCCAATAAAGATGAAAAAAAAAAAAAAAAAGCTGCTGGTTTTAAATGGAGCCCAAAATAGGAGAAGACTCTGCAGCAGGCCTAGGCTGCTGTGCCGCTTGGGCTATAGGATCCCGCAGATCCAGTGATGCTTGAATTGCCAGTGACAGATAGAGATGCTGTCTGGAGACTTTGGAGACCCCTATAGCTGAATTGCAGCACAGGTCTTTAGAATTTTTTGCAGTAAGACCTGGTCATTTTCTATAGATAATTACTCTCTGTGAAAAATAGCTCCTGGCCTGCTACTGGGCCTTAGTAGAACACTTGACCATGGACCGTCAAGTTACCATGTGACCTGAGCTGCCCATCATGAACTGAATGTTATCTGACCCATTAAGCCTTGAAGTTGGGCATGCACACGATACTCCATCATCAAATGGAAGAGGTGTATATGTGACTGGGCCCTGGGAAGGTCTGAAGGCACAAATAACTTACGTGAAGTAGCCCTAACGCCCATGGTCCCCACTTCCCTCCCCCAGCCTGGCTTCACGGGGATTTCCCTATGGTCAGTTGAAGGAGGAAGAAGAGACTCAGGGCTGTTTTATAGGTGGTTCTGCATAGTGAGTAGACACTACGTGAAAGTGGACAGCTGCAGCATTGTAATCCTTTCTGGGACATGTCTGAAAGGCAGCAGTGGGGGGAAATCCTCCCCGTAGGCAGGACTTCAGGCAGCGTACCTGTTGTTCACTTTGGTTAGAAGGAGAAATGGCCGGACATGTCATCATGTATCGATTGATGGGCTGTGGCCAATAGTTTGGCTGGATCATCAGAGACCTAGAAGGAACATGACTGGAAAATTGGTGACAAAGAAATTTGGGGAAGAGGTATGTGGATAGACCTCTCTGAATAGGCCAAAAATGTGAATGTATTTGTGTCCCATGTGAATACCCACCAATGGGTGACCTCAGTAGAGGAGGATTTTAATAATCAAGTGCATAGAAAGACACATTCCATGGGCACCAGTCAGCCTTTTTCCCAGTCACCCCTGTCATCTCCCAGTGGGAGTGGCCATGGTGGCAGCGATGAAAGTTATGCACAGGCTTCGCAATGGACTTTCACTCACCAAGGCCAGCCTGGTTACAGCCGCCACTGAGTGGCAGCCTGTCAGCAGCAAAGCCTAACAGTGAGCCCCCAGTGTGGCACCATTCCCATATGGGGTAGTCAGTCAGCTACCTGGTGGCAGGTTGATTACGTTGGACCACTTCCATTGTGGAAGGGGCAGCATTTTGTTCTTACTGGAATAGATACTTACTCTGGATACAGATGTGCCTTCCCTGGACATAATGCTTCTGCCAAAACTGCTATCTGTGGACTTACAGAATGCCTTATCCACCATCACTGTTTTAGACCAAGGAACTTAGCTCACAGAAAAAGAAGTGTAGCAGTGGGCCCAAGCTCCTGGAATTCACTGGTCTTACCATGTTCCCCCCATCCTGAAGTAGCTGGTTTGATAGAACATTGGAATGGCCTTTTGGAGACTCAGTTACAGTGCCAGCTGGGTGGCAATACTGTGCAGGGCTAGGACAAGGCTCTCCAGAAGGCTGTACATCCTCTGCAGCTACGCACCTGTGAGATCCAATATGTTATGTGTTTCTAAAATACAGTGGTGGGGCAGGGATAAGATACACAGTCTCATTCCAAAAGGGAGAAAGAGAAAGAAAAAAGGTAAGCCCAACCTAATGGGACAAATGGCACTAAATCTTGAGGCTTGAGAACAGTCCTCCTTGGATCAGTGCTTCACCTTCTGGATATCCTGGAGTGAGGGTGGGGGCCTCACAGCTCTGGGCGGCCCCACCCCCAAGGCTTGGCTTTGCAGAGTCCTTGTTGGAGCTCTCCTGGGCTGGAATCAGAAGCTAGTGGCTCTACCAGTCTGGGGTTTTGGGGGTGGCTGGTGCCCACAGCTCCACTGGGCATTGCCCTAGTGGGGACTCTCCGAGGTGGCCGTGCCCTCTTCCTGGGTTGGGTGTTCAGGTGTCTCCATCCTTCAAACTTTAGGTGTAGGCAGCCACAGCCCTGCTTTGCTGGACACAGCACAAGCTGCACCAGGGCCCACTGGAGCTGCATCTGGGGGGCTGGGGAACATGGCGCTGGAATGCAGGGAACTCATTTCCACCTGATACCTCATCAGAACGGCCTTTACGATCCATATTTTTACCAACACTGTGATCACAACCTCTTAGGTATTCTCTAAGAAGACTGAGGCTTTTTCTATAGCTCTCCTCTTCTCCTTTGAGCCCTCACCAGAATTGCTTTTAGCAGTCTGTCCATGGCAGTGTAGCCTTTTCCTAGCATGCACCTCAAAGTGTTTCCAGCCTCTACCTACTACTCAGTTCCAAACCCACTTCCACATATTTGGTATTTGCTACAGCAGCACCTTACACCTGGTACTAAGACACTTTTATGTCTTAGTCCTTTGTACAGCTGTAACAAAATACCACAGACTGAGTAGTTTATAGACAATGGAAATTTAATTCTCACAGTTCTGGAGGCTGGGAAGTCCATGATCATAGCACTGGCAGACTTGATATCTGGCAGTTTAAGTCCTGATCTGAGTCTGAAAGTCCATCGTGGTGGATGAAGAGCAAGGTCACTAATAGCTTTTTCCTTCTTGTTTTTTTGTTTTTATCATTTAGAAGCCAATTTCTTGGATGGTACTGTTGAAAAGGAGTAAGCATTAAGTGAACTTAACCCAGTAAAATTTATGATAATGGCAGTTATAGTCCCACGGTTAACTTTCTCAGAGAACCCTTTTTTCCCCACTATTAATTCATTTAATAAAAGTACTGGAAGCCTGAAAAGTTTTTTTCCAAATATATTGAAGTTTATTTCTTATTCACATTCTACAAACATCTCTAATTCACAGAATTTCACTAATTTTATAATTTCCCCAATCAGAAAGTGAAGCCTACAGAAACTTGAAAATGCACCTTATAACTTCAATAAATTTTATGACTCTCAACTATTGTAAAGATTATGAAAACAAAATGAATGGCATTTGTTACATTAAAAGTGAGATTTTCAGACTTCCCTGCTGGCACGATGGTTAAGAATTTGCCTGCCAATGCAGGGGACACGCATTCGAGCCCTGGTCCAGGAAGATCCCACATGCCACGGAGCAACTAAGCCCGTGCGCCACAACTACTGAGCCTGCACTCTAGAACCTGCAAGCCACAACTACTGAGCCCACGTGCCACAACTACTGAAGCCCGCGTGCCTAGAGCCTGTGCTCTGCAACAAGAGAAGCCACCGTAGTGAGAAGCCCGTGCACCGCAACGAAAAGTAGCCCCCGCTCGCCACAACTAGAGAAAGCCCACGCACAGCGAAGACCCAAAGCAGCCAAAAATAAATAAATAAATAAATAAAATTTTTTAAAAAGTGAGATTTTCTTTCCAAATTTACCCAAACCATTCTTTAATATTCAGCAAAAAATTGTTGGAATTTGTAGGGTTTTATGTGTTTGTGTGTTTAAATGTCAGAGTGGTATGATCTTTGGATGTATGGCTTTTGAAAGCCAAGAACCAGGAGTTCCAATGTCTGAGGGCAGAAGATGGATGTCTCAGCTCAAGCAGAGAGAGGGAATTTGCCCTTCCTTCACCTTTTTGTTCTACTTGGGCCCTCAACGGATTGGATGATGCCCACCCACCTCTATATGTTTTACTCAGTTCACCAGTTTGAAGAATAATCTCTTCTGGAAACATTCTCACAGATACATCCAGAAATAATGTTTCACCAACTCTCTGAGATCCCTTAGCCCTATCAAGTTGTCCCAAAATATTAACCATCAAAAGTCCCAAGATTCATATGTTGATATCCTAATCCCCAAGGAGGTGGGGTCTTTGGGGTGATGATATTATGAGGGCAGAACCCTCATGTTTGGGATTAGTGTCCTTAATAAGAGAGGTTCCAGAAAGCTCCCTACCCCTTCCACCATGTGAGGATACAGAAAGAAATCTGTGACCCAGGAGAGGGCCCTTACCTCGTGATGTTGGTGGCCTGATCTTGAACTTCCAGCCTCCAGAACTGTGAGAAATAAGTTGCTGTTGTTTATAAGATACCCAGTATGTGGTATTTTGTTATAGCAGCCTGAATGGACCAAGACAGGGCTGGATCATGAAGGGCTTTGAATGCCTACCGAAGAGTTTGAACTGGTGGTGTGCAGTCCACTGAAGGATTTTAAGCAGGAGAATAATAGAATCGGATGGATTGTACTTGTATTTTAGAAATATTACCCTGACTGCAATATGGAGATTAGAAAGACAGAGAAGGTAAAAGTCTGTTGAAATAGTCCAGGTAGGAGATCATAACAGTCATAAGCAATTGATAAGGCAAAGCAATGAGAATTCAGAGGAAGTGACAGTCACATAGTAACTATGGGGAAGACTCTAGAGGATTCAGATTGGAAGTTTGGGTTATTTAAAAATTTTATTAAAAAATTTGTTATTATTATATTTTAGTGACTGAATGAATCTTGGTTTCTTTTAACAAAGTAGGTAAAACAGGAAGAAGACATATGATTGGGTTGAAGTAACTATGAAACTCCAGTAAGTGAATATCCAGTGAGTCATGGTATGTATAGGCCTGGATTTATAGATCTGGGGAGCCATTACCCTGTAGGGGTAGTTAAAGCTGTGGATGTAGGATGAGAAGTGGGTTAAAGAGGGAACCCTATGAAAATCACAACGTACTGGGATTGGGAAGATGAAAGTTAAACCTGGTTAGAAAAAGAGAAGGTGTAACCCAAGAGTAAGAAGGAGAACCAGGGAGAATGGATCTGTGAAAGCTAAGAGAGGAGAGGGCATTTAAGGTTGAACACATCAAATTCTGCATGGAGGTCAAGAGCTTGGAAAGTAGCCACTGAGTCTGACTTGAAGGTGTTCACTGGGGACTTCAGGAAGAGTAGTTTGTGAACTTTGCTTTACTTACCTGATTTCAAGGAAATCCTTAAATCCTGCCTCAGTGGCTGAGCTCTCTGAAGGAGCTGAGGAATACAGAGAGACTTGCACAGGATCACACAATTAATTAGAGGCAGACTTGAGTTAAAATGCTGTCTGCGTTACTTGTTTGTTCTTTGCTTTAGGACTAAATATTTTGATGTTTGGAAGTTTCCCATAAACCAGGCCTAACAACTTTAATAATGGGAATCATCTTATTTTCCTCCCCTGACCAAATCCAATTCATTGGCAAATCCTGTGGACTCTTCCTCCACAGTATATCTCTATTTTAATCAGCTAGCTCTCTACTTCCACCCGCACACCTCCATCCAGCCATCACTGTCTCTTGCCCGTGTTCCTGCCTTGTCTTAACTTGTCTAACTTGTCCTAACTTGTCTTAACTTGTCCTAACTTGTCTCCAAGTGTCTATTATGCCCTCTTTATATACAGTCCATCTTCAACAGAGTGGCCAAAATTCTCTTTAAAAATATAATTGTCACTCTCCTCCTTCAGGTATTCCAAAAGGCATCCCATAACACAGAGAAAGAAGCCCACACTCTTTAAATGTCCAAGGTCTCATGCACTGTAACTGTTGCCCATATCTTGAGTTGTGTCACCCTCCCCTTCCCACCTCATTACTGGCCCCGATACCGTCCTTCTTTATGTTCCTTAAACAAGGCAACGCATCCATGCCTCCTGGCCTTTGCGCTGCTCTGCCTCCTGGATGCCCCTTCCCTGGATTTCCATGTGGCTGTTCTCTTCCTTCAGGTCTCACTCAAATGTCCTCTCCTTAGAGAGGTCTTCCTTCTCATCCTAACTATAGGAACCTCCCCAACCCTGCCCCCCACCAATTCAGTCTTCATTATCACACAATCTATAGCACTTCTTAGCACTTTTTGAAATGACATCGCTTATTTATTTGTTGACTCATATCGTCTGTCTTGTCCATGAGAACAAGAACCCTGTCTGTCCTGTTTGCCTCAGGATTCCCAGCGCTGAGAGCAGTGCTTGGATTAGGGGATAATGGCTAACTCTCATAGTGTTTGCCACTTGCCCGGCACTGTTCTCAGCACTTTACAGATATTAACTTATTTTCTCATCAGTTCTATGAGGTAGGCACAGTTAAAACCTCCATTTCATGTGAGGAAACCAAGGTGCTTAGGTAATTAAGGCCCTTGCCTAAGCTGGTAAGTGGACACGCTTTAGAGCAGTGCTTCTCCAATGTCAACACCCACACGAATCACCGGGGGGCTTTGTAAAACAGAAGTTGCTGGGCCCTCACTTACAGTGTTTCTGATTCAGCAGATCTGGGGTGAGGCCCGAGAATTTTCCCAAAGGATGTTGATGCTGCTGGTCCAGGAACCACCCTTTGAGAACCAATGCAATAGGGTTTATGGAACATCTTCTCACATTATCTATGTTAATATTCACATTCCCATAATCCATTATTATGTCCATTTTGTAGTTGAGGAAACTGAGGCTCAGAGAAGTTAATCAGCCTTCCCCTGACCACAGAGGAAGTGAGTGGAAACACTGCTTAGACTCAATTCTGGGTCTCAATCAGTGCTCTTGGCACTGCCCTAAGAGGCTTCTATATTGTATTGAATTTTTAAAAATACTGCTCTGGTAGATAGATTGTGAAGGCTTCATGAATTTGGCAGATAAACAAAGGAACCCCATGGGAGCACAAGGAACTTACGTCTTCTACTCTGTTTCAACTTAATTAATCTGAATAACCAAGATGGTTTGTAGACTAGCTGACTTGATAGAAATTTGTTTTCATTCTAATTTAGACCTGCCGTAAATATAATCCAACCACTTTTCCTTTTGTTTAATACAATCAGAGGCAGATGATAGCACTGCAAGTGAGGTTTATCTGGCTCAAATTACTATTAAATAAACTTTCTTGCAAAGTGAAAGGAGAAATTCAAGAATGTTTATTGAAAATTACGATATTTTAATATTTATCATTTAACCCTTTAAAAATAGCACACTTGTTCTTAAAACATTTTTAAAAATCATACACGTGACAATTTTCACAAAAATTTCTGAAGAAATACTTGAACTTTTTTCTTAGATCGCTGCACTACTACACGCCAGAGACTTGAAGCTACAAAACTTTGTTTTCCTCAGGTTCTTTCAGGCATTAACAATCTGGTGCCATATTCTTATGACAAAGACTAATAAGGAGAGCAAATGGCACAACCTGGATCTATTTTAGTGAAAGACAGGCGTGGGAAATGGTGAAAATCTACCTTGCTCTCATTACTACAGTGCTAAAACTGTCATCAGTTATAATCACTCACCTCATCCCTAACTTGAAACTTTGCTGGTAACTTCAACACAAACTCAGTCTCCTTTAATCCAGTGCGTGTGTGAAATATATGTGGAAATATATTGATAGTGCTCACATTGACAGCGTTCTCTTCACTTATAAAAGCATATGCCGAAGAAGGGATGTCATCACACAATAGCGAGGTTTCTCTAAGACAGTCCTTTCTGTTTTATGACCCATCACCTCATAGGCAAAATAGAAAATTTTCCAAGCATTTACTTTGACCTATATTTCATAGTCATAGTTAGCTATGTAGAATTTTTCTTTTGTCCTTGCCCAATGTGCAGAAACGTCAGGAAACTTCTACCCTGCCCTTTGCCGATGGCCTCATGTTCATGTTTGCTCAGTTTGACTTGACTCTTTTCTTTCTTCTTTAGTGTCCCTCCTTTTCTCCTTCCCTCTCTCCTCCTTCTCTCCTCCCCTTTCTTTTTTCAGCAAATAATTATTGGGTCCATGATGTTCTAGATTTGGAAAGTAAGACACTTATAGTCATGCTAGGAAAGGAAATATGAACATATAAACAATCCCCCTGGTTCAAGGTGATACACACTGTATGACAAGGAAGCAAGCGATATTTCACAGGAATGCAAAAAGCATTCACTGGGAATAGAGGTTCTTATGGAACTGGATTTTAAGGATGGCTCATACAAAAAAAAATTTCTTTTATCTATTGCTGCATAATAACTAAAATGTGGTGGCTTAAAACAATAACAGTTTAGTATTTGTCTTAGTTGTACCATGTGGGCTGGGCTTAGCTGTCTTCTGCTTCCCCTGGTGTGTGCTGGTGTTGAAATGTTCAAGATGGTTTCTTCCCTCATAGGTCTGGCTGGGACAGGTGGGAGCTGACTGGGCACAAGAGAGCATTTCAAGAGTGTGAAGCCCAGCATGCAAGTACTTAACAAGGCTTTGCTTGTCTCCCACCTGCTAATGTCTCATTGGCCAAAGTAAGTCAGTGTGGAGGCAGTGAATACTCGGCAGCTTGGTGTACTGGAGGCCACCAATCCAAAGTGCTTGGAAGACCTGACAAATACGGTGTGTGAGGAAAGGAGAGAAGTCATATGTGGAGAATTTGAGCTTGGGAGATTAGAGAAATTGTGGGACCATTCATTAGAAGAGAAGTAGTAACGTGGAGGAACTAGTTTTAGATATGGTAAGTTTGAGACAATGAAAATGTCCACTAGGCAGACAGAGAAAATGTGTTGGAATAAGGATATAAGCTGAGGTTCTGAGATCCTAAACTCTGGAGTCATATTCAGAAAAGAGATAGTTCAAGTTGTGTGACTGGGTGAGTTCTGAGACAGAAGTTGGATCAATGAACTTTGAACTATGCTTATGGTAAGAAGTTGGGAGGAGGTAGAAGAGCCAGATTAGGAGACAAAGATACCGCTTATTCCTCTCCTATTTTATGACACTGTTAGAATTTTTGTATCGCTAGTCGAATTTGACTCTTATTTGTACACATCTGCGAGTGGAGTTTAATTGAGAAATGATTCGGTTTTATTTTAGCAACTTTTACTGTAGAGCACCTCTAATGCTTTAAGTTACTAATTTAAAAATATGTATTTATTAATAATAACTAATATCTTTAAGACTTCCTCCTGGTTCTCAAGTAGGTGGAATCAATGCGTTAAAACTAAAGTTAATGATAGAACTTGACAGAATGAAGCTTTAATTAATTTTATTTTATTAATTGATCTTATTAAATTTTTGATGGCCTGCTTTTGGAAACTAACAAAATTGTAAAAAAGCTTGGTTTCTATGATGAATTAATATTCTTATGAAATGGACTTGATATTACAGCTATATCAATGCAAGTGCACATTAAAAATAGGGTGCAGAAATATTTTCTTGGTGTCCACGCAAAGTTAATTTTTAGAGGCAGTGAATAGTTTTCTACAAACCTGCTGTACACATAAATGAGAACTGTTGATTGAGGAATTGTGTTCAGAAATTCCCTGAGGAAGTGTCAGGAAGTTTTTGTATCTAAGCACTGGCCTTAGGTAGTATATATAGTTAATACGACGGTTAGACCAAAAACTGTGGGTAGGCCATAGAACCCTCTCACATTTCAGCCAGAGGGGATAGGATACACCACAGAAACCATTTGGAATGTATTGTTTTTGCTCAGCCCTCTGCTTTAAGAGAAAAATGTGGAGTCTAGGAGTTTAGTCACAACAGAAATTAAATATTTGTGCCTTTCTCTTCCACTTTTAAGTCGTTCTGGATTTATTGTATGGAAAACAACTATTCATTGTTGCTTATCTGTAAGAATATAATGAAAAGGATATAAAATGTTGTTGTAATTTTATATGCCCTGTGCAATATAAAAGCAATTTTATTAAGTATGTTACTTGGTTCCCTCAACTTTTTAAAGTTTTCATGGTAATATGATGTGTTATACAGGCCATGTCTTTTCTAATGTGCAACATTGTGACCTTAATACAAATAGGTAACATTTATTGAGCTCCTACTATGTCCTGATTGCTTTACACTAATTATTTTATTTGCTTCTCACAGCAGCCTTATGAATTAGGTACTGTTATTTGCAGAATAGAAAACTGAGACAAAGAGAGTTCATGTAACCTGTCCAAAGTATAACACAGCTGGTAAGTGGTAGAGAGGATTTAAATATGCACTGTGAATTTATAGGTAGAGCTTTTAAGTACTATCCACGTACCAGACATTTTATGATCTTTCTCCTATCATGTTTCTTTATTTTCTACTTTTTAAAATCTTGAAACTGTGAAACCAAGGACAAATACGTCAGTGGAAGAAGGGCACTCACCTATAGTATTTTCTTGCTATTCTCTTACTATTTCCTGAGTGGCCACATCTGTAATCAGGTAATTGTTAGTAATAATAAATACATAGTGCTTGATATATGTCAGGATTGTTCTTTGAAGTGTATTTGGTGTTTTAGCTCATTTAATTCTCAAAACAGCCCTATGAGATAGGCTATTTATTTTTGGTTCTTTTTGCCACACGGTGTGGCTTGCGGGATCTTAGTTCCGTGAACAGGGATTGAACCAAGGCCACAGCAGTGAAAGCACCAAGTCCTAACCACTGGACCACCAGGCAATTCCTGAGATAGGCTTTCTTACTATCTCCCTTTTACAGATGAGAAAACTGAACACAGAAGTTAAGTAATGTGCCCAAGATCACACAGTTATTAAGTGGCAGAGTCGAAGTTCAGATTCAAGCCATCTAACGCCAGAGTCCATGTGTTTGACCACTACACATACTGCTTTTTTAGTTTTATTTTCTTAAAAGCTATATCTTTTATACATAATAATTTTGATGATGACAAATTAAACAATCAAAATTAGTTTTGCCTATATAAAGACTAAGATATATTTCATGCCTCTGTTCTTTTTTTTTTTTTTTTTTTGACTTTTTGGTACCAACTTTATTGAGGTATGATTCACGTACTGTTTTAGTTTGCTAGGGCTGCAGTTAATTGCACAAACTGGGTGACTTAAACTTGACAGAAATGTATTTTATCGCCATCTGCAGGCTGCAAGTCTGAAATCAAGGTTCAGCAGGGTTGGCTTCTTGTAGGGCTGAGGGAAGGCTTCTTGTAGGGGCTTTGAGGGTTGGCTTCTTGTAGGGCTTTGAGGGAAGTCTGTTCAAAGCTTCTCTTTTTTTGGCTTGTAGATGAACGTCTTCACCCTGTGTTTCTTCACATCATCTTCCCTCCATACGTGTCTGTCTCTGTGTCCAAATTTCCCCTTCTTATAAGGATACTAGTCATATTGGATTAGGGCCCACCTTGATGACCTCATTTTAACTTAATCATCTGTAAACACCCTTTCTCCAAATAGGGCCACATTCTGAGCTACTAGGGGTTAGGACTCCAACATATTTGTTTTTGTTCTTGTTTTTTGGTATGGTACACAGTTTAACCCATAACACATGCAATTCTCTGGTTCAAAGTATACAGTACATTGGTTTCTAGTATATTCACAGAATTGCACCCATCACCACAATCAATTTTAGAACGTTACCCTTATGCCCCACAAGAAACTCCAATGCTGTTAGCAGTCACACACCCCTAATTTCCCCATCCTCACACCCTTCAGCACTAGGCAACCACAAATCTACTTTCTGTATATGTATTGCCCTATTCTGGATATTTAGGATAAGGTGAATCACATAATATGTGGCCTTTTGTGACTAGTTCATTTCAGTTAGCCTAATATTTTCAGGGTTCATTCACGTAGCATATATCAGTACTTCATTCCTTTTTCTGACCAAGTAATATTCCATTGTATGGATGTACCACAATTTTGTTAATCCATCAGCCAGTTGATAGACATTTGGCTTGTTTCTACCTTTTGGCTCTTACGAATAAGGCTGCTATGAACATTTGTGTACAAGTATATGTATGGACATATGCTTTCCTTTGTCTTGGGTTTTTCAATCCTAAAATTTGTTTGGTTCATCTTTTTCTTCACTGAGACTATATTTCCAATTGTTTTGAAAAGTTTGTAATGGCTTACTGAAGGATTTTTATGATAGCTTCTTTAAAATCCTTGTCAGATCTGATTTTAACATCAATATCATCTCATTGGAATCTGTTGATTTCATTTTTAATGTCCTTATTGGAGTATAATTGCTTTACAATGGTGTTAGTTTCTGCTGTATAACAAAGTGAATCAGTTTTACATATACATATGTTTGCGTATCTCTTCCCTCTTGCGTCTCCCTTCCTCCCACCCTCCCTATCCCACCCCTCCAGGTGGTTGCAAAGCACCGGGCTGATATCCCTGTGCTATGCGGCTGCTTCCCACTAGTTATCTACCTTACATTTGGTAGTGTATATATGTCCATGCCTCTCTCTCGCTTTGTCACAGCTTACCCTTCCCCCTCCCCCTGCCCTCAAGTCCATTCTCTACATCTGCATCTTTATTCCTGTCCCGCCTGTAGGTTCTTCAGAACCACTTTTTTTTCTTTTTAGATTCCATATGTATGTGTCAGCATACGATACTTGCTTTTCTCTTTCTGACTTACTTCACTCTGTATGACAGACTCTAGGTCCATCCACCTCCCTACAAATAACTCAATTTCGTTTCTTTTTATGGCTGAGTAATATTCCATTGTATATATATGCCACATCTTCTTTATCCATTCATCTGTTGACGGACACTTAGGATGCTTCCATGTCCTGGCTATTATAAAGAGAGCTGCAGTAAAGATTGTGGTACATGACTCTTTTTGAATTACGGTTTTCTCAGGGTATATGCCCAGTAGTGGGATTGCTGGGTCATATGGTAGTTCTATTTTTAGTTTTTTAAGGAACCTCCTACCAGTTCTCCCTAGTGGCTGTATCAATTTACAGTCCCAACAGTGCAAGAGGGTTCCTTTTTCTCCACACCCTCTCCAGCATTTATTGTTTGTAGGTTTTTGGTGGGTTTTTTGTTCTTTCTCTAATTGCTTTAGGTGCAAGGTTAAGTTGTTTATTCGAGATGTTTCCTGTTTCTTAAGGTGGGATTGTATTGCTATAAACTTCCCTCTTAGAACTGCTTTTACTGTATCGCGTAGGTTTTGGGTCATCGTGTCTCCGTTGTCATTTGTTTCTAGGTATTTTTTATTTCCTCTTTGATTTCTTCAGTGATCACTTCGTTATTAAGTAGTGTATTGTTTAGCCTCCTTGTGTTTGTATTTTTTACAGATCTTTTCCTGTAATTGATATCTAGTCTCATAGCGTTGTGGTCGGAAAAGATACTTGATACAATTTCAATTTTCTTAAATTTGCCAAAGCTTTATTTGTGACCCAAGATATGATCTATCCTGGAGAATGTTCCACGAGCACTTGAGAAGAAAGTGTATTCTATTATTTAGTCTTGTTTTTGTATCCATTCAGTCAGTCTGTGTCTTTTTGTTGGAGTATTTAGTCCATTTACACTTAATCCATTACATTTAATCCATTTACATTTATTGATATGTATGTTCCTATTACCATTTTCTTTATTGTTTTGGGTTGGTTTTGGTAGTTCTTTTCCTTTTCTTGTGTTTCCTGCCTAGAGAAGTTCCTTTAGCATTTGTTGTAAAGCTGGTTTGGTGGTGCTGAAGTCCCTCAACTTTTGCTTGTCTGTAAAAGTTTTACTTTCTCTAATCTGAATGACATCCTTGCTAGGTTGAGTAATCTTGGTTTTAGGTTTTCCCCTGTCATCACTTTAAATATGTCCTGCTGCTCCCTTCTGGCTTGCAGAGTTTCTGCTGAAAGATCAGCTGTTAACCTTATGGGGATTCCCTTGTATGTTATTTGTTGCTTTTCCTTTGCTGCTTTTAATATTTTTCTTTGTATTTAATTTTTATTGTTTGACTAATATGTGTCTTGGCATGTTTCTCCTCGGATTTATCCTGTATGGGACTCTTTGGACTTTGTGGACTTGACTGTTTCCTTTCCCAACTTTAGGGAAGTTTTTAACTATAATCTCTTCAAATATTTTCTCAGACCCTTTTTTCTCTTCTTCTTCTGGGACCCCTACAATTTGAATGTTGGTGTGTTTAATGTTGTCCCAGAGGTCTCTGAGACTGTCCTCAATTCTTTTCATACTTTTATCTTTATTTTGCTCTGTTGTTATTTCCACTGTTTTATCTTCCAGGTCACTTATCCATTCTTCTGCCTCCGTTATTCTGCTATTGATCTGTTCTAGAGAATTTTTAATTTCATTTATTGTGTTGTTCATCATTGCTTGTTTGCTCTTTAGTTCTTCTAGGTCCTTGTTAAATGTTTCTTGTATTTTCTCCATTCTATTTCCAAGATTTTGGATCATCTTTACTATCATTACTGTGAATTCTTTTATAGGTAGCCTGCCTATTTCCTCTTCATTTGTTTGGTCTGGTGGGTTTTTACCTTGCTTCTTCATCTGCTGCATATTTCTCTGTCTTCTCATTTTGTTTAACTTACTGTTTTGGGGGTCTCCTTTTCCAGGCTGCAGGTTCGTAGTTCCCATTGTTTTTCGTGTCTGCCCCCAGTGGGTGAGTTTTGTTCAGTGGGTTGTGTCGGCTTCCTGGTGGAGGGGACTGGTGCCTGTGTTCTGGTGGGTGGGGATGGATCTCCTGTTTCTGGTGGGCAGGGCCGCGTCCAGTGGTGTGTTTTGGGGTGTCTGTGAACTTAGTATGATTTTAGGCAGCCTCTCTGCTAATGGGTAGCGTTGTGTTCTTTTCTTGCTAGTTGTTTGGCATGGGGTGTCCAGCACTGGAGTTTGCTGGACGTTGGGTGGAGCTTGGCATTGAGATGGAGATCTCTGGGAGAGCTCTTGCTGATTGATATTATGTGAGGCTGGGAGGTCTCTGGTGGTCCAGTGTCCTGAACTCGGCTCTCCCACCTCAGAGGGTCAGGCCTGACAGCAGGCTGGAGCACCAAGACCCTGTCAGCCACGCAGCTCAGAAGAAAAGGGAGAGAAAAAGAAAGAAAAATAAATAAATTAATTTTAAAAAATCATTAAAAAAATAAAAGAGCAACCAAACCATTAAACAAATCCACCAATGACAACAAGTGCTAAACACTAAACTAAGATAAACATAAAAAGCAGAAATAAATCAGTCACAAACGACAAACCCCAAGTCTACAGTTGCTCCCAAAGTCCACCGCCTCAGTTTTGGGAGCATTCGTTGTCCATTCAGGTATTCAACCAACGCAGGTTCCGTACATCAAGTTGATTGTGGGGATTTAATCTGCTGCTCCTGAGGCTGCATAGAGAAATTTCCCTTTCTCTTCTTTCTTCACACAACTCCTGGGGTTCAGCTTTGTTTTTTGCCCCACCTCTGCATGTAGGTCACCCTCAGGTATCTGTTCCCTGCCCAGACAGGGGGTTAATGCAGCGGCTGATTAGGGGGCTCTTGGTCATTCAGTCTGGTGGAAGGGAGGGGTATGGTAGTTATAGTTGGAACGCGGGGCAAGCCTTCGGCAGCAGAGGCCTGTGTGACGTTGCAACAGCCTGGGGTGCGCCGTGTGTTCTCCCAGGGAAGTTGTCCCTGGATCATGGGACCCTGGCAGTGGTGGGCTGCACAGTCTCCTGGGGGTGGGGGTGTGGATAGTGACCTGTGCTTGCACACAGGATTCTTGATGGCTGCAGCAGCAGTGTTAGTGTTTCAGTGCCTGTCTCTGGGGTCCGAACTTATAGCCGCAGCTTGAACCCGTTTCTGAAGCTCATTTAGGTGGTGCTCTGAATCCCCTCTCCTCATGCGCCCCAAAACAATCGTCTCTTGCCTCTTAGGCAGGTCCAGACTTTTTCCCAGGCTCCCTCCTGGCTATCTGTGGCACACTAGCCCCCTTCAGGCTGTGTTCACACAGCCAACCCCAGTCCTCTCCCTGGGGTCTGACCTCCGAAGACTGAGCCTCAGCTCCCAGCCCCTGCCCGTCCCGGCGGGTGAGCAGACAAGCCTCTCAGGCTGGTGAGTGCTGGTCGGCACCGATCCTCTATGTGGGAATCTCTCCAGTTTGCCCTCTGCACCCCTGTTGCTGCGTTCTCCTCCGTGGCTCTGAAACTTCCCTCCCTCCCACCTCCGGTCTCTGCCAGTGAAGGGGCTTCCTAGTGTGTGCAAACTTTTCCTCCTTCACAGCTCCCTCCCACTGGTGCAGGTCCCATCCCTATTCTTTTGTCTCTGTTTCTTCTTTTTTCTTTTGCCCTACCCAGGTACGTGGGTATTTTCTTGCCTTTTGGGAAGTCTGTCTTCTGCCAGCATTCAGTAGGTGTTCTGTAGGAGTTGTTCCACATGTAGATGTATTTTTGATGTATTTGTGGGGAGGAAGGTGATCTCCACGTCTTACTCCTCCACCATCTTTAAGGTCCCCCCCCCATTTCTCTTAAAAGCTAAGATGGTTTGAACTGGGATAATAAAGTTATTCTTTGTATTTAATAATAATTTGTGGTTTATAGAGTCCTTTATAGAGACCCTTAGAGTCCTTTTGCTTGTTAAGTGTCTACTTATTTAATCAGCTCATAGTTGGGGGCCTGGATATGTGTGTCCTTACTCACTGAAAGCACAGAAGAATATTTGAATTTAGCCTAAATATTGTTGAAATAGAATCTACTCCCAGTCCCATTTGAAAACAACAACACTAAAATTAGAATATTCCATGCATCATCTTTTTACAAGTGTAGAAATATAGGTATCCCTTACTCTATGCATATCATTCTGCATTAGAGGGTTGCTACAATGACCAAAAGAAGCTTTCCTTGTACAACTGTTTAGCATTCAAAAAATGAGCCAGTTTATGTGATAGCAGGCAATTCTATCAACTTTTAAAGCTGAGTGTGTTAGAGGAAAAAATAGCTTATTGACTTACCTTCTAGAAAAGAATTACTAAAACAACCATTGGGAATAATCCTATAAATTAGACAAGGAGGTCCTTTCTGCAAAGCTTTGGTGACACTGCTGACAAGGAGAAAATGCCCATGGCATACATCCAGGTGAGTCTCTGTTGACACTATCCCCGAGGCAAAGTGCCAGTGCCTGAAGCCCACAGAATGGATAAACCTGGAATCTCATCTCTCTAAGGAACATGGTAAACACCAACATTTGCAAAAGAATTTTAGTAAGTGGGACTCAGAAGTAACGTCCAAATTTCTGATTTCTGTCATAGTCTCCAGTGACAAACAGAAATTTTGATAAGGAGAGTTCTCCTTAATATTAGAATACAAAGGAAATAAAGTTTTCAAGTGAATTCCTTAAATAACATGAAGTTCATAGTTATTATGCTCTACTATTGGATCATCTCCTTCCCATTTATTATATTACTTAGACTTGGGAGTCTTAGTTTTCAAAATTAATTCTTACGATGTTATTTTAGTGATCAGCAAAATGGAGATCCAGATGTAAATATTCAAATTACCATCAGTGTAACAGTCTTTAAATCCATAGGATTTGAAAATATAGCGGAACGTGATGCATCATTTAGAGTATCTTTTTATGGTTAAAAAATTTCCCCCAGCTTTAAATAAATTGAAACTTTAATGAAGCTTTAACACAAAAATAACTTTCATTGATCAATTCTTTGGCGTTAGCATTTTAAATGGTTTTTTTAAAGGTATTCAGAATTAAGTATAACTGATAACATACATATAGTGACTAGATATACATTCTAATAATTTGCTTGTACTATTAGATTTATTTCCTCATTTTAAGAGGGTCTGTAATACATACAGCATTAATTTATCATAACTTTGAAAATTCTTTGGGATTTTTATTACATACGAACTGATGAATAACAAAATATCCTTTAGTCATAGTCTTTCATTCCGTGAACATAAGAGTTTAGGCAACTTTCTTTATAGGAATATGAGTCATCTAGTAGAAGGATTTTTTGCTAGCTACTTGTATCCCCATAGTGATAGTAGGTATTAAACTGAAGCTGGAAGGAAATTCCTTACTTTCATATGATCTTCAAATAATTTTAAACCAACTAAATTCTTTTCAAGCTCGAATTTCCTATGTTCCAATAACCCTAGGCTCTTTTTTGAATCTTGTTATCACAGGATATGTGATTTTAGAAATGTTTTTATTTAAGTCATAAAATAAAATGTCCCCCTGCTATAGCATGGATATTGCGTGCCACTGGATTTAACATGAGCCAGTCTTCTCTCAGCTAACGCCATTGTGAGAACAGAGTTCCCACGGAATCACAAAGGCTGAGAGCTATATTTTGTATGAAGTCCGTTACTGTTTCTACAATGGAGGCTTGTTCTTTCATAGTGGATTCCAAGAGAGTGGGACCGATTAGGTTCCGTCAACTCAAAATTTAGTGATTAGTGACAGACTTGAGTGGTGGTCTGTGTCTGCACTAAAAAACAAAGTCAAGAAGTTTATTTCGAGAGTCGATCAATAAAAATGTTTTCTTTTTCTGAGTTAATAACTCAATTTTCCATTTACATTAGTTGGTTTATTAGTTCAGTGTAGTGTAACCTTATTGTTTCTTTATAGAAATTTATAGCAATAGTCCAACAGTACTAAGTAATCCATTTAACTGGGATGACCCCAAAGGGTCAGAGAAGGATTGTATATAAGCATAGTCTATCACCCACTCATCTGTTCTCTCATTAATTCACTCAACAAACTTTTGTTGCCTTCCTAGTATGTGTTAGGCCCTGTGTTAGTCCTTAAAACACATTTGTAAGTGGAAAAAAATACAAAAAACTAAACAGGGATGATCCTTGTTCTCATGAAGGTTCAGGCAAGTGCTTCCACTTGTATTAATCACATCACCATACTAATGAAAGTATACTTACAAACAAGTCTGTTCTTTTACAGGGAGCAACCCCATACTCAGCATAACAAAGCAACCAGACTTTGTCTAGAGTGAGTTTGGGGTGAAAGAAAGGCTCTGCGAAGTTTGAGTAGGGTGGAGTATGAGGGAGTTTTCTATTGGGAGAAGATGTAGATGTAATTAAGCTAAAGATCTTGAGGTGAGGTCACCCTGGATTATCCCAGTGGACCCTAAATCCAATGGCAAATCTTTATAAGAGACAAAAGAGGAGAAAAACCACAAAGGAGAGGGCCAGGTGAAGATGGAGGCAGAGATTGGAGTGATGGGCTACAAGACAAGGAGTGCCAATAGTCATCAGAAGCTTGGAAGGGGCACGGAACACATCCTCTTGTAGAGCCTCTGGGAGAAGCGTAGCCCTACAGACACCTTGATTTCAGACTTTTGCCTCCAGAACTGTAAGAAAATGAATTTTTTGTTGTTTTAAGCCACCAAATTTGTGGTAATTGGTTGTAGCAGCTCTAGGAAACTAATCTGGGGGTGGTGACCTAGTCTGATTTTTACTTTTTTGTGGATGGTTCAGCTATAGTATGTGGAGACCTGGTCCAAATCAAGTCAGAGAGTATTGGGGTGAACCAAGGAGTAGGTTTTTGCTTTATTTGAGGCAAGAGCTCATGGTAACTTTATTGGCCCAGGGGGATGACAGTGGAAGTAGGTAGTGAAGTAGTTAGTGAAGAACTATTTAGGAGGTAAAGTTGAGAGGACTTGGTGATGGACTGTTTACCAAGGTTAAGGAGAGAGGCAGGTGTCCGTTATAAGATTCGTCTTTTATTTTTGGCAGAAAAGTTGGTATTTTATTCATCCAAGGACTGTTTATTGACTATCTACTATGTGTCAGGCAGTGTCCTAAATTCTGTTGACAGTGTGAATAAGACAGACAGAATTGCACCCTTTCAAAGATTATAGTTAACAAGGAAATGAGGATGAATTGTAATTTGTGAATGTGCACATACATGTAGTTCAAGAATATGTAAATAGAAAAAGTTAGTAATAAGAACATTGGCTGATTTTACCTTGGACCCAGAGTAGTCATTATACTGTACTTATGCCAGACACAGCTGAGCAGGAAGATGTCATGGGACAAAGGAAGTACCCTTTGAGTATAATGGCTTTTTAAAAAGGTAATCCCCGACACAGTCTTCTTATGTTGAAGTGAAACAGGAACACTTATAGTTAGGTGTCAGGGTAATCTGTTATATCTAAACAAAATACAAAATTATTTTCCTCTGTTTAAATGAAAGGATTGACAAAATGATTCTCTAAGGTCCCTTTTAGCTCAAAAAATTTTATTTACTCCATTTTATAAAGTACAGTGTCAAGATCTATATTTAGAAAGGATTTATTAAGTGTAATTGAAGTATAAGCAATAATTTATAAATATATTTATATTTAGAAGTATGTGAATAATTTAAAGAAGGTGTGAATTGTCATGTTTTTCATAGATGGCTCCTAGATCATAATCAACTTTTTGCCCCTGGCATGTTGACATTCCATGAATTTGGGATGTATCTTTGCTCTTCACTGTAGATTTTGTGTATTATTTATATCCAATGTTTATGTTAGCATTTTTTTTTTTTTTTTTTTTTTTTTTTTTTTTTGGGGGCGGGGGTTT
>NW_020185325.1:5622383-5717362 GCF_003031525.2 Neophocaena asiaeorientalis asiaeorientalis | reverse complement strand
TTCTTTTTGCGGTACGCGGGCCTTTCACTGTTGTGGACTCTCCCGTTGCGGAGCACAGGCTCCGGACGCGCAGGCTCAGCGGCCATGGCTCACGGGCCCAGCCTCTCTGCGGCATGTGGGATCTTCCCAGACCGGGGCACGAACCCGTGTACCCTGCATCGGCAGGCGGACTGTCAACCACTGCGCCACCAGGGAAGCCCTATGTTAGCATTTTGAAGAAAAAGAGGAGTTGTGAACACTTTGCATTTGAGTTTTGGGGGATTCTCAGTCTAGTTTCAGATATTACATCATATGACTTTCAGTCTTATTCCATCAATTGCTGGTCAGTAGCTTCCAGTTGGCTCTCTAGCTTGAGCTAAATTTAAAATTTGGTATAGTCTTACTTGTCTAGTTTTGCTTTTGTTGCCTGTGCTTTTGATGTTATATCCATGAAATTACTTCCAAGTTCAATTTCCTGAAGCTCTCCCTATGTTTTGTTTTGTTTTTTTTTTGGAGTTTTAGTTTCAGGTCCTTAAGTCTTTAATCCATTTTGTGTGTAGTGTAAGAAAAACATCTGATTTTATCCTTTTGCACATGGATATCCAGTCTTCCCAATACCATTTGTTGAAGACACTATACTTACCCCATTGTGTGTTATTGACACCCTTGTTGAAGGTCAGTTGACTATGTATGCGTGGATTTATTTCTGAGCTTTTTATTTCTATTCTATTGGTCTCTGTCATTATGCCAGTACCATACTGTTTTGATTACTGTAGCTTTGTAATATATTTCAAAATCAGAAAGTGTGATGTCTCCCACTTTGTTCTTTTTCAGAGTTGATTTGGCTAGTTGTGGTCTTTTGTGGTTCCAATGAAAGCAAAAATAGACAAGTGGGATTACATCAAACTAAAAAGCTTCTGCACAGCAAAGAAACAAACAGTGTGAAATGGGAACCAATGAAATGGGAGAAAATATTTATAAATCACATATCTGAAAAGGGGTTAATCTCCAAAATATATAAGGAGCTCCTACAACTCAATAGCAAAAAACTAACAACTTGATTGAAATTGGACTATAAACTTAATAGACATTTCTTCAAAGAAGACATACAAATGGCCAACTGATATATGAAAAAAAAATGCTCAAAGTCACTAATCATCTGGGAAATGTAAGTCAAATTTGTAATGAGATATCACTTCACACCTGTCAGGATGACTATTATCAAAAACAACAACAACAACAAAGACAACCAAGGTCAAGGATGTGGAGAAATTGGAACCTTTGCACACTGTTGGTGAGGATACAAAAATAGTGCAGACACTATGAAAAATGTTATGGAGGTTCCTCAAAAAATTAAAAATAGAACTACCTTATGATATAGTAATCCCACTTCAGGGTATTTATCCAAAAGAATTGAAATCAGGATCTTGAAAAGATATTAGCACTCCTGTGTTCATTGCAGCACTATTCATAATAGCCAAGGTGTGGAAGCAACCCAAATGTCCATTGACAGATGAACTGATTAAAAAAATGTGGTATATACATACAATGGAACATCATTTAGCTCCCCAAAAAAGGAAATCCTGCTGTTTGCAATAACATGGATAAACCTTGAGGATGTTATGCTAAATGAAATAAGCCAGTTCACAGAACAAATACTGCACAATTCCACTTATAGTAGGTATCTAAGAGTCAAATTTATATAATCAAAGAGTGGAATGGTGGTTGTCAGGGACTGGGCAGGGGAAGAGAAATGGGGAGTTACCAATGAACAGGAATAAAACTTCAGTTAGGCAAGATGAATAAATTCTAGAGATCTGCTGTACACCATTGTACCTATAGTCAACAATATTGCATTACACATTTACAAATTTGCCGAGAGGGTAGATCTCATGTTGTGTTATTACCACAATAAAATGAAAAATTAAAAAATTTATGCTGATTTGGCTTCATTCTGTGGGATTTTTCTAAACAGGGCCAGGACCTGAGTGTTAAGTATCCACTTTGTGAGGTTTACCAGGTTCAGCCTCTGAGGGAGTCAGCAGGAGGTATAAGGGGCAGCCTCCAAGAATGGAGGCTGAGGGCCCTGAAGGTGAATCCCTCTCCAGCACTCACACTATGTCTTAATTCTGTTT
Organism: Neophocaena asiaeorientalis asiaeorientalis; assembly: GCF_003031525.2. Classification (NCBI taxonomy): domain Eukaryota; kingdom Metazoa; phylum Chordata; class Mammalia; order Artiodactyla; family Phocoenidae; genus Neophocaena; species Neophocaena asiaeorientalis. The sequence continues at coordinate 5,715,248 of NW_020185325.1, read as the reverse complement.
TGTTTTCTTAAACCTGTAAAATACCTATTTTGCAAGCTCATTTTGAGGATTAACACATCTGTTTATAAAGGATTTAGCACAGTTCTTGGGTTGTCACAGGAGCTGAAAAAATTGTGTTGATTTTGGTTATTGCAAAAGTATTAGGAAGTGTCATCTTAAATCTCTATGAAACCGTTGTCGCTGGTTAGCCACTTTAATTAAATGCTCTGGATTCAAGTTTGAGTAGCTCAGCTCATTTGAGGAGAGCGGCTGAAGCTGTTCCAGAGGAGGATGTGAGGCAGGAACACAAGAGAATGAAGAAGGATAAAGATCTTCAGGATTTTCAAATAGCTTACTTCTGCTCCATTCAAATAGGCTTAGGGATGTTTAAAAATCATATTGTGTTTAAAATAGCATATTTCTAAAACATCCATATGTCGTATGCATCTGTTCATTTTACAATGCTTATTTTAAATCTAGTTTCATGTAATTTTGTATATAAAGAAAAAAATATTCTCCCAATTTATTGACTTCCTAGATGTTCCATGGGTGCTTCTGAAAGCTGCATTTGATGCTTTCCTTTCATCAGTGTGTTACTTAATATAGTATTATTTACTTAGCAAACGACTAAATACTACCTTAGTGCAACTGAAGAAATACCTTACCATATCTCCTCAAAATGACCATATATATATTTTAGGAAAGATCCATTTATTTTAAACTATGTTTGAAACTCACCTAGGTTCATATTTTCTCACATTTTATCTGAGAAATGCACAATGTTTATTTGTAAAATGGAAATGAATTTTAATATTGCACTTCTTACTGCTGTGGGGTTTAGAGTTGGCTTCATATCATTAAATGCATGGATGAATTAGTGTATTTATTTGCATGTATGATATATCTGTATTTCAAAGCAAACATTTCAAAGGAGCACCAAAATATGTATGTAAAGTTTGTATTTGCCTCCTAGTAATGTTCATAGAGAGGATGTGCATTACACAGATCTGGGTTTATAAGAAAAAATTGGACTGTTTGGAACTCCATTACCCAATTTTCATGGGCATACATGTAGGCAGACTTATATATGCAAAGTTTGCAAGTGTTTATGACGTAACTTTAAAATCTGACAATAAATAGGTAAGATCAATTTCTACCCACAGGTGACTTAATATTGGTCAAAACAGTACCTTTGCTCTTCTGTACTTACAACAGAGCCAAGACACACGGGGCCAAGAATAGTCTGTGAGACAGTCACTCACACACATTTCATTTTATAATGTGGACACTTTACAGTAAATAACCTGAGACCAAGGACATATTAGAAATAGTGCCAGGGGGCCTGTATGTCATTTTAGTCATCCATAAATGTAAACTTCTTTAATTAAGCACAACATGGTCTCATTTTTTTCATATGCTTTTCCCAAGATTTTAGTTCTTAGTTTTTATTTTATGATAAATAGCTTTTAATCATTACTTAAACGTATGAGGGCCTCGTTTCACTCTGATACATGTGTGTCCAATTCCCGTGGAAGTTAATGGAGGTTAGGAATATCTACAGAGGAAAGAATACACCCACAGCTTCTAAAACAAATCTAGAACAATTTAAAATGCCCTGGAGTAATAAAGAGCTAGTTTAAGGGGTCAATAAGAGGGTAAATATATATTTCAAAGATTATTTTTGTGAAAACTCTGGTGGCTTTGAGGCTCAAGGGAAGAATAGATGGGTGTGAACAGAAAAAAAGGATAAACTAACAATTTGGCCTAGGGTAAAAGTGTAAATTACAGTTTACCTTGGCAGAAAGCATGTGCATGGAAACATTTTTTATGAGAGCTATTTATATCTCCAAGAGCAGTGTAACTGTTGTTTATCCCTCAGAATGTCCTTGTGAGGTGTGTGTTTTCTACCAGTCAGCCTTATGTGACGGTGACACGGAGATGCATTTATCATTCAGCTTCTAGGATCTAATATTTTAAGTTATCAACTAAGCTACTGTCAGTACACCCCCGTGCAAATGAGAAAATGGGAGAGTTAACGGGGCTTAGAACTTTGCTCAAACTCTTGAGTGGCGGCATTAGGACTGAATTTTGTAAGTAATCACTCTGTTGTGTTACCTAAGAGACATGGAACACATTTGTTTCTATGTACCATGCCTGCCTCTCCATCCTTCCACCTCACTCCCTTCTCTTCCATAGTCAGCTGTGTTATTAGCCATCAAGGAGCCAGGAAAATACATGCTTAGATCCTCAGTCTTGAATGCTATTTAAATGTTGGCAATCCTACCCTCTCCTTAAAAACCATCAGAAAATATTAATTAGGTCAATGGAACCAAATGCAAACCTTCACCCCCACTCTCCTGAAGGCAGCATAACAAGAATAACCTAATGCCAACACCAGTTATAGTATAATATAGACCACCTATTTTGCTTTGCAGTTATAAAACCATTATAAAACCAATAGAAAACCCACTTAACTAAAATCAGAAGATATGGGTTCTAATCCAGTGCTTCTCCACTCTGGCTGCCAATTGGAAACACCTGGTGAGCTTTCAAAACCCACAGATGCTAGAGACACCCTTCGCCTCCCCACTCCCAAGAGTCTAATTCAGTTGGTTGCCGTGAGGTTCAGGCATAGTATTTTACAAACTCCTCAGGTGAGTTCACTGTTCTACTTTCCATTTTATAACATTTGCTTTTTGTGAATTCCTTTCAAGGACTCAAGTACCATTAAGCTTTTATTTTCACATCTCTAAAATTGGGGCAACACATACCTAACCTGTTTGTCTCATACAGTCATGAAGATCAAATGGGGAGATGATTTTAAAACTTGTGAAAACTAGGACATGCTGTACAAACATGAGACATGATGACGATCAGGTTAGTTTTCTTGTAATTTAAAAATTAAATTTGAGGAAACCTTGGGAAAACCTTTTCCTCCCATTTCCAGTTTCTTTGATTTTGACATTGGTTCCTTGATAAAACTTCAGTCTGTTTTTACTTGGGTATGTACTGTGTACTTATGTATAATGTTTGCTAATTGATTTATGTCAACTCAATGGTAAGAATTGATAGAAGTGTTGATTTGTGTGTGTGTGTGTGTGTGTGTGTGTGTATGCATGTACAAGTTTGTTGACGTAGATATCTGGAAAAAACTCTTTCGATAGATTTAAAGAGTGGATAGTGATAAACACATAAAAAGGCAATTGGCCAAAGCATGTCATGGTTTATTCATTCATCTAAAAAAAGACTCTTTTGAGGGATAAATACGTGCCAGTCCTTCGCCAAGACATAGAAATAGATGACATTGTCAGTGCCCTCAAGGAATTCACAGGCAATTGACAACGACAGACAAGTAAACCAACACTTATAAACAATTATAAACAAAGTCATGAATGCTGCAATTGAAGATTTTTCAGCACCCTGAAGAAGTCTGTAAAGAGAAGTGAAGGGCATGAGAATGTGGTCAGGAACATGTAAGAGAAGATATTAAGTGTGAACTGAGTCTTGAGGGACACACAGAAGTTAAGTTAGATGGAGGCAGGGGATGGGTCTTCTGGGCAGAGGGAAAAGTGCTGGAAGAGAAGTGAGGGAATGTGGCCCATTCAGGAAAGTGTGTGAAGTTCACATAACTGCATGTGAGAGGACTCTGGGAAAGTTGGTATTGGATGAGGCAGGAGAGAAGTAGCCAGGGGCCAAACATAAGTGGGTTTAGAATTTATCCTGAAGGCAATGGGGATACACTTTATTTTACGTAGGGGAGTATGGATTGGATTGCTTTTTTGTAAACTCACTCCAGTAACCATGGAGAAGGGAAGGAGATGGACTAGAAGGTAAAGAGACCAAAACAGTTCACCGTTGATGTAGTCCAGGCAAAAAATGATAAAAGACCGAACTGTTCCTACAATGGCAATAAGAAGAAGAAGGAGTTCAGTAGATTGAGCCATTTAGCAGAGTAGAATCAATACCATGCAGTGGCAGATTAGTAATAATCATATTAAACATTTAAAAAATAAAACCAACACATGATGTTAAAATGGGACTGTATTAGGCTGAGTAATGGTCCTCCAAAGACACTCACGACCCAATTCCTGGAGCCTGTGAATATGTTACTTTATGTGGTAAAAGGGACTTTGCAGATATGATCAAGTTAGTAGTTTTGAAGTTATCCTGGATTACCTGGGTGGGCCTGATGTAATCACAAGGGTTTTTTAAGAGAGCAGCAGGAGGATCAGAGTCAGTAGTAGGAGATGGGACAATGTAAGCAAGAGTTTGGAGCAATGCAAGGAAGGGATCACAAGCTAAGGAGTATGGGTGGCCCTTAGAAGCTGAAAGGGTAAGATGACGCCTCCTCTAAAGCCTCCAGAAGGAAACATCACTGTCAACTCCTTGATTTTAGACTTCTGACCTCACCAACTGCAAGAGAATACATTTTTTAAACTTCTAAGTTTGTGATAATTTGTTACAGCAGGAATGGTGCCAGGATTTTCTATCTCCCTGTGGATCAGCCTTTGGATCCAGGGCATGATCTTGGGTGAGGAGGCTCCGTTCAGCCAATGCAATTCCCTCAGAGCTTTCTGCTGGCAGCTCTGCCAGCAGCTGAAGGGGGATCTGTGTGGTTCATGTCAGCATCCACCACATCTGTTTTGTTTCGTTTTTTAGGTTAGATTAGTAAGTTCTACTTGTTCAATTTTTTCTTTCTCTTTTATGCTGTTGTTTTTCCCTCAAATATTTGGCGAGTTTAGGTTTTCAGTTATACGTATGAATGAAAGTCTAGGCAGTTAATCTGCTAATTCTCTGTCGCTGTCTACAGTAAGGTTCTTCTCTGAATGAGGGCACTAACACAGAGCGCCATGTACGTGATTGGGGCAAGTAGAGCGGCAGGACTCCTTTTAAGATGCTCAGACAGGAAGCCATCTGGCAATCCCACGTGCCAGAATGGGGACAACTTTCTCCTGGGGTGTTATTTCTGCTCGGTGTCCCAGACAACTTAAACTTTTCTTTAGAAATTAATTATCTGATTTTAAGCCTGGGGAATAAACGCTAATCCTGTATGCCATAGAGATCTGTGTGTGAACGGTGGGAGAGGGGTTCCTGAACAAAGAGTGGACCATAGTCCAATATCGCCCAAACTTGTTTTACATAAAAAATCACCTGGAAACCTTGTCAAAAATCCAGAATCCTGAGTCATAATGCCAGATGCACTGAACTAGAATTCCCAGAGAAGGGTACTGAGGTTCTCTGTGTTTAACAGGAGAACTTGTTAAACTCCGAGTAATGTTATGATCAGCCGAGGCTGGTAACACATTCTATAGACAGTCCTTCAGTTGATCACTTTGCCCGTCCACCTACCCATTCCACTCTCTGTATCTGCTCCATTGAAGTCTCTGTGGCTCCACAGCTAGGAGCAGTGCTTCATATTCTGTTAGAGTTTTCTCATAGGTTTGTTTGAGATGGAGGATCCCACTTTTGTTTACCTCTTAATGTGATAGGTTCCACCTGATTTCCATATTACAGAGCGTCATCAAACTCTCTGGTCTTCCTGTTCCAAATTTATACCCTTCTTAGCTTCTTTCCTGTTTCTCCAGTGGGTTTTAAGAAAAGAGGGAAGGTAGACATGTGCACTCAAAATACCCTCTTAAATCGAACCTCAATAATCACACTTTGGAAGAATCTCCTGAGCTAGGCTGTGGCTGATGTGCAGTGTGACATTGGATGTGGGGCTAAGGGAGATGGAGCAGTCTTGGATCATCCTCAACTGGCTGTTTTTAGCAGTTGGGCAAATTTCTATGTGCTTCATGGAGAAGAAGAATTGAGGGCGGTATAGGAACCATTTTGCTGGGGAAAGAGAATGAATTTAGTTTTTTTACATGTTCAGCTTGATATGAAGGCCTAGGGAGGAGGTCTGATCTGGAAAAATATATGTGAGTCATTCATTCATTCATCAATTTGCATATGTTAAACACCTTCTTAGTATGTGCCAGGATATGGAACTGGAAATATCTTATAGGGGATAGAAACAGATAACTAAGCTAGTACCATAAAATATGATAAGTTCAATGATGAGAGATATCTGGAGTGCCTGTGATCTCATAGGAGAGGCACCAAACGCAGATCCAAGTGATCAGGGAAGGTCCTGACATCTAGGCTGAGACATGACAATCTGGATGAGTCTGGCAAAGTGGCCTCGACGGGGAAGTTATTTGAGAAAGAATGAAGAGCCAGTATGAAAGATGAGAGCCAAAGGAGAGTACAGTAGGAGTTCCTGTATGCTGATTCTTACCAGGAAGAAAGGCAAGAGAGGAGGCTGGAAAGGCAAAGAAGGGAAGATAATGTGGATCTTCTACACTGGGGAGCCACTGGAGAGTTTCATCCTAAAAGTGGATCTGAAACCTTAGAAATGGATGATATCACCCAGTGGTTCTCTAGCTTTGGTCTGTGTCAGAATCAACCAAGAAACTTGTCAAAAGGCACGTACTATGTGTAGCACTGCATTAAGCCCTTTACATAGCTATCTTCTTTACATATGTTATCTCTTAAACCTCATGATCTTGGAAAGAGAGTGGAATTTATATTCACAAGGTCACTTCTGGCTATGAAGTCCCTGCCCTAACTGCCACACTGTGTTGTTTCTAGATACAAACATTGTGTAAAATAGACCATTGAATTTCTAGAGGGCATATAATGAGGTCTTTGAAAGTTCTGAGATTTGCAGTGCCCCTATAGAAAACCATTTACTCTCTCCAGTACCCAGAGATTTCAGTTCAGGAGAGCAGAAGGTGGGCCTAGGAATCTGAATTTTAACAAGTCTGAAGATATCACATGTTGTTGCAGATGATTCCCTGACCCTCCTTGGAGTAATTAGAGAATAGAGAAGAGGTCTGAGGTTGGTCCCTTAGGGCAGAAGAATCCATGAAAATGACTGAGAAGAAATGTCTGGAGAAGTAGGAGATAAACTTCAAAAGAGTAGTGTTATGGAAAAGGAGAGAATTTGGAGAAAGAGGTCAATGATAGGACAGGCAACAGCCAAGACAAGTTAGGTAAGGGCTAGAAAGTGCCCATTAGATCCTATCATCAGCTCACTGATAAGGCTGAGACCTTTTCCCCTAAAGCCATGATTCCCACTTCAGAAGAACTATTTCTGCTTGTCCATGATGCTTGGAACTAGGCCTAATTTCCATTTTCCTCGTAGTTCTTCCTGTCTCGTAGAAGCAGTTAACAAATAGTCTCTGGAAGGTCATTTCTCTACAGCTTACCTGTGTTGGCACTTAATTTCAACCACAGCCAAGCTGTGAAGGACAGACTCACTGAAATTTCTTACAAATTCGCAAATATGCTCCAGGATTTGACCCTTTAAATATGAAAAGATTATTTGTTTCAATGAAGTGCTGCTCAAGCAGCAGTCTCTACAATGAGGATTCTACCACCCACAATAATTGGACTTGAAGAGAAGAACTGAACTTGGGTTTAAGAAAAACTCTGTGCCTATTTTTAAAGGTAGGCCAACAAAATTCTCACGAAGTTTAAGCTGGAGGTGGATAACTCATTGTTTTGGAGTATTTATTGCTTTCAAAATCAAAATAAACAGATTTCTGCTTTGAAGGTATACTGGCTATTCAGACACCAGAGTAAGTGACATCTTTTTGACATGCTGAAATGTACGTGCCTGATTCCTGCTGGATTTTACTCAGATTGAGTCTCAGCACAGAGTTGACTAAAAAACCAAGAGTGTTAAAATCTCCATTTAACTAACTCTCAATTATAGATGTTTATGATGTAACCTCATTATAACTATTATAATAACTATTATAACAATTATATAACCAACAGTTCCAATTTCTTCCTAGTAACATAAAACATTTCTCCTAAACTGAATTCTAAACCTAGTTAATACTCCTTCAGCATTCTTCCATTCTTGTATTAATTCATGTATTGACCTTAAATTAGAGGGCCAAATTCTCAGCCCTGGAGATCCCATAGAAATTTTATGATAATAATAAATAACAATTATTGACTACCTACTATGTATGGCATGTTATTATGTTCTTTACATATCCTGGAAGCCTCACAGTTTTGGGAAGTAAATGGTATTTTTCCAAGATCATATAGCTGGTAAGTGCTGAAACTGAGACTTGAACCCAGAAAGTCTGGTTGCAAAGTCTTAGTTCTTACTCCTGTATTAGATTGCCTCCAGATAGAAGCATTGTATAATATAGACTCCTCAATTTCATGAAAGCTATAGAAGAGACCTTTGAGAATTCTGAGATTCACAATGCCACCAAAGGAAACCACCTATCCTATGAACAGTGGATAGTTTCCTAAACTCATTCAAGACCTTGCTGACGCTCCTATAGACTAGCCTCACCACACACTGTATGTATTCATCTACACCTAACATCACCATAGATTACACATTATAGACCACTGAGTTCATTAGCTGTCATCTGTTTATTCAACAAATGATTGAGCATCTGATAAATAAGACAAGGTCCTTGTGTTCGTGGAGTCTTTATTCTGGTGGCGCAGGGGGAAGACCAGGAATGATAAATCTACAAATATCAAGAGTTTAGTAGGTTACTTTGTCGTTTGCATATACATGTAAATGTTGTTGAGGTTGTAGAGGGCACCCAAACAACGAAGGCATCTTTTAGGATGTGAGGAGAGACGAGTTTACGACGTTGCTAAAGACTAAGGGACTTCTCTTTGGAAAGGGCTGAGAGCCCCCATCTTCATCAGATGGAAACACCAGGGGAAAATGTTGCTCGTTGGAAGGAAAGGAAGAAGTCATGTCAAGGAGGTGTTAGGCTATGAGTTCTGAGACATTAAGAAAAGAACATCTGGGTCACTAAGTTTTTTTGGTTTGTGTATTCCTGTCAGATAAGAGACAGTGGACATTTCTGTAGTAACCTGAGGTAGAACTTCAAGCTTCCAGAAGAAAAGGAAGAAAGAATACTAGCAGTTCATTCTAGAGTGTTGCTTCCTTTTACCTGCCAGTGCTCATCTTCCAACACCATTCAAGCCTTCTGAAATGGCCTCTCGCTCATCTGGAGAGTTTGGGAACTCACAACCTTTCATATCAAACTCTGCAGATAAAGCAGGATGAGAACTTAAACTCTTATGATTACTGCCATTAGAAACCAAGTAAAAAGTAATTTTCTATTCCACTGCTTTTATTAATCGTGGCATATAGCTTATTGTTTGCTGTATCTTTAAATTACTTTGTATTCTAGATTCTGGGTAAGTGTTTTAACTGATTTTTTTTAGAGAATTATCATGAGAAACAAAACTATTTTTTTAATAAATTTATTTTGGCTGCATCGGGTCTTCATTGCTGCTCTCGGGCTTTCTCTAGTTGCAGTGAGCAGAGGCTGCTCTTCGTTGAGGTGCGTGGGCTTCTCATCGCGGTGGCTTCTCTTGTTTAGAAGCACGGGTTCTAGGCGCACAAGCTTCAGTAGTTGCAACACACGTGCTCAGTAGTTGTGGCACTCGGGCCCTGGAGCAAACGGGCTTCAGTAGTTGTGGCATGTGGGCTCAGTAGTTGTGGCTCGCGGTCTCTAGAGTGCAGGCTCAGTAGTTGTGGTGCACAGGCTTAGTTGCTCTGCGGCATGTGGGATCTTCCTGGACCAGGGCTCGAACCCATGTCCCTGGCATTGGCAGGTGGATTATTAACCACTGTGCCACCAGGGAAGTCCAACAAAACTATTTTTAATAATTCACCAGAAAATCTGAATGAAAGGCACATTAATTATTTTTATGGTGATATCTACGGAAAACACAAATAGATTAATTATTGAGTTAGCAATTACCATCAGCCAACCTACTGGAAATCTTAAGATAAGCGCTACCATAATATTCCTATTTAAAAATTTGAGGTATAATTATCTCTAGATTATTTTCAAGACAATCTATTTGGTTATTTAACATTTATACTTTGTTCAAATTTATAAATAGAATTATTTTTTAAAATAAGAAAATTAAATTAAGGTAATAAAAAAACATTTTGAACTTCAGAAATAGTGATTTTTTTTTCCTCAGGAATGTATGTAAAACTTCCAATCACCTATATTTACATTCAAAACAATACTCTCTTCTTTACTAGAAGAATAAATAAACTTTTCTGTTATGTTTATATCTTAATAGTTTGAAAAGCACTAGAACTCTGGAAATGACTCTGGATTTTAATTCTCTCTCCAGTACTTACTAGGTATATATTCTTGGACAAATCTCTTAATCTCACAGAGCTCTTACTTTTTTATTGATAAAATGAGGGTAAGCATGAAAAGTATCTCACAAGCTTGTTGAGAAGGTCAGATGAGATACCATATATGGTGTGGATAATGTGTATAAACTAGGAAAGCCTACATATATACATAAACACACTCATAAAACATTTTTTTAAGATTGGTTAACTAGATTTGTAGGCAAAACCCAGTGAATTGATAATTATAGAAGAAATATTTTGTGTTTTAAGATAATAAAACCTCTTAGGAATTTCTACAACTCAATGATGTAAGGAAGGAGAACATATTTAAATGAATATGCCCTGTACTGTGGACGGAACAGAGCACAGCCCATCCAGGAGTTATGCTGACAGGAAGAACACTTCTTCAATGGGACATGGATGCTAGATTCAATCTTTTAATTCTTATCTTAAACAACCCTTTCATACAATATTGATTTTATATTGGTAAGTATATTTAAATTAATAGAAAGTAGTTGTCAACCTTATTCGCCCTCTCCAGCGCAAGTTCTTTGTTCATTTTGTTGCCTGCCCATTGCTGTGAAGTTAGAGATCTTCTCTTGTTTTGTTTAATGTACTAGCACATGTGGAGTCCCAGTCTCAGGTGGAGCACTAGGCAGGGCCACTGGGTGAGGCTGGAGACAAACTCAATAGAAGACATCATCACTACCCTTTAGGAGCTTCTGATCCAGTTGAAGGAATGCATATCAGCATTTCAAACAAGGGACCACACATTTATGGACCAACATGCCAGTGAGAGTAAATTGATATAGAAACTGTGCTGGCCTGAGGGAGAGATTATGGGCCCAAATACTTTTAATTCAGATTGTTTTCTGCTTGGGTATGATCTGCAGCTGTCAGTCACGATGTGTCTGAATGGTTGTCAAAAGCATGATTTGAAACTTTCACATCTCACAATTCATCCCTCTTCTATTCTTTTTACCCTTGCCCTATAAATTGGACAGATTGTACATTTGTGGGGTGATTTATAGTTTAGCTTATATATTTTCATACTTACTGCAAGAGAGTACATTTATTCTTTGCTACAAAATAAAGAGGAAAATCCACACTGTCAAATCCTACCAAAGAGATAGTTTATTACGTCTAGACTAATTATTGTAGTAGTTGCATTAGGCAGCAACTGTTCTTTTGTTATACAACATGAAAAAGTTCCATTTGATTCTGTTAAATAACTAAATAATGTGACTGACTCTAACCATACTTTTAAAGTTATAGTTTATCCACAGAACTCTGTGTGACAGGGCTTAATTAGTTCTAATAAGCTATACCTGGTGGAGCTTGCCACATCAGTCAGGATAGGCTAGGCCCCCAATTTTTGTTCTCTGGTCTCTTTACTTTAAAAATTATTGAGGACTCCCAAAGAGTGTTTGTTGAAGCGGGTTCTAGCCACTTATTTTTCTTTTTCATATTAGAAATGAAAAATAAGAAAATTTAAAACTACTTATGATTTAAAATATCAACAACAAATCCATCACATGTTAATATAAATAACACACTTTTTGTAGAAAATTGCTAAATTTTCCAAAACAAAAAAAAATTCAGAAGGAGAGTGCCATCATTATAAATTTTTTTTCAAATCTCTTTAACCACTGGATTCTTTTATCAGCTTCTGCATCAGTTGGCTGCAATATCACACACCATGTAAACTTTGGAAAACTCTACTTTGCACTTGTGAGGGAATAAGAGCAAAAGGAAAAATAACATCTACATATTATTATGAAAATAATTCTGACCTCGTGGATTCCTTGAAAATGTTTCAGGAACCCCAGTGGTCTCCAAACCATACTCTGAGAACCACTGGACTAAGTTATACTATGATAATATACAATCCTCAAATCCTAGTGACTTAACTGTAATGTTTGGTTTTTTTTTCCCTTCTCTCTCATTCTCATATCCATTTTAGATCAGTTGGACATTTTGCTCCATGTCATTGTAGCCCTCACTCTGGGATCCATCTTGGTGGAGCAGAAACTCTTTAGAACATTGCTGGTAACCGTGGCAAAGGGGAAGAAGAAACGGCAAAAGACGCACTGATTCTTAAAGCTTCCCCCTGTAAACGACACCTATTAATTCTGCTCATGTGCCATTAGCCAAAGCAATTCACATATCCTAGCCTGACTTCATGAAGGCAGGGAGGTGTATAACCCTCCTATAGGGACAGACACAGGCTATTAGTGAATAGTAATACTGTCTACTATATTCAGTCATATATGTAAAGCACATCTAACTCTGTTGTGTCAAGTGATTAGATGCTTATAGACTTTGATCTTCGTCAGATGTTAGTAAGGCAGTAAGGCAATCTTTATCTTTGCCTCCAAATCTCCTTTTCTAGGTTTCTAGAATTTAACAAATGCCTGATGTGTATTTAGTGTTGAATAAACATTCATCATCTATATGGACAAGTATCTGATAAAATATCATTTAGATATACTGTATATAGCATGACACTTATGTGCCTAGAATTTCAATAAGAATGATGTATCCAAATACTGGCCAGGTTAATTTTGAATCTGGGAAGGGTCTTATTGATAATCTACCTTAACCCTGTCATTTAACAGATGATTCAATTGAAGTGTAAAGAAATTAAATACCACCATTTTAATCCTAGAAATGGAAATAAGCTTAATTGTGTCTAGCATGTTTTTTGAAAAATTGTGTTGAGTTTAGGAGGGCTTCTAGATAAGTCCCAATAAATACTCAAATGATATCGTCTTACAGATTTCTGCATCAGAGTTGCATATTGTACCAAATCTAAAATTTCTAGGACTCAAGAGAAAAATTAAGATAGTTTTAAAGCAACTATAGCCTAAAAACTTTATTCACTTTGCTTCCCTTGAGGTGCCACTGGAATAAGAAGTCTTTGTCAAATTTCTAGTTCTCATACAGGCTTGAACTTATTCTGAATGTTGCCGTGTTGACTACTTCTACTGCAAAAGCCATTTTCTAAAACCAATTATGCTCATAGAAATATCTTGCAGATCATAACAAGGTTATATAATATGAATCGCCAAGATGTGGGCGATTGATCCCACCTCCAAGAAATCCAATTAAGCGTTTATGTTTTATTCTCATTAACTCTAGAACCAAAAGTGCCAAACTTAAGTAAAAGAGATTGAATATAGACAAATATACAACACTGCATTTTCCCCAAGTACAGTAAAAATTAATCAATGAAAAAAAAAAAAAAAGCTTGTGTTCTTAAGGTACCTTCTTCCTAAAAACAATACTTGGGCTTCTCTGGTGGCGCAGCGGTTAAGAGTCCACCTGCCGATGCAGCGGACACGGGTTCGTGCCCCGGTCTGGGAAGATCCCGCATGCCGCAGAGCGACGGGGCCCATGAGCCATGGCGGCTGAGCCTGCGCGTCCGGAGCCTGTGCTCCGCAACGGGAGAGGCCACAACAGTGAGAGGCCCGTGTACCGCAAAACAAACAAACAAAAAATCAAACAAAATACCTTATTCCAATAAACCTTTACAATAGCCCAATAAAGGTAGGTAAGGGTAGGTAAGGGACAAATATTCCCTTTTCATAGATGAAAAAATCAAGGCACAATCAGGTTAGGGGAGAAGCACGAGGTCGTGCAATGAGTCATTAACAAAACCAAGAAGTCATGATATTTTTTTCTTTCAGTTTGGTGTCCCAGACATGTAGCCACTGTAACCATGATTATACATTTTGATAAATAACAGAAATACAAAAAGAATCCTGGTCAAAATATCTGGAATGAAACCTAAATTGTACATACAGCCATTATCTTTACAGGAAACAAGAAATTGCTACCATTTTCAAAAACATGTTCCCCAGTATTTTTTCCCATTTTCTTTGTATTCAAAATTATCTATTGTCTAACTTCAAATAAATGCAAATATAACTGTGGTACAAAGTAGCATTTGTGCCACTAGTACCATTAAAAACCATCATGTGTGAATGGGTTTTAATTAGGCTGTATTAGATTAATCCCATGTCTCCATTGGTTGTAACAAATGAAAAGATAGTATGCACTGTCATGGGGATAGACATTTAAAGCTCAATGTAACTTTCATATTTTTCCATGTGATCGGTCAGCTAGGACTTCCTTTTAATTTGATGAAAATTTGGTTTGTAAATCAGAAAACCTTTTAATTGCAAGAAATGCGAAGCAGGAATCTTTTTTTTTTTTTTTAAGGATTGACATTACCTTTGTTGTTTGATACATTAAAATAAGACCCATAAGGGACAGCTTCTAAACAATGAACTTCATATAAAATAGATAAAAGCTTGCTCCTTGGGCCTACATAGAAATTCAGACAGAGGCTTGGAAAGAACAACTTAATACTTCTAATATGATAATATTGCCTAGGTAGCAGTAGAGTATTTGTTATAAAAGGTCTTAAATGTCATTTCCTAAAGACATTTTGAGGTAATTTTAACCACTCTTAAAATAATTGCATATAGATTATAGTTATTGTATAAGAAAAGACTTGCTTCCAATATAAGCAATGTTGGGAAGTTAAATGTAAATTTAAGTAGTGAAACCTAATTTTTAAATCAGAAAAATACTCCAGCCAATGTGTAAGTTTTGCTTTGTCACTATACTGTATTCCGTTCAGTAGAACAAAGACCAGTGCATAATGAGCCAATGTAAATGAAGTCAAATCAGCAAAAGCATAGTGGGGGAAGGGAGGTGTAAAATATGACAGTCGGTATAATGACCAGGGAGTAGAGAATTTAAATGTTTAATGCCTACACATTCAGATTCATTTTTCTGTCATCGCTTTGAATGGGTAGACTGAGGTGCTTGAAAGTCTAGAATGAAAACATCATCCCCTGGACCAGAAGAATTATTAATATTATTTAATAGCACAGATGTGGTCTGCACTCATAATCGTCCTCTTTCTACCACTTCCCCCACCCACTTCAGGAAAAAAAAAAAGAAACATGGTTATAATTAGAGTTGATTAGAAAATGCTCTAAGTGTTTATTTGGGGCTTTCTCTCTTACTCTCCTGCATATGTGCCAGCTTCTCATTTCCCAGCCATGATGGAAGCTCAGAACACAATAGGAACACAGCAACAATGTGAATTGCAAATACATGCATATCTTTCTGCACAACCTACCTGATTAACTCTTAATAAAATGAGTATCCTCTAAAAAATATCCTGAGCTGTAAACTGTTTTACGACTTATGACGGGCTTTGGAAAAATACTATACATGCCTTACAATCAACTAGACAGAGTTGTGTTAAACAGAATTGCTTAGCCCTTGTCTGTAAATTACTCCCCTCCCTCTCCAATAAAGGAATGGATCTTGCTTAATAATCTGTGCTGCTTAGCATGTGTTAAACTGTACATATGAAAATCTTCATATTTTACATATACCGCACTTCAGGACTATAACAAGCCTTTATCTTAATGTTCTCATATTTAACATTTTCCTACATAGAGTGTGAATTTTCAAGAATACTGGCATAAAGATCACTTAACGCAGTGTCCCCCGCCATCCCATTTTCTCTCATGTGCAGTTCCAAACTATGGCTGTCTTGAAAGATATTCATAAATTCATTTCGGTGTCTAGGCAGTTTAACATACAGTAATTAAACTGGAGCTATAAACAGCAAAGCATATACATGGACTTATCAGATTTCAATATTACATTAAACTAGAGAATATTAATCCCTAAAAATGAGTGCACTGATAATATGAAGGTGAAATTCTATTTGGAGGGGGGGGAGATGGGTGGAAAATGAAAATTATTGTAAAATAAGTCAGATTTCTAGTTTTAGCGTTAGTTAAATCATTGAAGATAATTTGTGTCTTTACAGTTTAAAAAAGGGAGAAAAGATTTCTTTGGCACTGGTGACGTGTGATAAAAGGCTTCGGTTAAACTAGCTCCATGTACGGGAGGGGTGAGTGTGTGTGTGTGTGTGTGTGTGTGTGTGTGTGTGTGTATGTGTAGGGTTAGGGAAACACAGGAACCTGAATACTTTGTAAATATTTAAGCTTTTTGCAGGCTGGAATTTAAAGAAGAAATAAAATGCTAGCCTTTTACCTTTGAACCCTTTGGTGAAATATCTTAATGTGGCCAAATGTGAACATAGTGAACTTAATCAGTCAATTTGACTGAGATTTATGAAGTTTTTCATTCTAAATGCATTTACAT
Organism: Neophocaena asiaeorientalis asiaeorientalis; assembly: GCF_003031525.2. Classification (NCBI taxonomy): domain Eukaryota; kingdom Metazoa; phylum Chordata; class Mammalia; order Artiodactyla; family Phocoenidae; genus Neophocaena; species Neophocaena asiaeorientalis. Next base: position 5,698,873 of record NW_020185325.1, on the reverse strand, counting down.
AGACACAAGCACATATATGTACATAAATTTATTTTATTACATGCATTTTACACAAACTGAACCTTAAGCAGTTGAAGTAGTAAAAAAGCCAATCAAAATACTCTTCATATATCCTTAAGTCCATAAACCTCTTTAAATTGTCTCTTTTAAAAAACAACTAAATTATGGAAATGCAGACTGCATTACAGAATATTTGCCAGTTATATCTTGATTCTTATTTGAAATTCCCACAAGAATATAGGCATGACAGTAATATAAACCATAGAAACAGGCAAAAAAAAATAGAACACAGGGACTTGTAAATAAATCCATGAATATCAAGAAGCACAGATGCTGAGATTATGCATTTTTACTAGTACAGTTCTGTGCTTGTAAACTGTAAGGCCAGACATTTGTAAGATGCAGTGTAGCAGGCTCTGCAGAGGGAGGGAGAGGAAGGAGAGACACTGAGAAAGGTAGGGAGGAGGGAAGAAGGGAGGGAAAGTGAGTGAGAGGCAGGGGCGGGGAGAGAGAGAGAGAGATTGAGAAGAAGAGAGGGGGGCAGATAGCCAGACACAATAACGCATAATAATGTTAACATTCCTGCATGTCTAATGGCTTAAATATGCTGTGTGCCTCACTCTAGCCCCACACGGCAGCTGATGTCAAAGAACCATTTAATATTTTATCAATAGTCCTTCTTTGAACCAAAAAATATTTTTTTCCCTATAAAAAGAATTCAGGGGCTTCCAAGCATGAAAAAAATTAAATCTCTTGAATGGCAAAATTTTAAGACACAACATATTTGTGAATACCTCATGTTCAGCAAGATTCACACCATTCTCCGATGCATCTTACATTATTTACATCTCAGCAATGTCAACATGTCTTATTTACCAAGGAAACATAAAGTCATATTTTTAGCATCTCTTTTTTTCACATTAGGAATGTATAGCTTTACTTTTTAATGTAAAAGAAGCCCATTGATTGAATTATTATTATAATATCAGTTGGACTTTTAGGTTGTTGTTGTTTTTTGGTGGAAATATTGTTTTCTTGTTTGGTGGATACTATGCCTGTAACAAAGAATGACTGAATTGTCTTAACAAAGAAGATGAAGGCTGTATGTGTTGGTTACAATAGAATAACCACCTTCCAGATCTCTTAAATCTACAATATATGTAGTGTGGGTCCTGAGTGGCTTTTGTTTTCAATGTCTTTTGTAAGCTTTTAGGGTTTTTTCTGCATCAAATGTCAAGTTAATTTACAGGGCGCTATTACTGATATGTTTCCTTGGCTTGTGGTTTTCTGTGAAAGGCAGGCAGCTGAGACCAAGTCTTAGGCTAGGGGGGAGGGGCAGCCGGCGAGCCCATAACACATACACTGTGCCAGGGTCTGTAAATTGGCTGCCTGTATGACAGCGGGCCCAGTGAAACCTCTGGTCTTCATTTGCATGCTGAAGAATATCCAGGATTAAACCAGACTGATTTTCATACAGGATTTAGACCTGACATTTATTATTCGGTTCACAGACCTCTTGAAGGAAAGTTTGTTTTCCACTCATAGATGAAAAATCTTCTAAGATAAATAAAGACTGGCTTAGCAGTAACAGTAAATAAATAGCCTTCCTGTATTTCTTATGAATTTATCATATATGATTACCAGACAGATGTTTGCCACCAAATTACTATATTTTTCTCTTTAGCAGTACTAAAGAAAAATGTCTATCAAAGCCCCTCGCAGTATTTGTAAAACATATCCATTTAATTCTGGAACTTGATTTTTCATAAATACAATTTAGAGGCAGATACTTGAGTATTAAAACAAAACAATATTGGAGTAGTAAAATACTCTGAAACGCTTAATTTTAAATTTGCTTCATGTGTTTTTATGAGGACAGAGAAGATTTTGGTTATACTGTAAGCATCAATTACACACTTTTATATAAAACATGAAAATTATAAATGAACATTATACATGAGCCCTGTGCACCACATTTATAATCCAGATAGTTCATTTTCATTGCCAAATAGATCCATAAAATATTCCAGTGTCTTTTAACATTTAGGTATTAACTGTTTGTCCAGACAAATACTTATAATCCAATACTTTGACAATATTTTAACCAAACCACGGTTTAATTTCTAATGTTCAAACAAAACATAGTTTGACACAGTGCCAACATGAAGAAACATGGTACAGTTGCTTTACGTTTTCTGGAATTCATTTTCTGTGTGGGCCAGAGTAAAGACTGCAAATAGTGATCAAGCAGGCCCAGAAGAAATTTAGAATTCCTCATGTATTAATAAACACAACAGACTTTTCAAATGCATTGAAAACACACTTTATTTAGTTAATAAATGTATGGTAAAATAATACAAATGTCAGCAATTAAATATATTATTGTTTCTGTCAGTGCATATGGAGAAAACACTGTAAAATCTGCTATATATTTGAATTTTTAATGTATCAATGGAACTTTTGAAAATGTGTTCTTGTATTTAATTTCTTTATGGATATTAACTTATTCATAACAAATCTTACACATGGACAATATGGGATATATTCTTTGGAAATTTTTGTTTGCCTTAATGTTGCATTTTATTATAAAGGTACATATGAATCACATTTACTTCTTCAAATCAATTTATGATTATACTCAGTAGGAAGCATGTATGATTAAAGTTTTAGATAGAATATATCAATGAACTTCTCATAGTGTGATATCAGTATCTTATATACAAATTAGATTATTAACCAAGCATTTAATAAATGAACAAATGAGTCCATCTAGTTTTGCCTTAATTCAATTACCATATATAATATGCACACAAATAATCAGACTCTTTACCAAAAATTAGGTACAACCAAAGAGGAGTTATTGCTGGGAAAAGATTTTGGTCATCTTTAATGAAGAAATATATCTCCTTTATATGTATGTAAATTACAAATGTTAGCATAAATATTATTGCAAAATGTGTCTACACATGCAAAGTGAAGAAAATCAAGGCACTTATTTGAACAATTCAGGCTAAACCCCACACTTTCACTTGCAATAGATAATTGAGGCAAAAGTGTTTTTCCCTTGAATTATCTGGATGATTGCATCAATTCTTCACTTTGCTTTGTACGAGTATATAGACATAGCAATTGTGTGTCTTTAGAAATTGCCACTTTAAAAACATGCAAATACAGAACACATTCATTTACGACACTGCTACTTTATAGGCTTAATACACCACTGGACTTATTTGTTAATGAAATTGGAATCTTAAAAAAGGGGAGGGGTTAAATATATTTTCCTAAGTAATTATTTCTAAAGCAACTTACAGTGATATTTAGATGTGACATACAATTACATATGCATCATGCAAACTAGGTTTCTCCAACCTTTTCTGGCATACTAATGCCCCAGTCTCCTTCATTATTATTTCTATTAGCAGTCTACTTCCACAGTAGGCCCTGATAATTGTATGGAGAGTATTCACGATGGTGTGTTACAAATATAGTACTGAGAAACATTTAATTGTGAAAGTTTGACCCTCCACCTGAAAGTATATGCTTGAGAAAAAGGAATTCTGAATCCAGTTGGTTAGAATGGGGAGGATCATTTTCAATCAAGCCAATTTTTAATGACTTTATTGTTAATACACTTAAAAACATGGCTGATATAATGACTTGAACTCACCCGGTTATTTCGTCCTTTCTAGTGACTGCATAAGAAATAGATATTAATTGCCCTGCCATTTAAAGTTCTTGATACAACTCACATTACTCACTTTAAACTCAAGATGTCTCTCAATTAAATTCTGGGCTCTTTATATCTTCAATGTAATTAGTATTGTACAATATTCATGACAAACATAAGGAACAAGGAAGAGGATTCCTACTTGGTAATCATGGTAAATATGAAATTGTCAAGCTAGTTCTAATTAGTCACTGAGATAAAGATAATATACAAGTCTCTAAGAGGTACAACAAAACTTAGAACAAAATTCAGATATGTCACAATTAGATTATTGTTTCAAATGCCTATGCTTAATGAAGTTGGTGAACCCTGTTTGCCAAATAATTCTGTCAGGCAAGCAGTCATAGTTTAAAAGTAATTAAGCAATTCAGCCTCATCTTAAAATGGCACATGCAAAGGTCCATGTTTTGTTGGTTTGGAAATGTGTAAGATGCTTGATAAAAAGCATCCTCTAAGAAAATTCAGTGTATTATACTTTTTAAACTTCAACAGGTAGAGAATCATTTTTAAACTTGCCTTTAAAAAGCATTCTAGTAAAGCATTTAATTGTTTAACATTTTTATTATTCAAGTTCTTACCATTTCATACTACTCCCTAGAGAGGGGCCAAGAAAATATTTAAAATACTATAGAAATATAAAGGATAAGATATTTGTCACTCTCGTTTAAATTGATGTATGCCGCTGTCCTATAAACGTCACATCGGATAACCCTGAAAAATTACCATGAATCTCCATAATTACGCATATTCATGATGCTGTTTTGCATAGCGCTAACAGCAGACTGCATGTGGGGTGGGACGTGAAGGGGGGTAGGAGTGATGTGATGGATTAAAATTATTACCAGTATCATGGAAATAGACATAGCAACAGTTCCATTTTGTTAGGTCTTAGAAAACAAAAGCATATCATAAAATTGTATAGTAATTAAATAACTCGAAATTTTTCTCCTACATATTTCACAATAAAAAGTTAACACCGACAGACTGACTAGAAACATCATTGTTACTTGAAATGTGCTTATATTTGTCATAGATTCCTAGGTATAGGACTATGTCAACTGAAAGGAGACGGTGCTTGTTAACTTTTTTTGAGGCGGGGGAGTGGAGAAGGTGAGGTGATGGAGAATTTTCAAGCCTTCGAAGTAGTACACGGGTTTCTTACATGGTTCGAAAGCTCTTGATGAGCTGAGTGCAAGTCATGTAGGTACGTTTCTTCTGATAAATATGAGAACAGAATCATATTTAGTAAACTGTTAAAAGGCTCTAAGAGATAGAAAAGTTGTCTGGTGTCTATCTCAATAGTTTTTTTGTGCTGAGGCAGAGAGCAGAGTTCATCAGGGACTCTAGAAGTAATTATCGTCGGAGTTTGGGTAATACAAATGCTTGGGTAAACAGCGATTGTTCTTTCCACAAGATTGCGAGTAGAAACAACAATACTGGTATTGTCCTCCACTTCTCATTAAGGGGACTCGGGGAGGGAGTGCTGCACTGCGAGGCGGATGGGAAACTGACAGGCAAACTGTGCTCCGAACGACTCTCTTCTGATCCCACTACCACAAACTCTGGCTTTTGGCATCAGGAGTGCCAGCTGCATCAGGAGAAGCCAAGCCTGTCATACCATCTTCACATCAAATCTTCAGGATACAAGAGCTAGAGCATAGTTAGAGCTTAATGAAGAAACAAATACAAAAGGGAAGATTAGGCCTTGTTAACACTTGCATTCATTTGTTCTTATAGAAACTGCATTGGATGGGTTGTTTTATAGAACTCATTCTTTTTTTCTCTTAAGCAGAAAAGTTACATTGAGGATGCTTTTTTTTTTTTTATTGTAAATACATAGGAAAAAAAAAATCTTTCAGTTCCCCTGTAACTATCAGGCAACAAATTGTTTTGTCAAAAATGCCATTGAAACAGTGATGTCCATGACAACTGTCAAAATTGGTAAATAAATACTTTTCATTTTTTAATATTAATCTTATTATACTTCTTGCCACATCAAGCATTTCCTTGCATACTTAAGTGGTACCATTGCATTCTTTTGAAAAATTGGGATGTGAAACTTTATCTATTGTTATTAGATAACAAACAATCTCCTTTCTGGGGTGAAAAATTTATGTTTCATGGCACCACATTGCTTTTATCTTCAAATTAATTGCATTTGAGAAAAAGGAATCATAGTTTTAAAGTTCACTATAAACTAGCCAGAAAGTTTGACAGCAGAATGCTGCAATTATTTTTTATTGTTGTAAGTAATCAGTCAGCTGTACAAAGGTGTGTTGTGTACAGCTGCAATGTAAAACCTATTTTTGTTTATGCTATCTGTCAACCACTTAATATGGCTAAGGTGCATTCTAAATGATATTATTCCAAAGGAAACAGGAACGCTTTAAGGAAATAATGTACTTTCTGTTCTATGCTTTGTGTGTAGGGCCTACCCAAGAAAGGCTCATAATGTATGTGTGGTTCTTAAACTTTCGATACATGTTGAAAGAGAATGGGCAATTTGTTGTAGACTTTGAAGAGGGGATATGTAATACCTGTATCAGGACTAGAGATATTTGATTTTTACAAATTCTCAGATATTTTAGATGCAAACTAAATGAGGAGACCCTTCGTGTGCTTTGCCTTGCTTATGATGGTAAACATAGGCATATGGACAGCTAGGTATCCTTTCAGAAAGTAACTTTCTGTAGACATGAAAAGACAATACTCAAACACAGTGCAGCCTAATTACTAAAAGAATTATTTTTATGAGAAAGGCATTTAAAATTACATCCTATATTTTCAGTGTGGTGGGAATGGATCCCCTTTATTCTGTTAGTGTCAGGAAATATCACCAATGTAGTGTTTTGTGCTGAGTTCCAGCTTTTACTGTTTGTGGTTATTATATTATGTTTGACATGGTTTTTGTCCATGATATCTAAAATAGCCAAACAAAAGTGGACCTTGAAATACTCAAAAATATCTATTTCCTAGTGATCATACTTCTCAGTACTTTGAACTGTAGATGTCACCTTTTTAAGGTGACTGCATCTCAAAATGTGAGGTTATGTTGTAGGGAGCTGACCTCGTTACAAACACTTCTCAGAGAATTCGTTACAATGAATTAATTGATTAATCTTTTAAATGGCACTTGGTATTTATAAGTGGCAATTCTCATATGCTTTCAGACCAAGAGCAGTTAAATAATGAATATTGCTATTTTTATTTGTTAATTTTATTAGCAATCTCCTCAGTGGTTTATAATTAAACATGACAGGTGGATTTGCATGATGTTTCTAAATGTGCTTAGCTACTCAATAGTATTAATGTAACTTTTTGTGATAACAAGTAAAATGAGACTACATTTTTCTCTCTGATCAATAGAACTCCTTTTTAGGATTTTATTAATAATTATTTTAGCATTAATGTGACTATACTTTATATTCATCTCTAAAACTGTCCAACCGATTTTACGAATCCGTTATGTATCAACAGGACTTGCAACTAGAGAATGTACAAGAGAATCTTTACCTCTGGAATTCATTTCATCTTAAGTAAAACATTATAAAATGTGTATGTGTTTATTTGGATTACTTTAAGACAACAGTATAACAGAATAGAGTAAAATAGCTCATGTTACCTAAAGCAAAATTTAACAAAAATATTTATGTTTATTGTACCATAATCATCACGTGTACATATTACATATATTTAAATATTTTACTGACAAAATGAATGCAAGAAAGTTTTCTGTTTGAATATGTATGAAGCTGGACTGAAGTTGTAGAGTTTAGGTGAGAGTAGGTAGGGCTGTGAGTATTAATATTACATGTATTCGATTGATGGTGATCTGGCTGCATTTTAGATCACAAAACATTATTTAAAGAAGTTGATATTTTTATAAAGATTAATGTTAATTTGCACAGGTTTATAACTTAGTTGAACAAAAATAAAAGAAGAAATTATACTTTTATTTAGATCAGGAAGTATATACCATGAATTTAATTAAACTTTCCTTTAAAATGAGTTTTACGTTGTTTTCCACACAACGTGAAAAATCAACTTTTCTCTTTAATGTGTTGAAAAATTTGTTTGGTAAGAATAGAATAATTCAAATGTAGCTAAAGAAATTAAGTATATAGAAATATTGAATATTTGGGCACTGGATAAGCTTCTGTTGAGTTGTTTTCTTTTTTGAAAGATGTCATCCCTGATCAGAGCTCTAATGAGAATGAACTTACGTCGGTGCTCTCACCTGCCCCTTAACCACTAGCGGTGTGGAGGCAGAGGGGGTATGTATAGCAATAAAATCGTGGCTGGGCCTAGTAGCAACCGATTTCTGCTATAGCATCCTAACCTCAAGCTTGCTAAAATTAGAGGCACAATCCCATTAAAAATTCCTCGTGGTTGCCACCCCTGTTGCAGAGAAGAAAAGCACAGTTTTCTTGGAGGAGAACTGACTAAAGGGGTAGGAGCTGGGGAGTTGTTATGTAGTCAGAGTTCTTTTAACCTGAGCTCATACTTGTATGTACTGGATAAGTGTATCTGTTCACTCTGTTTTCCACAGGCTTCTATCTCTAGGAGCTTAAGAAAATCCATTCATCCAAATTGTAGTTTGCCTAATATTTCCACTCAGTACGGACGCTGCTTGGCTTGAGTGAATCAGGTGGTCATTTTGGCATGTAGGAATTTACCTGTAAGAGGGCTGGCTTTGGAGTGAGGAGATCTGGATTAGAATTGCACCTTGTCCTTATTTGGAGCATTGTCTTAGCTTCAGGAATTTCTTCCTTACACGGTGACTCTAAAGATTACATAAAATATCATCTGACAAAATAGCTACTACTATATCTGGAACATAAGAGATGTCCCAGAATACTGGTTGAATTAAAATTTGAATGTGTAGATACAGTCCAGGATAAATTCAGAGCTGAGTGGTTTTTTAAGAATGGTTGTTTTATCTTGAGCAATGCATGGGGTGGTGGGTGGGGAGGGGTGCCCTCAGAGCCCCTTCATCATCCGGGAAAAGCAATGAGGCCCCGCGTGGGGCTGTTGCTTGAGTCTCAGGTCAGAGTTGCACATTTAACCAAACCATGTGAAACTTTTGAGTGTTTTCTTATAGCTACAACTCAGGCAAGAATCGAAACACTAGATGCTTAGAAGCAAACAAAAAGAACGAAAGTTCACACAGAAATCCAATGTTTTTTTCTTTTTTTTAAACACAGAACCTAATGTATGATAGATTAAATAAACATTTGCTGAATGAATACACAAATAAAGGTGTATTTTAAATATGAAACCACTAAATTTGAAAATAAGTAATTCCAAGTTCACCCCCAATTCTATCCTTTTTTTCTTTTGAGAATAAAAAGTTCAAGAGACTTTAAGAGAATGAAGGGCACTCTAAAATGATCCATCATTATGTTCACATATGTTGAAGAAGAACCTACTTGACATACACCTTTATGGAGTGTAGCTTTAAGTATAAGAATAAGCCCATATTAATACATGTTTCTTGTACGATTTTTTAAGCACACATTCTAGCATAGTTATTACATATTTATTCATGGAATAGTCTATCATTCCTTCATAGTACAAGCATCTATTTAGAATATTTTCCTAAATAACATAGTCAAATGTTTACCAAACATGCCCTTTAACTGTCTTATGAAGAAGGATATATTTTCAGACATCCACGTAAATTTGGTTTCAGTCAAGATTGCCAATGTATGTAGGCCAATAAAATGAGTGCCTCGGCTGCATTGTGTTGACCTGTTAATCTGAATTTCATTTCTGACTACTTTTGTATTTAAACTTAAATTCTATAACCTATATATGTATTGGGGATTAGTTATCATTTGAGAATTATCATCCTACTTAAAAATAACTGTAACAGCAAAAACAGGTGTTCATTTCGACCATCAACTTTTTTTCAAGATTTGGAGCTTGCCTTCTTGAGAGTTCTTCCGTACAGCAGAGTGAAGAGGCAACTTAAAGTGATACCAGTAGGCGTTTGCAGAGATGTCACTTCATAATGGAAGGTGGCATCTGTGGAATTCCTTTATTCTCTGGCATTCATAAAAATTATACCTCATCTGTATACATTTTAAGTGCCAATATAAATATAAAAACTTTCTAAATGATACTTTCCAAGTGCATATAAATCACATAAATCTCAATGATTCAAAACAAAACTGGGTGATACTAATTCTTTCTGGTATAAAATATATATTGGGAAAAATTATAAAAATACAGTCATCTCAAACTCAAAATAAGTAAATGAAGCGGATCAATTTTGTACAGCTGTCAATGTATTAGCCCATTTATAAGTGATAATAGTAATGTAAAAACGTGTGCATTGAATGTTCAACTTTGCAAGCGCATTCATAAAGATTAGAAAGGGAATTATCTTTTTTTCTAAATACATAAAATTACATACATTAAAATTAAATACATTAAATGCATAAAATTTAATGCAAAAAAAATTTTCCTGTTTCACTATTTGTTTTCCTCATTGTACTTTGAAGTTAAGGCCCAAAAGGACCTCTCTATACACTGAATTTAATTTTGCCCATTTTTTATCCCTGGAAAATTGATGATGATTTGAAGCCGTTATTTGAATATTTGTCTTAAAAGTATTCACTGGTTATTTATTTATTTATTTTTGGTGGCTTGATAACATAATGAATATTTTAACCAAAATAATGAAATCAAGATGATGTATTTACCTTTTTCTTCTATAGTATTGTATGATCTGATAAAGTACACTTAAAGAAATTATCCTACTAAATAAATAAATAATAAACTTCATGCCCAAGTGTTTTCTGGATAGCAGACATTTCTCAGAGTAGCATGTTTACTTTAAGATATTTTCTGGTTATTTTTAAGACATGTGACTTCACCTTTTTAGGAACTTACTGAAAAATCTTTGCCAACATCGAGCTTTTTCAAGTAAAAGGCATAGGTGTATTCTTCAAGGGTTTCCTTTTCCCACTGTATGTGGTAAAGGACTTATAAGGACAAATTTAATCAGGCAGTTCACTATTTATAGTATATAAATACTTGAGATAAGCACAGAGAAACAAGAGGACAGTTATGTCCCAGTTTTATTTACTTCAAACAATATTGTATCACACAAGTTTTTACTGATGATTAGGACTCAAAGATGTGCTAGTTAAATGAAGCGTGTGTGGCATACCTCACTCATATCAATCCCCAACAAACTCGTAATAACAAATTTGCATTTACAAATCTTCATAATTATAAAGTTAATAATTTTCTTTATATTGTTCATTTTTAGCAAATGTTACATTTGCTTTAGAATGAGTTGTAATCAGCTTATAGTGCTATCACATTAATAACATATTTTAATACCAAAAAATATTATCTATCTTTCCTACAATATTAGAATGCCAACTTTCAGAATTACTGCTCTCTGCTGCGTACACACGCTTATGTGTTTCTCACCAATCAAAATCTTCTCTTTTTTTCTATATCTCTCTTTCTCTCTCTCCCTTTTCTTCCTCTATTTCCTGCGGTCTCGCCCCCTCTCCATCCAGTTCCCTTCTTCCCTGCCCTCAGTTCTCCACTGCAGAGAACAGTGGACGTATTAGGAACAGTCAGTTATGGTTGGGCTTCTAACCTAACTCAACTCCAGCATTAGCAAAGGGATTCAGTTTCTTGAATTCATTAATAGTATTTTGCCACAAACGGCTTTGTAGTTCTCTCCTGAATATTGAGCCTAGCTTAATAACATTCCATTTATGTTAAAGACACATTTAATCTGTTAATGTGACCTTTAGAAGTATTCTCTTGTTTTTCATTAAAGAAACACTGCCTTACAAATATTAATTATTTCTTGATGCCATATTTTAATTAACTAATCATGTGCTATTTGCAGCAATAACAAATGTAGTAATGTATGTGCAGTAATGCTGTGTAATGCAAGATCGATATCAAAGAATCCATTGCTGCAGAAAAGACATGTTTTGAGTATCTTCTCTGGATGAGTCTGCTTATGAAACATTCAGTCTAGAATGATGCTTTGTTTTGCTTTGTGTTTTGTATTTTTAAATGCCAATACAAGACTGATTAAAATGCTGAACATATTGTTAGCCCCATCACTAATAAGTGAACGTTCACTGATGCATATTAGCAGGGTCTAGCAATGTGGTGAAATTGTCACTTAAGTGCTTGGAATCTGAACACAGAAAATGACAGGCAATGCCGAAGGTCCGGCTCCAGTGCATGTCTTTACTGTAGCTGGAGTCACTGGAATGGTGAAACCAGTTTAGGTTCAAGGTCGCTGCTGACATTCAGCTGTCATGGCTTCATTGTCTGCAGGCCTTCTCTCCATTGACACATTCAAGAGTACTTTATAGCAACCACAAAGAGCCAGTCAATTGATACCATTACACTTCATGCACACACAAACCACAAGCCTGTTCAGGACTGTTGATACAGTCTAACATTTATTCATTAAGGGATCTATTGAAAATGCAACTTGCCCAGCCCCACTCTTAACAACATAGACTTACTTGTTTAGTCCAAACATTTAGCTACGTCTTTTTCAAGTTTTGCACAGCATTCTCTAATTGAGGTAACATTATCTGCATTTTAATGCTACACCATTTATGTCCAATGAAAGATTACCTGAAGAACCCTGCCATTACCACACTACTTTAAATACGGGCAGTCGTATAGAAAAAATATACACAAAAGATGTAAGCAGGGGGAAAAGGGAGATATTTATTTGTTCTGGGAGTGCCACGGAAATCCAGTTGCTCAGAAATGAAATAAGAGTCTGAAGTGAAAGGAGGGAAAACCTAAGCTTGGGTCAGGGAAGAGGCAGTGATTAGCTCCATTGTTAGAAGCTCTTTGAGCTTCGTTGGTTGTAAAGAAAAACCCACTAATGAATCTATTGAAGCTTGCCAGAACTTTGTGTGGAAGACAACTTAAGTTATGGTGCTTATCTAAAAAATGGTAGTAAAGCATGTGGATATATAAAACAGCACATATGTCTCTTGATTAACAGCTTGCCCATAAAAACAAAAAAATTGTTTAAAGATTGTATGTTGCACAGCTAGCCTACTTAACATGTGTATGTTTAATTCCATATTCACAGGTCTTAAAAATAATCACATCAATGTTGAGATGTAAGAAAATATATCCTATTGAATATTCAGAAGACAGGGAAATAGGCAGAAATATAATGTAGCTAATTTCTTCTTGGTTTTCTACCAATATTTGTAAAGAAAGATTCGTTTAAAAGTCAAGTTCGAAGGCTGATTCATGCTTTGCATATTTTAAAAAGGCAAAAACCACTTCATTAAGGAATGTGATCAACTGACATAAAAACTAATAGACTTTGGAAAAAAGGACCAGTATGTCCACGTACTGCATTTAGAAAAAATGTTTATCATGCTTCCATCATATGTGGCATTTCCAACATAAAATTGAGTCCTTTTTGCTATTCGATATAAGTTTAATTACATGTGCCTATTTAACTCTAAAGTATACTTGCACGGTTTGAAATAAGGCTGTCATTAATATAAGAATTCAATTAGGCAGCAGTATAGGAGAAAAAAATAACTATGGCCAGTCATTTGGTCAAGATCATCGCTAGTACCTGGAAAACTTGTATAAGTAGAAATAGAACATAATCGTCTGAAAGTTCTGCCAAAGTGTTATATTGGTGAAGCAGAGTTCAAACCCTGAATAAAAAGAAATCCACTCCCTCACCCACGTTCCCCATCATCGAACTCATCTATGGTTTCATGACTATTTCACAGGAATGAAGTTTGTTATTTGGTAGGTATGATTCTCCTCCTCTGAAAATAAATGAGTGTTAGGTCAATGAATTCACTCATTTTTTTTTTCATGAACACTAAAGCATTATTCCTCCAAAGCATACTATTTTGGTGCAACAGGAATAGCCACTAAGCAGGTTGTTTCTTATAATGCCAAAGGCCTCTTTACTTTTGGCATCTCAGATTTCTCACTAAGGCTCTGGAGACTTTTTGTGGAGATTACCTTGTGGGTATCATGACATTGTCTCTTTAAACCCACGTCTACATAAGAGAAGATACCATTGCCGTGGTCTTAGCACCCTTTCTTCAGGTCTTTATTAATTTGCTTCAGTGTTCAAACTAGTGTAAGCAAAGGCTAAATACAACCAAATAAAAACTAGTTATGTGGGTGTAGTTTTTCTCAAGTCCAAACCATCAGAAATCCATTATAAAATTTGTTACCAAGATTGTCTCTCTTTCTCTTAAGACTTTATTTCACAATTTTGACTTATTATTGACCAACAGAAGAATCTGAGGATGAGAATTGCAAGAGCTATATCAAAAAAATTGAGGAGGGGCTTCCCTGGTGGCTCAGTGGTTGAGAATCCGCCTGCCGATGCAGGGGACACGGGTTCGTGCCCCGGTCCGGGAAGCTCTCACATGCCGCAGAGTGGCTGGGCCCGTGAGACATGGCCGCTGAGCCTGCGCGTCCGGAGCCTGTGCGCCGCAACGGGAGAGGCCACAACAGTGAGAGGCCCGCGTACCGCAAAAAAAAAAAAAAATTGAGGCGGTAAAGGGAATCAGTATTTATAAAATACTACATTCCAGACATTGTATTGGGCACTTTACCTTTGTTGGTTAGTCTCCACAACTTTGGGATTATTATTATTTCATTTTATGAATGGGAAGAAAGAAGCTCCAGGATTTTTAGAAACTTACCTGAGGCTACAAAACAAGTAAGTGGTAAAGCTGCAATTTAAACTCACGATTATATTCTCATGAAGCTTATGCTGTCTTGGATACCTATTTTAGCCAAAGGACTTTGGTAAAATTTAGCTAATGTTGCTGACGCCATTTTGGGTGTATACTGCCTTCTGTCTCTCATTCTCTTTTATATCGCCTTACTTCAAATTCACTCACTATAAAGAGCTTTTCATTTTGCCTTTCTTTCTCTTCCCTTCTTTCCTTCAATCCAAGAGAACACTGAAGATCAACCATCTTCCATATCAGACATCTTCCGTATCAGCTTAACAGAAGCAACTTCACTGAGAAGTGAAGATGATCTATCTACACACAACTGTTTCTATTGGGTTACCTTTTCTCAAATAAAGAATATGAATATAAGTCTGTCAGTCTGAAATTCTGGGTCTGTAAATGTTACATAAAATCATTATGGCATATTATAATCCTTCAAGCTTCCCTCCAAAACTATCTTCTTTTTTTATTATTAATTTAACAATATTTTCTTGGAAATTTCTTCTGAGATGAGGAAACAAACTTTTATAGTAAGTTACTCTATATTTCCAGATTTCAGATGAGGAGATGTATATTAAGTTCCTTAGCCTATACTATGGTATACTTTTGTACATTGTGTTCCTGTGCACGTGTGTGTGTGTGTGTGTGTGTGTGTGTGTGTGTGTGTGTGTGTGTAAACTTCCAGGCATACCCTTCCCTCTAACCAACTTCTGTTCTCACTACTTTTGGATGGGGGATTTAAAAATATGCTTATGACATATTTCTACAAGAAAAAAAAGACTGTTTAAATGCAAAATTATCACTTAAATATCTTGGTCAATTTTTGGAGTATTCACTCATTTGAATGGCAAAGAAATGATCCCATTTGAAAATTAGAAAAGGTGTAGTGCTTTTGTCATAAACACATTTACTTTCTCTCATAAATCAATTTTTCTTTGTCCAGCTCCATTTCCAAAAACCATTCTAAATGAGCACTTCAAAAAAATGCATTACTAAAAATGACACCAAATAATATTCAAACATTAGCAGAAGGAGAGGGGTGACCAGAGCAAACAGCTGACTTTCCTTCTCAAACTTCGCTGAAATGAAATATATATTTTTAATGACGTAACTTGGTCAAAACCATTTTGAAATTATATTAAATGATATGTTAGAAAAACAATTATTTTCCAGAAACTCCCCCATGTGAATTTTAATTTTTACTGTTCTCTGCTAGTAGACAGTTAAAGCAAACGTTATGTGGCACACTTTCTATTTGTATTTCACCTTTTTGGCGAAAAGAAAATTTTTTTAAGTGTTACAATAGCTTACAGAAAAATACTGAGCTCTTTTAAGAAAGTGAAATATGCTTTTAAGATATGCTTTCAGTTAATTTCTAATCTAGAAGGAGGCTTATTTGATGGTGGTACCCTATAATTAGTGAGATCAGTAATCAAGACAACTGTGATTTATTTTACTGGGAAGGCTCAGAGACTGAAGACATCTGGCCTAGACGACTCTGATGGTAAAATTCAAACTGCACCTAAATTTGCTTTGTTATATGATTCTCTTCAGAGGGACAAGAGGAGGTTATATTCTCTGCAGGAGGACAGTTCTGCAGTGTCAAAATCAAATAATATTTGTTTTCGGCAGTAGAATGTATCATATGTCTAAGGACAGTAAGCACTTGGGTGGACGTCAGTGAATACTAAACACTAATTGATCTGATACATCCATATGCACACACACAAATACGCATGGTGGCCGGTAATGGCTGAGAATTACATTTTGCTTCTATTAAAAGATCTGTCACTTTCAGGTCAGAGTGGGATTTTGGAGGGTAATCTCCCACAATAGAAAACTATGCTGACAACACTGGTGTTTTAGGGTTGTTTGTTGTTTGGCTTGTTGATGATGCTTAGCCAAGGAGACACTTCCTTTCAGATTCTGTCTTCCAAACCCCAGGGCTCTGTTCTGGGCAGTTCAGCCTAATGGAATTAAGCCTGACACGTTTCAACTCTATTTCTCTATAAGATAAACATAAAACAATGGTTTAGATTTCTCATGAAACTCTTGAAGCATGTGGGAGTCCAACTTTCCCTGTTCTTTACACATCTGTAAATAAAGTGCATAAAAGAGGAGCACAACAGGATAAATCAACATAAATTTGAAATCCACTGCAGCACATTAAATGGCGCAGTCTCAGTCAAAGAGAGGCTGACCCCGCGGCTTCGTGCGGATTGAAGCTAATTGTTTTCGTCAGGATGGGAACGTCTGGAAGTCCATGGCTGTATCCCACCAGTAAGGCTCCAGTAACTGAGCCGGCCCACAGAGAATGGACCCACTTTGTAGCGACACAGCGGGCTCAGACACCACCTATTCTGCTCTCCAAACTGTCATGCATAACAACTTTATTGTGCTAAATTGAACTTGAAAGCAACCAAAGGCTATGAGAAGGAGAGGCTATGAGAAAAGCGTGCTGTCAGCGCTGGCAAAGGCTGACCTGGAAAGTAGGCTCAGAGACAGGGGAATAAAAGACCAGGCCCCATGAACACAGCATATTGTTTCATTTTAAAGTATGATTCCCATACCAGAGAAAGTAGCAAATGTGATGTAAATTTATTTAAATAGATTCCACCGCTTAAAAGTTTGCCAGCCGCTCTTATCCAACTTTCCCAGCTCTCTGATTCGTTACTTACAGTGGGAATATAATGACATATAGTCATCATTGTAACAGCTTCTTTGCAGGGGCACAATGATGATTAATAGCCAGCAGCAAATTTTCACATGGGCTCTGAAGCACTATGGCATTAAGCAGCCAAACAGTCCCAAATCCCCCTTTTCTGTTCCGCTGAAAAGTCCCCTCCTTGTACCTTGCAGATAGGAACAAAGCCTATCTTAATTCCAATCAGCTTTTCCTCATTCAAAGGGACCTTCTCTTCTTCATAATTGATTCATGTGCAGTTTTTTAGTGTTTCACTGAGCTGAAGCCACTTTGCTCCTTTTCTCTCTTCTGCCCCAACACCCACACCTCTCTTTTTTGGAGGGGGGAAGAGTGGGAAACATTTCAACAACAACAACAATAAAAAAAAAAAAAAGGTGTGTTTTTTCTTCCCCAAATAGTTGCTACATAGATTTCTCAATTAGCAATCATTTCTGCTTTACATTTAAAGGGTTTAAGACAAAAATTAACTCCTGGATTTCTCCATCATTGGAAATGGTTTTGGTTATAAAAGGTAGGAGCTCACGGAAATAACTCTGGCGGGAGCCCCCCAAGGATGCCCTGTCTAGTTGGGGGAGTCTGGGTGGCGGGTGTTCCCATGAGAGACTCACAGCTGGAACGAGGACAGAGTCTCTTGCTCTGGACAGATTCTATTTTCTCCTCTGTACTGGTAGCCATCAAAAAAGGAGCAAGGGGCCAAAATGGAAGGCAGCAAATGAAACCCTCCTAACCCACTCTATCCTTAAGTATCATTTTACCCCGTAGCAACTGCACATTATAATTATTAGCAGAAGCTTCTGTGCTATTTGTACAAGTGCTCTCTCCCATCTACACTTTCCACCTCCTGTGATAACGACAAAAATGACATCAACCAGTGCTGTCTTGGGAGGGGATTTCCACATGCAAACTCATTTGTGTTTCTATGACAATATAATGGCCATAAAGTGCAGTTTTAGTAGCTATACTTTGCATATTTGTTTATGTTTCTTACAATCCTGCCCTCATTATTATATATGACCATATGCCTCTGTTTGCTCAGGACACACCTCATGTATGTCTATTTTCTGACATAATTATTAAAGGTGCTCTCTTTCACTCTCAGTTTGATTTGAGAAATTTGCAAAGCCCATATCTTTTTGCTATTAAAACTGCCCCAGATGACTTCTGCAAACCAAAAGGGTGGGTTGTCTCTTACCCAGGCGGCTGTGGACTGCTTTACCCTATGGCAGTTTTGGAGAAAGATTCTGACTTGGAAACCCTGCTGCCAATATAGCAGCACTGACTTTTGTCTCTCCCACTTTTAAGAGGTCAGCTGACCTTTACAGCTTCTTTGATATGTGGCAGAAAGGAGGTCATATGCTGAAATGAAAGGCACATTGCAAACCAGATTCTAAGTGTGACAGTCTCCTTTGGCTGGGTCACTGTTCTCACTGTGAACCAGGGCAACACACTTCACTGGTCAGATAAAAATACTATGCCATGTTTTCGATAATGACCTTTCTCTTTCTTTGGTGCCTTCAAATGGTTAAATGATGAACATGTCAACGTGATAGGAGGAATTCTTCATCATCTTCACTCTAGTGCTTACATCTTCTGATAAAAAAGGAACATGTGACAGTGGCATCACATATCTACATAGTATTTTTTTTAAACAAAAATCTCATACAGGTGAGTGTATTCTAGTCTTTGGGTTATAGAACCAAAGTGTTTCGGGGAGTGTAACAAATCTGTATGGCAATGTCCTTAAAGGCTGGATTTTGCATTTGGATTTCAGAGTTAACTTAGAGGTGTATCATATCACCTGTAGGCAGAGAAGTCCCTACTGACAGGGCCACTGAGGAGGTTTATATGTGTTGTTTATTCCTGAAAGAACATGGAATAAGTGGACTCCTGATATGCTAGTTTCAGAATCACTTTAGCAAAATCATAAAATTTCCCACTTTCCATCAAACCATAACCCATATTCAAATACTGGAAGAACATTCATGTAAGAATTACGGCTCCGTTCTAAGTTCCTTTACAGTAGCACAGTCCCTTGGTGAAACCATCATTCCTAGCCAAATGGGAGCTTTCCAATCTTTATTAGTGTGTGTTATCCCCTTTTTAGATAATTCTTTCAGAAATGAAATGAACAGAATAATGAATGCTATTTTGTGATGTACTCTTATGCCCTTATTTTCTTGTAATGTTACTACTGTGAAGAAGTATAAGTAAGACTTTGATAAGAACCATCAACTGTGTTAGATTATGGTGATGGGTCTGGCTTTGAAACTCCCACATACATGAAGAATTCTGCTTTTTGCAGGCTAAGACAGGATTTTTAAATGAAATGACCTTTAGGACTCTCAGGTAAGTTGCTTCTTCAACCCTGCGGTTCTTGGATGAATTGCTAGGGACAAACAGAAGGGTGGACCAAGGATACTATGCTCATCTTGTTTACTGGCAACATCTGAGGAACTGAAGAAGGTTAGGGTGCCTCTTTAAGACTTTGGTTTGAGATTATAATGCTGCCCCTTGCTTTGCTGTAGTGTATTTTTCTCACCCAGTCCACAACTCTGTATCATCTTCAGAATTCCATAAAGCACTTTTCTTACAGTAGAAAAAGATTTTCGTGCAAAGCATGTCAACGGAGGGCCACTGTCATTACACAGGAAGACCTTGCTCCTTTCCTACCCAGGCCTAATTTTTCCTGGATACCTAAGATATTTACTTTATGTACATACCCTATCCTAACTCTAACCCCAAGCCAGCTAAACAAATATGTCGTACCCAGGATGATTATATTTTATTACATGGTGTGTACATTTAGAAGTATAAGATCTCTTAATTGATTTCTATCCTGTTCCTTGATATACTCAATCTTTTCAGGTCTTTACTCTGCTTTCCCAAATTTTTCTTACGTCTTTTTACTGGCTAACAAAACTGTTTTCTTTTGCAGGCATCATGCAAAACTTGGCTCAGAGAAGGTGAGCATATTCCCAGGAGATGAGTCATAGTTTAAATCTTTCATCATAATTCTATTCTCCTTTGCCAGGGATTGGATTAGAGATGGTCATGTGACTCATCACACTAAGGTATATCATAATCAAATTGCTCAAAACCAGTGATAAAATAATCTTAAAAAACATATTGAACAGAGGAGAAAAGGTAAGGATAACAGTAGATTTCTCTTTGGAAACAATGCAAGTGAGAAGACAGTGCTCTTTACTCTTTGCAAAACCAAAAACAAAACAAAAAAAAGTCTGTCAACCTAAAATTCCATACCCAGAAAAAATAACTTTCAAAGATAAAGGTGTTGCAGACAAACAAAATGACCCACACACCAGCACTACAATGTATGCTAAAGAGATTCCTTAAGGAAGAAAGTGAGACCACATGCAAATAAAACACCAGAAATAGCTATTTCATGAATAATTTTTTTTCTTATTTAGTTCTCTTAAAGATATTGACTTGACAATTGTCTTTTATATGTTACATAAGGAACTCTCAAAACTCAACAGTAAAAAGAAAAATCCAATTCAAAATGTGCAAAAGATATAAATATATAGACATTTTATTGAAGAAGATATACAGATGGCAAATGGGCACATGAAAAGAAGTTTAACATCATTAGGGAAATGCAAATTAAAACTGCAGTGAGCACATCTATCAGAATGGCTAAAAGTAAAAAATGGTGATAGCATAAAATGCTGGTGAGAATACAGAGAAACTAGATTATTCATACACTGCTGGTGGGAATGTAAAATTGTACAGTCACTCTGGAATATTTGATGATGTTAAACTTCTTCTCACTTCTTTTCACTCTGGAATATTTTCCAGAGTGCCATACTATTGTATGGCAATTTTAAAAAATCTAAGCATACGCTTACCATACAACCTAGCAATCCCACTCCTGGGCATTTATCCCAGAGAAATGAAAATGCACATCCATGCCAAAACCTGTACACGAATGTTCGTAGCAGGTTTGTTTGTAATAGCCCCAAGTTGGAAACAACGCAAATGTCTCTGACATCTGAAGGACTAAGACTGTGGAATATCCATACGAAGGAACAACTATTCATACGCACAACGTTATTGTGAACCGTTGAGGTGCACAACAGCATGAATGAATCTCAGAATAATATGCTGAGGAAAAGGAGCCAAAGAGCGCATCTTGTAGGATTCAATTTATATAAAATCCAGCATATGCAAACTAATCATTAGTGCCAGAAAGCAGGCAGGATGTAATTGCCTGGATTCGGGGACAACATAAGGGAGGGTTATTACCAAAGGGTATGAGAAAACTTTTAGGAGTGATGGGTAAGTTCATTACTTTGGTTATGGTGATTGTGTCATGGGTTTATACATTTTTCAAGACATCAGATAGTTCACATCAGTTTATTGCATGTCAGTTATTTTTTACGTTGAATCAGTAAAACAGAGGTGGAGTCTATTTCCCTCCCCTTTGAGACTGCTTAACCAAGTGAACATGGCATCTTTGAAGCTGTGTTGTCTCTGAGATTAGGTAAGGAAAATCCATGCAGCTTCTCCCAGTTTATTTTAGGACACTCACTGACATACCTACTGAGCCACCATGTAAGATGTATGGCTACTCTGAGTCCCTTCTGCTGGGAAGACTGCATTGAGACCACATGGAGAGGTCCCAAGACTACAAACAGAGACCTGCTCAGCCAGCCTCCATCTGACAAGCTGTCTGAACTCCAGCCATCGTCTGATTCCATCTTCATGAGCGAGATCCCCAGCCAGAACCACCCAGTTGAACGCTGAGAGATAAAATAAGAGTGTTGTTGCTCTCCACCGTTAAGTTTGGGGATGATTTGTTACACAGCAATGAATGACTAGAATGCTACCTGGTCCGGGGTGTCTGTGGTCATAGTATAACTTCCTTTCTTTTCAGGAAAGACTGTTTTGTGTTAACAAATGACTAAATGTGATTTGTGTTTTTTATGACTTTCCGTATAAAGAAATTTGTAAATCAGAAAAAATTATTTGTTATCGTATATGTCCTAACTTCTGGTTTAGAAAAAATAGAGAAAGCCTATCTATGGATTAAGAGACTCACTGGCTTCAGTCAGAAACCTTCAGATGTAGCTAAAATCCATCAAACTATCAGTCAATAAATTACCGAATGTTGGATATTGTGGAGGATACAAAAGATATCTGGCCTGCCATGTCCTCCAAGGGTTATCATCCGGATGGTGAAACAAGGCCTTTTTGCAGTGGAATGTCTTCATCGAGGAGGAAGAATTTGAGCTATAAATTATGAATATCAAAGCTGTTTGAATGATTTTGGATAACTTCATTTTGTCTCAAAGGAAAATTTGTTGTACGTGATTATGCTATTAATTTTGAACATCAGAAAACACAACTTGAGGACTTTTACTAAAATTGCTAATCAGGCAATTTTCCTTCCACAATTTATCCACTTCCTTCAAGTCGGGATTATTCCTGGGTGTATATTTTTCAAACGCGTTATCTGCTTTAATTTGAAATAATCTTAGCAATGGGACAGTTGTAATCCAGCTAATGTGAGGATGAACAGAGGTGCTGCTTAATGCATTCATGTTGAGAGGTAATGGATTTGATATAAATAGTAGCTAATAGCATTAACCTGTATTAGGTCTAGAAAATGATTTCCAGTGGTTTTGCATTCAGAGTTTATATAGTAGAAATGCATCTCACTTTGTACTCAGATAATCCATAGCCATTGCAGGAAGCAAGGGCCAGGAACGGAAGTGAGGGCCCCAAAACTTATGGCTGGGTGGCCACGTGAAGTAAGTAAATTCTCCACTTTGAAACCTGTTACATGCTATGTAATGCATTTTAAAGTTGGGCCTAGTAAGCTGGGTGTTCCAGTGGTGTGCTGGACCCAGTCTATACTGGTTCACGTGGGCCAAATGTCATCATCTCTTCCAAGTCTGCATACACTGGCATCACACTGGAAGCCTGAAACCAGCCAGGGTGGGAGTATTTACACCACAGAAATGGGAATTGCTGCAAGTCAGGCCTACCCCTACCCCTGCTCCTCCCACCCTAAAACAGATTGTTATTAGTACAACCCTAGTTAACTTTCAAGTTTTGGGATACAAATCAATTTCAGTAGGTTTTGTTGAGTTGGGACTGGTTTGAAAGGTGATGGACCATATTGTAGATGAGGCCAGTGCCAAAAGAGAGAGGTTAAGAATAAGTACCTGGGAAGGAAAAGAAGCAAGTAATCAGTTTTCAAGATAGTATTTAATCACACATGAATACACACACACACACACACACACACACACACATATACACACACACTTCTCTTTGCCAGCTTCTGCCAATCCTTGTGGGATGTTAGGGTGATTTCCTGACTTCTCCAAGAGCGGACAGAGGGGAATAATGGTCAGTGAGGTAGTGAGAGTTCTCACCATCACCAGCTCCAGAGGGCAGCTGAAAGCTTCTGAATGGGAAGCATTGTGCAGCTGAGAGAGAGGTTTGGCCATCAAGATCCCAAAAGTCTGTCTTGGGAGGTTCTAACACCAGGAAAAGTTCCAGGGAGTTTGGTGTGAAGATAGAACAAGTAAGTGATAAACACTGAAGCTAAGAGCTAAAGGGTATAGAAGAACATTCACCGTAACTAGGGGCCAGTACATTTTTAATACTTTTGTTTTGTTTACTATCCCTTTAAAATATAATGTGCATATTAATAAAAATCAGTACTTACATATGTCACTGTTTTAGGAAGAAAAGCTATTTTTTGATAGAGAAAACTGCAGAAAAATATTTACCCTGAATCCTCACATCACTGTGTGTGTGGTAGGCCGTGACTGGAGAAGAAATATCCACCAGCTGATGAGGGTTCTAATACTTCTTACTAGAGATAATTGCCTCAGGAGTAAACCCGGACCTACATGTGTAGAGAGAAAGAATTTAAGGTGGCGTGCTTATAAAATTCAGTGTTGCAGTTTCAGAAAAAAATACTTTGCTGGAGAATTAGATTGAAAGAAAATGAAGGATTTGGGAGTACTGTTGCTGTGTCTTTCTCTAGGACAATGATAAATTTTAGAAGCAGGTTTGAATCATGATCAGAGAGAAGCACCTGCAATAATCACCATGGTTGCATTTTTAAATGTAAAATACAATGATACCAGATGTATTGCTCTCCAAATCCCTTTAATTGATTCCCCATCAACTATTTTCTCTGTTCCAGGGTCCTAGTTGAATAAACATATCTGTTGCACTGTTGAAATCCATTCATCTCGACTCTTTAAATAAGAACCATATCAGAGGATTACAAATCTTGACCATGAAAGTATATACAGTGCAGTAACGTGTGTACAAGAGTGAGTATGTGATTTGCAAACCTTTAGAAATAGTTTTCCAGTTTACAGGCCCAGCAGACAGCATTCGTCCTCCATATCTCCTGCATATTTCCAAGTGGAGCTTCTCTGGGCTGTTGCCTCCTGATATATTCTACTTCCCTACACCTTTGCACTATTTCCTCCTCTCATTGGCATTTATAACTCCCAGGTTTGTATCATTTATGGATTTCATTCATGTGCCATTTACCTTTTTTCCAAATAATTCATTTATGGATTTCATTCATGTGCCATTTACCTTTTTTCCGTATAATTAAGCCCAAAATTACATTAGAGCTTGCTCAAGCATCTTGCCACTTGGATAAATTATACATCATGGCTTCTCCAGTCAGTCACCATCTAGCATTTGCAACATTCTGCAAAGTCGCTTAGCTCCACTAGTTGTCTTCCCTGGCAGCCCTCGGGAGAACGAGATTTAGCCGGAGAATTACAATAAGAAAAACGTGCAGCAGTTGATTTTGGTTTTCTTTTTTTTTTTTTTTGATTTTGGTTTTCTTTTAACATTTCAACTTGAATGTTCTTCCAGTGTCTCTTTTATGGAAAAGAATATTATTATCTTCTTAGCATATACTGGTCAACACTACTATTTTAGAAATCAGAAAGATGGAAAATACTTTCACTAATATTTGGCTAAGGCTTACTATACAGAAAGAAATATGGAAATCATTTTCTTACATATTGCACCTTGATGGACTGTTCAAGTTTTAAGATTCAGGTAGATAACAGTTCTATTAGTTATGTGTAAGTTATCTTTTTTCCTTATTTGGAACTTGCCTAAATCGGGGTACATATGGAGTATTTGTTCGCTGCTATATCCCCGTTACCTGACGTATTAGGCACTTCATAAATATTTGTTGAGTGAATATCAATAAAATTATTGACTAACAAATTTAATACATTTACCACCCTCTGAGGATAAAAATTGGAATCCAAGTTTCATGAATATAGAAGCCCTGTCTATATTGTCACTTGATGTCTCCTACTTAGCATAGTGCCTTGGCAATATAGCGTATACTCAATAAATGAGTCTTGTACAATATTCCAGTAGAAATCACCCAGGTAAAACATGCCTGTCAATCTTAGTGGGAGTTCCCTAGCAGTCTGCATCGTTAGTTATCTGAATCACTGTTCTTGTTTCTCCAAATATTCCCGTGAACTCAACATTTAAGGAAGGTGGCTGCAATACTTGGCACACCTTCAAGTCCAGAGTACCTAAGCTTGAAACCATAATTTCATAAGTGCAAAGTCTCTTAATCTTTTTAAATTAGTTATTTTCTTATTATAAAGTAATACATATTATAAAAATAAATTATCTTCTTATAATAGAAAACTTACAAATCAGTGATAAATAAAAAGAAAAGAAAAATCCCTCATATTTTCACCACTCAAAATAGCTACTGTTAAAATTTTGGTCCTTTCCAGTTATATGTGTGATGTACATGTTTATAGATATTATCACTATATTACATATGATTTTGACAGTTGCTCATTCCCCAGTTGTTTTAACATAAACATTTCCCTGTGTTTTAAATATTCTTCATGGAATTATTTTAATCATCTGGAATCCTCTTTCCCAGGTTGTTGCATGCCTGATTTCCTCTTATTCTACAGGTCTCACCTTTTTCACCTCCTGAGTGAGGCTTCCTTGATTACTGAAGCAAGTAGCTGCCACTCCCACCCCCAGCTTTTCCCTATCCTATGACCCTCCTCAAAGCATAAAATATATTTTTATTTATTATTGCATTCCCAGTGCCTAACTAGTGTCTGACACTTGCTTAAATTATTTTTGAAAAAAAATAAATGAGGGAATGAAAGGATGAAGAAAATTCCATTGATACATCTACAATAGTGACTTAATGCCCCCATTTGTACACATTCAGGTTATTTACGTTTCTTTCATAATTATAAACATCACTTTTATATGTTTCTTTGGATAAATTTTTGTGCATGTTCATGATTATTTTCTTAATTTATATTCCTAGAAGTAAAATTGCTGGGTCTAAGGATAAGTAAAATGGTAAGATTTTAGATATGTATTACCAGAAAGTTTGTGACAATGTACACACTCATCAACAGTATTTCAAATTGCCATTTTTTAAATTGAAGTATAGTTGATTTATAATGTGTTAGTTTCAGGTGTACAGCAAAGTGATTCATATATAATATATATATATAATATGCATTATATATATGCACAATATATGCATTATATATATATACACACAATACATATATATATGCATTCTTTTTCATACTCTTTTCCATTATGGTTTATCACAGGATATTGAATATAGTTCCCTGTGCTATACTGTAGGACCTTGTTGTTTTTCCGTTCCGTATATAATAGTTTGCATCTGCTAATCCCAAACTCTCAATCCATCCCTCCCCCCCTCTCCCTCCCCTTTAGCAACCACAAGTCTGTTCTCTATTTCTGTGAATCTGTTTCTGTTTCATAGATAAGTTCATTTGTGTCATATTTTAGATTCCACATATAAGTGATATTATATGGTATTTGTCTTTCTCTGTCTGACTTACTTCACTTAGTATGATAATCTCTAGGTCCATCCATGTTGCTGCACATGGCATTATTGCATTCTTTTTTTGAGTAATATTCCATTGTATATATACACCACATCTTCTTTATCCATTCAATTGTTGATGAACATTTAGGTTGCTTCCATGTCTTAGCCATGTAAATAGTGCTGCTATGAACACTGGGATGCATGCATCTTTTTGAATTAGAGTCTTCATTTTTTTCTGGATATATGTCCAGAAGCAGGATTGCTGGATCATGTGGTAACTCCATTTTTAGTTTTTTAAGAACCTCCATAGTGTTTTCCATAGTGGCTGCATCAATTTACATTCCCACGAACAGTGTAGTAGCGTTCCCTTTTCTCTACACCCTCTCCAGCATTTATTATTTGTAGACTTTTTTAAAAAAAATTATTGAAGTATAGTTGATTTACAAATTTGTCAACTTTCTGATGGCCATTCTGACTGGTGTGAGGTGATACCTTATTGTAGTTTTGATGTGCATTTCTCTAATAATTAGCGGCATTGAGCATCTTTTCATGTTCCTATTGGTCATCTATATGTCTTCTTTGGAAAAATGTCTATTTAGGTCATCTGCCCATTTTTTGAGTGGGTTGTTCGTTTTTTTGGTATTGAACTCTGTAAGCTGTTTGTATATTTTGGAAGTCAATTCCTTGTCGGTTGCATCATTTGCAGATAATTTTTCCTATTCCATAGGTTGTCTTTTCATTTTGTTTATAGTTTCCTTTGCTGTGCAAGAGCTTTTAAATTTGATTACGTCCCATTTGTTTATTTTTGCTTTTGTTTCCATTACTCTAGGAGACGGATCCAAAAAATATATTGCTGCGATTTATGTCAAAGAGTGTTTTGCCTATGTTTTCCTCTAGGAGTTTTATAATATCTGGTCTTACATTTAGATCTTTAATCCATTTTGAGTTTATTTTTGTATATGTTGTTAGACAATGTTCTACTTTCATTCTTTTACATATAGATGTCTACTTTTCCCAGCACCACTTATTGAAGAAATTGTCTTTTCTCCATTGTATATTCTTGCCTCCTTTGTCATAGATCAGTTGACCATAGTGCCTTTGTTTATTTCTGGGCTTTCTATCCTGTTCTGTTGATCTATGTGTCTATTTTTGTGCCAGTACCATACTGTTTTGATTACTAGCAAACCAATAATACATTAAAAGGATTTATACACCATGGTCAAGTAGGATTTATCCCAGGGATGCAAGGATTTTTTCCATATCCACAAATCAATCAATGTGATACACCACATTAACAAGTTGAAGAATAAAAACCATGTGGTCATCTCAATAGGTGCAGAAAAAGCTTTTGATAAAATACAACATCCATTTATGATAAAAACTCCCCAGAACATGGACATAGAGGGAACATACCTCAAAATGGTAAAGGCTGTGTATGACAGACCCTCAACTAGCATCATACTCAGTGATGAAAAGCTGAAAGCATTCCCTCTAAGATCAGGAAAAAGTCAAAGATGCCCATTTTTTACCACCTTTATTCAACATAGTTTTGGAAATCCTAGCCA
This sequence comes from Neophocaena asiaeorientalis asiaeorientalis, assembly GCF_003031525.2. Lineage (NCBI taxonomy): Eukaryota > Metazoa > Chordata > Mammalia > Artiodactyla > Phocoenidae > Neophocaena > Neophocaena asiaeorientalis. The sequence goes on along the minus strand of NW_020185325.1, from coordinate 5,670,261 downwards.
CAGCAATCAGAGAAGAAAAAGAACCCAAACTGGAAAGGATGAAGTAAAATTGTCACTGTTTGCAGATGACATGATACTATACATTGAAAATCCTAAAGAGACGACCAGAAAACTACTAGAACTCATCAATGAATTTGGTAAAGTTGCAGGAGATAAAATTAATATACAGAAATCTGTTGCATTTCTGTACACTAACAATGAAATATCAGAAAGAGAAATTAAGAAAACAATTCCATTTACCATTGCATCAAAAAGAATAAAATACCTAGGAATAAATCTACCTAAGGAGGCAAAAAATCTGAACTCTGAAAACTATAAGACACTGATGAAAGAAATCGAAGATGACACAAATGAATGGAAAGATATACTGTGTTCTTGGATTGGAAGAATCAATATTGTTAGAATGATCATACTGTCCAAGGCAATCTGCAGATTCATTGCCACCCCTATCAAATTACCAATGGCATTTTTCACAGAACTAAAACAAAAAAATTTTTAATTTGTTTGGAAACACAAGAGACCCCAAATAGCCAAAAAATCTTGAGAAAGAAGAACGGAGCTGGAGGAAATCATGCTCCCTGACTCAAAACTGTACTAAAAAACTACAGGAATCAAAACAGTATGGTACTGGCTCAAATTGCCATTTTACTCAAGTCAGAAATAAACTTTTGAAGCAGTATTCTTAGTTGAGAAATTTCATCCCATTTTAAGTAAAAATTTTCAATTTTTAGACATATAAGAATACAATTATTTTCATATGCTTATTGATCATTGTTATTTTTGCTTTGGTAAATTGTTCATGTCTTTGCCAATTTAATATTTTTAATTGATTTATGAACTCATTATATAATAATTTATTTAATTTCTTTTTCATTTTGCAACTGTTTTCCACAGTTCATGGTTCTCTATCACTTTTGTTTATTGCATTACAATTTTTATATGATGTAAACTTTAGAACATACACAAAAAAGTAGAGAGAACACACATACATAAAATTCATTTGTTCATTGCCCAGCTTCAACAACTATTAACTCATGCCTAATCCCTTTCTTCAATTCCCCTACCTTACCTCTTCCCAACTTCTGAGTATGTTGAAGAAGATCCCATGCATTGTGTCATTGAATCTGTAAATATTTCAACATATATCTTTAAAAGACAAAGACTTTTCCCTTTTAACATAACCTCAAAACTAAAATAATTTATAGTGTCAAACAGAAAAATTTTAATGTAGTTTTAATCTTCTTTATGGTTTCTGCTTTTGTTATTTTAAGAAAAATTTTTCTTATGTTATGAATTTATAAGAATTCACTTATTTTGCTATACAGTTTTAATATGTAGCCTTTTTAGAAAGTTTTGAAAATACAGATGAATAAGAAGAGTCAAACCTCATAACTCATACATATCACTTTCAATATTATAGTATAGAATATATCCTGGAAATAGTTAAAAATTTTATTTAAAAAAAATTAAACCATCTTATTTTGTAACTTGATACTTATTTTATTGTAAATGTCATTCCATGTTGATAAGTATTAACTGACATTATTATTTTCTAAAGGTGCATAATATTCTATTGAAAAACTATATCATAATTTATTTTGCTCAATGCCTTAATGCCAGGTATTTAGATGGAGTGAAATCTTTTGACAGTGTAAATCATTACTTAAACAAATATTGAATCCCTATGGTATGCCAGACACTATATTTGGCACTGAAGGAACAATGGTGAGGAAACGCACACACACACACACAATGCAGGTTCCTGTCTGATATATGGCTTAATGTAGTCATGAATATTTTTGTTCAAATATTTTTGCACCATTTAAAATTGTTTCTTTTGGATATATTTTTAAAAATGAAAAATGCTTAAAAAAGTGATTTTTATAAATACTGTTAAATTCTCCTACACAATTATTGTGAGATTTTACATTTCTACTTGCACTATATCAGTGTTAAAATACCCAGTATCATTGATCTTTTCAATCTTTGGTAATCTGGTAGATGAAAAATGATTTGTCACTGTTGTTTTATTTAGAATTTCACTTATTATTAGTGAGAGTAACTACTTATTCATATACGTATTCAATCTCTGTATTTCTTCTTTTGTGAGTTACCTGTTTATGTTCTTTGCACGTTTTTTCTCATTGAGCTGATTTCTCATCTGTTACAATTTTGCTTTTTAAATTTAGGCACAATGCATCACAACAATGGTTACAAGTAGAGATCATGTGTGTAAAACTACTAAAAACTTTTGGCTAAGTAAAATGATTGTAAGCCTTTATATTTGAAGTCTACCTACAATAATATCGACCCAATTTGAATACTTTCCTATTTGCTCAACGGTGTCTACATAAATATTCTTACACTGGAGGACTCAATTTAAGGCACCAACCCAGGAATAGGTCAAATGCTTCTTTACAGGTAAATTTAAAACCATTATAGTATGTTGAAAGACAGCAGACATGGGCTTTCAGTGGTTGTGGAATTGCTAATGGGTAATAGAGTCTCTGGTTCAAAAGTGGTAGTATTGGCAGTGATAAAAAGTCATTGCTATCTGCCAGCTGTGAGATTATACAAAGTGATGTTGAGAACTCGGGATAATTCTTAATGTGAGTGTAACAAAAGTCACCAATGCAATTAGCACCCTTGTGGGCAATCTCAAGAGAAAAGCTAAGGACTGAGTGATTGTGGAGTATAAAATACATTTTCACCTATGAGACAAATTGGAATGAAAACATAGACTTCCTCAGATTAGACTCTCTAGTTGGTAAATAGGGAACTGATTTCAATTTCTAGGGCCATTAATCTCCTACCTTTTATGGGTAGTAAATTATCTTTAAACAAACAAAGAGTATACCTGTCAGACTGTGTGTCAGAATAAACACAGCCTGCCAACAAGTTGTAATTAGGACCTCTAACCTGATCTACTTAAATGGCTTTGACAAGTAGAGGACTATAAAACCAATTTTCATTTTCAAGGAAGAAAATAACTTTTAATCAAGAATTTGAAAAAAATACATGACACACTTTCAAGTTTTTTCTACAAACAGTATATCACATTGAGTTTGTTTAACCACAACATTTTTATACATAAACTGAGTGATATCTCTTATGCCACTTTTGGGGGTTGCTTTAGTTTTTATTTTTGTTTTAATGTCTCATACTCAAGAGTAGTAGTTTGAAGGTGAAAACACTGTCGCTCTTGATTTTCGGCACATGTGGGATCAGTCACACCACATTTCAAACCATATTAGTTATCAACTTGAATGAGCAGTGTCTTGAGAATGTTCCACTTGTCCCCTTCCCAGCATTCTCTGGTGGAAAGGGCCTTTAACATTTAACCACTGGGAAGCCACCAACCACATAATTGCTAGCATGAAGGAGTGGCAGAAATCATTTTAACTATTGTAGAAAACCTGCTACATTTATTATTTTTGTTGTTCTGACCATTTGCATTGGATAGGGGGAGGGCATTTTCACTTTTCCTGTGCTGTCATTTTAAAAAAGTAAGAAAATAAGGCTATGGTAGGCCATCAGTTAAGACCATTTATGCAGCACGTGTTAAGATAGAAAACCTGTCGTAAACTTGAGTCACATAACACAAAATTCCAGAAGCACTCTGGCTTCAGGTACAATTGGATATAGGGGATCAAATGATTTCACTAAGATTTTGTTTCTTTTTTGGGACTTTTATCCTCTTTCAGCTGTTTTCACAGGGAGCCTCTCTCCTATTTCCTTTCAAAACTCTTAGCCTTTTCTCTGACAGGACTGGCTTAATTCAGGTGCCCATTACTGAATCAACATGGTCATTAGGGAAATACTTGACTGAACCTGGCCCTTGGGCTTCAGTCACAGAATCAGAGGGGTGAAGTCTCTTCCAGTCCACAAGGAACTGGAGTAGGGATTGGGAGAATATCCAAATAAGTGGATATAGTAGGAAAGGAGAAATATTGTTTGAGGCAAACACAACACTACTGTTTGCGGGTATAGATTTTTCCACTGTTGGGCTCTTGTTCTTTTGCATTTTGGATGCTCCCCAAACAAACAGGCATAGCCATAAGAATAAATTTAGACCAGCTTTCTTCTCACAAATCTGCAAAGAAGGAGTCAGATGTATAGTGGCAATGTTAAGGGGTGAGTCTAAGAGACATGTACGTCTAGAAAGAATCTCACATATATTGATGATGTTGTCTAGATCACCTTAATATCCACCAACTCTTTGTAAAATTTTTCATACCCAGTAACTTTGGTAAAATATTTAACTTTCATGAAAGTGTACTGAAACTATCTAATTGGACATGAATGTTACTATTTTGGAGAACCACCTTCAATCAAATAGCTATCCTAAGAAAGCTGCATATTTTTTTTGTCCATGTATTTAAGGAGGATAAACTTTATAATGAGCGTGTTTCTTTCATTTCCTGAACAATACCCAGTTGTAGGTATAGGATTATTTTGGAAACTGTTATACAGTTTATGCAAGAAATACCAAAAAGATTGACTGTATCCTCTCTAAAACATCAAGAGGAGACCCTCAAAATGTATCAGTTCCTTACAAAATGAGGAATGATTTTGCAAAAACTAAGTAACTTCTCGTCACTTACGTAGGCGTTGAACCCTACATAAAATGCTTCCGATGGGTACCTACTTCCAAAGCTAATTCTTTTAAAATTCTTACTCAGTCCTTCTGATTATGTCAAGAAGAAAGTCTCAGTCTGGTGTTAATGTGTCTTTAACACCTAACACTCACTAATATCCCTTTTAACAGAGAATAAGAGTTCAATAAACAGCTGAATCTCTGATGAACCGGGGCATGGGTTTGAGAAGCCTCAACAAGAAAACAGGAGTCGTTTGAACTGATGCTGGAGAGCACCGTAGATATTTGCAGTAGTAGGTGGGGAATCCACAAATCCAAGGTGTTTCTCATGTTAGTTTACTCAAAAAGTTGTGTATGTAGAACTTTGTATCATGAAAACCTAAAATATAGGCTTCAGGAAAGGTGAATCTAAATTCACAGATGTCAGGAAAATATCGCTAACCTTTTGAGTTTCACATGATAGAAAACTATTGTCACATGACATGCCCCTTTATACTGCTAGAAGAGACAGAATATTGGATGGACCATGGCTTAAACCCACTAGACTAATTCTTGTGCTTTTAAGTAAAATCCTTTACTTCTTTGAAAATACCTCTTTTAAATTGCAGTTGATGCTGGTCTGGGGAAAGGTGTCCCTGAAGAGACAGTAGCGTAAGTGCCCATGTTAGTACTATCTTACGGTGTGCACAGGCTAAATCTAATGCAGATTGAACTAATCTAAAGTTCAACATCTGTTTCATTCAAAGTGGAACATTTGAAATTCAATGGGAAGAAGGACTTTCAAACCTGGCTTTTATTTTGAACAACTAATTGCAGTAGTCAGTTTCTAGTTTTTGAGTCTATAAAGCCCCTTAGCTAGCCCCAATAAAAGTCCCATAAAGTAGCATTACAATTTGATGAATGTTTTATAGGTTTCATTGTTTTTAAAAAGAAACATTGTGTATAATTTTATAAATTTTTGAATTTAGTAATATTGAGTATCAGTAGTATATTGAATACCATGGTTAAGATCCTGTATGTACTTTGGAGCTGGACAAACTTAGGATAGAATTTCTCATCTGCAACTGAGTGACTGTGGGCAAGTTATTTAGACTCTCTAAGTTCCAGATTCTTTTTGTTATAAAACAGGGATATGAATAATATCTATCACATAGGTAGCATTAATAAACTAATGCTTGTTGGGCATATTAAACAAAATAAGTAAGCTCTTACACAATACCTGGCAAAGAGTAAGGGGTCAAACGTATTAACTGTAATGAATAATCATCAAAGTAGCAGTTTTATTCAGCACTGACCTTTTGATTTAATAGCTTTGTTTATAGAACACAAACATTCAGGTTAAATGCATGTTTTAAAAGTATCTCTTTGATGTTTTCAAACATGCAAATATTTGGCACAATGAAAATAAGAGTAAAAGAAGTAAAAGTAAGAATTTTTACTTTTTTTTCTGAAATTTCTGATTTTCCAGCACCCAAAACAATGGCTGTATGAAGTATATCCATCTTAATTTTTATTTACTTGAAATTTCCCATCACCTTCTTTAGCTACCTCTGCCTTGGTCTGTATTCTCCTCCCCACTCCCCTGAGAGGATGGAATGTTTAGAACCGGAGGGCAAGAGCTCAGGGCTCCTCTCCAGGAAGTCCTCACTGACTCCACCACCTTTTATAAGGAAGAAACTGAAGCCCAGAGTGGATCCGTATTTGCACAAGTTCAACTGAGTCTGAGTTAAACTCTGCTTCTCACACTCGTTCCATTGCACTATACTGGTTCTCAAAACTGACAAGGCTCAACCATTTTTGAAATCACTGTGGCCCATTTAAGAAAACTCATTAAGAAAATGATCTTGAAGAAAAATGCTGTAAATAATGAAGGAATAGGGACATATTTTGGTTTTCTAGAATCAGTTAGTTTTTTGTAAGCACTGTCCCTAAGGTCATATCCAGAAGATGTTACACATAGACACAATTATTATATATAAACATTTAGTTAAGATTTTGTTGATTATTGTCAATATAATAATCAACAACAAATAATCATCAAATAATATTAAGTCAATATATTAATTATATATTTTACTATCAATTAAAAATATATTTTTTTCTGTCTAACTAAAGAATTACTGTGATGTTACCAAAGGGCACACAATTTTTATGAAATTTCCAACCAATATTTTTTTGGGAAAAAATTTTCTTTTTAAGATGGCATGCTAAACCTTGAAAAAATAACCAGCTCAAACTACAAATCGTGTGGCAAAAAATCCCATTCTGTAATTCTGTATATGATGCTGGGATTAGGCAAGCAGCTGATGGATGGCTTGATCAGCCAGGGGCTAACCTGAAAACTGCCAACTTCCTGGACGTGAGCCAAAGATTGCCCTTGGGGTTGAGATAAGCCAGTTAATCTCCTGACTGAAACAACCAGTCTAGATATTGAATTGCTCGGGCACAGTACTTGTCAGGGATGTTGTGGATTGGCCTCATTCTAATTTTGACCACTGCATAGTCCTGGGTTTGCAAGGGTATTTGGAGCAAAGGTATGTCATCGTTGCTATGACTTGAATTCAGCTGCCGAGAGAAGGTTATACAAGGTGGAGTGTTGGGTGTGCATGAATTCTTTTTAGATCAGTTCCCAGTCACCAGTGGAGAGAAAACAGCTGCATAATAGGTCTAGCTTATTTTATTCATGCGTAAGGATGTAGTAAGGAATCCGTACGCTGCTACTAGCTGTTTCTGATCCTCTGAGAGGTTCTTCTGGCTGTGAGGATCCTTAAAAGTTCTTGAGAGAGTCATTTGGGACTGCTGTATGCTGATGACTGAACTGGAAGACATACACAAAATGAAAAGAAGACTTTCTAATGAGCCAGCACAAAATAAAGGCAGTCTTTGGACACCAAGCAGAAATCTGACCCAAAATTCTACCATTACCTGATCTTGGGATATAAGAAATTCTAAAACAGATTAATCAGTAAAATGTGTGTTGCACAGGCTTGGACATTTTCAGAGCAACCATCTTCAGCCTATAAATAATTGAAGACTCCAATCTACATTTGGGACTTGCTCCATTTTGATACTTATACCATATCCCATTCAGTATTGAGCCCCTACTTCATTTAAGTTATTTTGGGCTAAAAAGATGAACAAAATCAATTCTTTAACGACTTTACATTCCAGTAAAGGTGGTCACCTCAAATAAGAATATCACCAAGAAAAAGACGAAGAGCCATCATTACATAGTGGCTTGGAGACTGAGATTGTAGCTGAAATGACTGAAGGATTCGGACCCATTTAGAAATCTGTCTTCCCTCATTTTTTAACCTTACTCTGCACATTCATCTTCTCATATGCATCTGCACCTATAGCTACTACTTATGTTCTATGGATAGCAAAGTTCTTCTCTCTACCCTGTCCCTACCCATGCTCTGCTAGCCAAATGCATAGTGCATAGCTTTTACAAAAATGTCCCATAGGAACTTTGACCAGAACCCATTCTTCTATTATCTTTGGATGTGACCCACTTGAGTTGGCTGTACCATATATCACCCAGCATCAACCTGAACTCTTGGAGTCCTCAAATTCCTTCCTTTCTTTCAACTCCACATCTAACTGTCCTCTAAGTTTAATTGCTTCTACCCCCATCTTGACTCCTCCTCTCCTACAAGTTGGGTTCTCTGGGATGCAGATTCTACTTTGAATCAGCATCTGTGGAACAGAAGGGAAGGAAGTAGGATTGGGCAGAGGGGAAAGTTGAGCTGTGATGCAGGCCCTATAACCTCAGCCACAAGGATCTTGGGAACCAAAATGGCTTCCGAGTTGTCCCACATTGTATAGAAATGTCAAAGACTTCATCCTTAAAGAGGTTCTGAGCTGTACATCTCCACTTCTGTTATACCTGCCTGTTTCCTTATCAATCACCTTATTTTAGACTTTCAAAACTTTTTGTTTGAACTTTTCCAGAAATTTCCTATCTGTTCCTCTTTCCCTCTTCTATATAGCCACCCATTCAATATAAAACAAATTCGCATCACTCAACTGCTTAAAATCCTCCCATAACTCCTCATCAACTGCAGGATAAAGTCCTGACTTCATAGCATTACTTACAAGGAACGTTATGATTTCAGACCTGTCTACCTTTTCAGGCTCATTGCTTATAGCTGCTACTGGATCAACCCTGAGTGCTAGCAATATGGAACTCCTTGCAGTTCCCTAAATGTACCGCGTTCTTCTTTATGTCTCTGTCCTTCTATTCATTTACCTGGAAAGTCCTTTCTCACCTATTTGTCTACTAAACTCATCCTAACCATTCTTCAAGAGTCAACTCAACTTTGTTTTCTTAAAATGTCTCCCCCAACATTTCTAGACAAAATCAAGCACTTTCATTTCTGTAGGCTCTTGTCATGAGATGTGATTATTTGTTTTTTATTTGTCTCAATGTCTCTGATGTGAAAACTCAAAGAGCCAGTAACATGTGTTTGTGCATGTATATTATAGATATATAAATACATCTTGTATTCCCTGTGCTTAGCACAATTTCTGGCTCAGAACTGTATGTTTTGGAGAAAGGAAAAGAGAGACAGAGGGAGGGAGGGAGGAAGGAAGGAAGAGAGAAAAAGAGAAAAGGAAAGAAAGAAGGGAGGGAGGGAAGGAAGGAAGGAAGGGAGGGAAAGAAAGCCCTTTCTACTAGCTATAAACTATATTCTAATCAACACCTGTAATTGCTTTGTTAAGGTTTTCATGAGATCTGTATTGAATTATTTTGCCAACATAGAAACATAAATATTTTGTGAAATTTATTCTTGGTATACTTTGGTTTCTGAAGGATTTTTGCATCTCTTTGAAAAAAATCACATGTTCATAGTTATCAGCCACAACTCAGTGGTAAAATGGACCTGCCTGGTAGGGCTCAGAACTGAGAATCCAAACAGGCCCTCAGGGTGAGCTCCCTGGAGAAGTGCTGGCGGTAGATGTTCAGAGGTGTTTGGGACAGTTAGGCAGTCAGTGTAAGACTGGCCCACAAGTAGGCTAGCAATGTACATGTCAGCAGGTGACTAGATTAGGACACTGGGGAGGGAGCGGACAAGGGCTGTTTTATGACTGCAGGTGGCAAAGAAGGAGTGATGCAGGCAGATATAATGAAGGCTTCTTCCAGGAGATCCAGCCATAAGTAATGGACACTCAGTCACACCAACTGGCATTTAGAGGCAGTTGACAACTCTTGGAAGGCCTGGCTATTGAAGTGCTCGCTTTTTATGTACCAGGATTGAAGCAGAGAGTAAAGGAGAAAATTAGTATGGAGACCCAGGATACTAGGATAGGGCTGTGTGGCAGAGTCTTGGCCACTATGGACAAAATAAGAACTCATTATGGAAAGTAGAAGCAACATCATGGCAGGGCTGGCAGGAGAGTTGACTCCATGCAGAGGGACGACTAAATGTAGCCTCTGCTGTCTCCTCAGGTACAGGTATGAGAGCTGTTTGGCAAAGGCTTGAAGCTATAGCTTGTGAGAATGACCCTTAATACTAGAGAGGTCATGGACAACAAATCAAACTGCATTTTAGTCAGGATGCTGGGAACCTATAGTGTCAAAAGTTTCTTCCTCTAGTAATGATGAATGATCAAGAAATACCAGAAAGTCTAGGTAAGGAGTTTATTTTGTGACTGCATTGAAAATAAATTCCTCAAATAGCCCCATCCTTACTGTGCTTTGACTTGTATACTCTGTACACATCAGAAGAGTGAAGAAAGAAACAGTGGAGGAGAGAATGTGTTTAAAAATACTCATTGAACCTGTTCCTCAGCCAAGCTTAAGGTGAGCAAAGCACTGCAAGAGTGTAGGAGAAGGGCCCAGGCTGACTTCTAAGGGAGGAAGAAAAGCATCCTTTGTCCAAAAGGAGAGCAAACATAGTGACGTGGGGACGCTGTTTGATGTTCAAACTAGGGCATCACTGGCCGACTGCATTTCGTATGTAGAGCTCAGGATAGGCCGGGAGTAGGGCAAGAAAGAGCAGGTCCCCTTGATGTGCATACTCCCACTCAGGACCAAGTAACCACAGAGAGGTGCTGTTGTCAGGAATAAAGGAGGCATTAGATAGGGTCTGGGGTGGGCAGGGGAAGAGGGCAGAACAGGAAGAGAGAAAGACCCCCTGGGCTGTCTTTGGCATTTGTGTAGTAGACTGCTTCTATTTGTCTTCTAGGATAGAAAGTATTCCTTTTTTTTTTAAACTGAGGTATAGTTGATTTACAATGTTGTGCTAGTTTCAGGTGTACAGCAAAGTGATTCAGTTATACATACATAGATATTATTTTCTTTTTCATATTCTTTTCCATTATGGTTTATTACAGGATATCGAATATAGTTTCCTTGTTGTTTATCCATTCTATATATACTAGTTTGCATCTGCTAACCCAAACTCACAATCCAACCCTCCCCTGACCCTCTCCCCCTTGGCAACCACAAGTTTGTTTTCTATCTCTGTGAGTCTGTTTCATAGGTTCATTTTGTCATATTTTAGATTCCACATATAAGTGATATTACGTGGTATTTGTCTTTCTCTGACTTACTTCACTTATTATGATAATCTCTGGGTCCATCCATGTAGCTGTAAATGGCATTATTTCACTCTCTTTTATGGCTGAGTAATATTCCATTGTATACATATATACCACATCTTCTTAAACCAATCGTCTGTTGATGGACATCTGGGTTGTTTCCTTGTCTTGGCTATTGTAAATAGTGCTGCTGCTATGAACATAGAGGTGTGTGTATCTTTTTGAATTACAGTTTTGTCTGGATATATAAGTGGGATTGCTGGATGATGTAGCAATTCTATTTTTAGTTTTTTAAGGAGCCTTAAAAATTGGCTGCACCAATTTATAATTTACAGTGGCTGCACCAATGGTGTAGGAGGGTTCCCTTTTCTCCACATCCTCTTTAGCATTTGTTATTTGTAGACTTTTTAATGATGGCCATTCTGACCATTGTGAGGTGGTGCCTCATTGTAGTTTTGATTGGCACTTAGGATAGAAATTATTCTTTTATTTGTTTTACAAATTATTTTTACTGTTCATTGGATGGCTTTGAGATGTGTCATCTCTGTTGAACTGCCTTGCCCAGAATTCCCTCTTTAATTTGCTTCTGGTCAGGTGGGTTTCAAGAGAGATTCTCTCATAAGAGCTGCAGAGCGGAAGGGAGACAGCAGCCATTTTGTAGCACAGACACACCTTCCCCCAGGTATTTGGGCAAGTACTAGTTTAGGTGCTTCAGTGAAGGAGACTTTTAGATGTAATTAAAGTCCCAAATCAGTTGATTGAGTTAATCAAAAGGGAGAATAGCCTGGGTGGTCCTGACCTAATCAGGCACAAGTCCTCTAAAGAGGGAATAGGCCATCCTGAGATGTGGAGGCTCCAGGTAGCAGATAGGAAGGAAAACTGTAAAACAGTCTACATTTCCGTCCTTGGAATGAAGCACCAGGTGGGCCTACGATTGCCCTCCCTCTCCCCTGAAACAGGTTTCTGACTCCCCAAAACAGGTGTCAGTGTTCAGCTCTATGGTGAGGGGCCCCTGATTCTGCAGAATACCCTTGTCACCAACATCAGAGGCAAGAAGAATAGACATGTTTCAGTCTACTCTTTCTGGGTTCCAGCCTGTCTGTGATCTTCACTCCTGCCTCCCTGTGCACTTTGGGCTCCAACGTGTGACATGGTTACTGCCTGGCAGAGACTATTTAGCCAGGAGTCCCCTGTAATAAATACACACACACACAAACACATACGTGCATGTATATATGTATAGATATTGATTTGGGGATGTATATATATGTATAAATGTATACGGATGTATATACTTGTATAAATATATACAAAAGTATAAAATTCATCTATATTCGGGTTGAATCTTTCCTGGTTGAATCCTGACTGATACAATACCTTATTTTACCTTATTTTTGTATATCACTTTACAGTTTACTAAGTATCTCTGCATATTTTATTATTTTATGGCATAGACGAAAAAATTTGGGCCCAGAAGCACTAAGTGACCTAATCCATGCCACACAGCCAGTAGGTGACCTAATCAAGATGTGACTTAAAGCTCGTGCTTCCTTAGCTGACAACTCAGCTTGTAACGGCAATGCATTTGCAGGAAAAAAAGCTTGTAAAAGTGCAAGAAAGCTTTTTTTGGGGGTGGAGGAAAAAAACATACTATAATTTGGGTTGAAATAGTAACTTCTCTTTTTATATTCCAAAAAATCATATAGAACTTCATATTTGGGGATTGAAGTTTGTGATTAATTCCAATATTTATAAAGAAATGAGAGGAAAAAAAACACCACAGAGAGTTTAGCAAAGGGTTTGCTATTTACAATTATTATACTTCTTGAGATGACAGTGGAATGGGCAGGGAGTTCTGGGTGAGGAGAGCTCTTCAAGAAGGAACAGATATAGAAAGTCAGAGAATAAAACAGTAGGCATTCTATGTTCTCTCATGTATTGCTTGCATATCACAGTTCTGATTTAAATTAATCAGCAGTAGGCCTCATGTCCCAGCCTGGCCACTCTCTAAAAATATTTAATCTCTTGCTCAATAAAAGTCAGTGTTGAGGGCTTCGCTGGTGGCACAGTGGTTGAGAGTGCGCCTGCCGATGCAGGGACACGGGTTCGTGCCCCGGTCCGGGAAGGTCCCACATGCCGCGGAGCGGCTGGGCCCGTGAGCCATGGCTGCTGAGCCGGTGCGTCTGGAGCCTGTGCTCCGCAAGTGGAGAGGCCACAACAGTGAGAGGCCCCCGTACCACAAAAAAAAAGAGTCAGTGTTGAAAAAGCTACGTATAGACAAATATTTTTTCCCCTGTGAACAACAAAAGGAACAGAATCCTGGAGTAAAGGGACAGTTTTGGAAATAACAGTTATTTTTAAATTGAAGAGGGGACTTCCCTGGCAGTCCAGTGGTTAGGACTCCACACTTCCCCTGCAGGGGACGTGGCTTCGATCTCTGGTCGGGGAACTAAGATCCCACATGCCGCGCGCAGCACTGCCAAAATAAAGTAAAATAACAGAAAGATCAATAAATCGAAGGGGAAAAGGTTGAAAAAAATGTGCTTGGCATCAAGTGTCAATATCTAACTCTTAGTTGTTTTTCTTCCCTTCCCGCCTTCAGGCAAACTGAGAAAGCCACAGCCCATGCAGAGTGGAAATATGTTGCAGTATGCTCCCTCCTGCCATGGTGGGTGGTATGGGAGGAGGGCCCATGAGGAGGGAGCATCTGACTTAAGCAGGGCCAAGGAAGGTCCTCTCCCAGGACATCTTATGCCTGCATCTAAGGCCAAAGGCCATTCCTTCCAACATGGTGAAGCCCTGGGAGGTGGGTTGATAGTGGTGTGTACCATGTCTTCCAGAGTGTGGGGAAGAGTCTGCAGTAGGAGCAAATAAAGCTGCCCTGTAGAGAGATGAAGGAAAAAGGTCAGTGAAGAGGGGAGGCTGGTTATTCCAGTGGGTGGCCCCAGCTGTACCTGAAGGCCTGCCCCTCCTGGGGAGAGCTAGTTTTTGGACTATTATAAATTGCATTTCAAACAGCAACTAAAGAGCCCTGGGGAATAGGTCTCTCTCTCCCCTTTTGCATTCCAAGATGTGAGGTTTGGGGTCAGAATTATGTCTGCTCAGGGGTCAGGCCGGAACGTGCACCTCTGTAACATTAACAGACTTAGGTGGAATGGGACAGTCCTGGTGGTTAGTCCTTTTGCACAGTGGGTGGGACCACAAGAACTGGAAGCAAGAGCTAATGTGTGCTTGGTGAGAAGTTCAACATGTCTTGTTTTGAAACAGAAGGGCGAAAATTGGGGGAAAGTTATGGAAGAAGGAAATATTTTGAGAAATTTTTAAATGCCCCCTATTATTTTGTAGTTGTGGGACTCAGGTTGAATTTGAATCAGTAAACTCTCAGAGGGCATCTGTAAGCATTTAGAAAAAGATGGTTAATTTGCAGCAGATCCTAGCTTTTGTGCAAAGGCAGAAAGATGTACTGTGACATATGATGCAGATCACTTTAGAGTAATTGAACCACGGCTTTTGCATGCTTTCCATCCTAAGCTTATCTCTGTCTGAAGCCTGTAAAAAGTCTTTTCCCATTTACATAACAGGGCAAGAGATTATTACAACTAAAATTAGATCCAGGAATTGCTATGCATAGTGCTTTGTAGCATAATCAAATTATGATAAAATAGCCTTTATTTCTTTATAGCTATATAATATAGTTAGGTTCTTTAGTTATTTGTTTAGAAGTTAAGGAGTGGCAGTACTATCTTATATTAAAGCATCGCTGATTTTTAGCCAAATTCACAACTTGCTTGATTGTTTTTTAGAGATGCTTCTTTGAAGAATGGGAAGGATCCTGATAAGGTCTAATTTGTTTTTCTTCCCTTGCTCCTGCCCCTGCCTTTTTAAAAAATGTGGGCCACTGCTCCTGAGTTCTTCCTGTTCACCCTTATCACTTAACCTGATAATACCATCCTGAGAGAGTGGTTCCTGTTCATTTGATATGACCAGATAAAGGCAAAAGCCTTGTGCTTTCCTAGCACTGGAGAATCTTTCGCTGTTTTGTCTCAGGTTCTGAATAGGGCAAAGCACAAAAACCTTGACATTTGTTGAACTCTCATTGTAAAGATATAAATATAGGAGTGGAGGAAAAACAACCAAATTGTCGAGGAAAGAAATGAGGAAGTGGGGGAGACAGGAACATGGAAATTAAGGCTAACCGGACAAAACTAACAGAGTAAGAGAAGAGGAAATACACTACAAGGATATGGCTATGAGGGAAAAGGAGGAGAGGAGGGAAAATACTACCCAATGGAAGTTTATAACATGGTGTAGGAGCAGATTTCCATGCCTGAAAGTATGGCTCTGAGAGCTTCTCGATGGCTCCCACCCCATTCTTTATTACCATTAATGCTAAAGACAGCGCGAGCTGCAGAGGTGGCATTTTCTTCTAATTTAATTTTCAGTTACTGAACTCAGTTACTGACTCTTCAGAGCCTGAGGGAGGATGAGCCTTTGTTAAAGCCGAGGCCGTTAACTTTCACTTTTCTCTTCAACCTCATTAGATTTCCCAAGCTTTACTTCTAGACCTAAAGCACTGCACTATGGCTAAACTATGTAAAATAACGTTTCTGGTGAAAAGCAACACCTGCAAAAATGTCACACAAATTTCAACTTCAGCTGAATCCAGTGATGTCACCAAATGGAATCCTAGTGCAGAAAATGCGAGTAATAGCATATTAAATTTGTCACGGGCTTCGTGGAAGTCACAGCCTGAGACATGGTCCACGGCATCCTGCCGTGCAGTGATGAACCAGAAAGGCTTCTTGTCTGGTGGCCCCTTCATACGCGTGCCCGGTGGGGAGAACGGCTACACACACACACATCAGCTTCATTGAGGCAGGATTTGAAAGGGGGCTACTAACCTGTGTCAGTCCACAGTGGGCATCAGAATTCTGATTTAATCAGTGCAGATAACCCAATTCCTCTACATGGGG
The DNA here is from genome assembly GCF_003031525.2 of Neophocaena asiaeorientalis asiaeorientalis. NCBI lineage: Eukaryota > Metazoa > Chordata > Mammalia > Artiodactyla > Phocoenidae > Neophocaena > Neophocaena asiaeorientalis. The sequence goes on along the minus strand of NW_020185325.1, from coordinate 5,654,145 downwards.
AGATTCTTAACAAAAAATGGCATTTTTTGATTTCTTGAGAATGACTAAACTCTGGAATGAGCACTATGTATGGTTGACTCTGAACAATAATGTAAATGATCTATAAAGGTTATACACGGACCCTGTGATCTGTCTCTGCTTCTCTGTCTTTCAGGGCAGTGTTCTCTGCTGGACCCTGGTTGAGTGACCTTGTCCTAAATGGGCAGGCAAACCAGGAAGGTTTTATTGTCTCAGGACTCAGCTGCTCGTAATCTCTGTGCCTCTGGTCTTTGTGACAGCTGTTGTCTCTCCTCTGGTGCTGTATTCTGTGCTTGATGAGAGATAGAAGCATTTAAAAGCCATTTACATGGGACAGGTCCCTCCTTTGAAGGGTGTGCCTCTAATTGGATGCCTCTAATTTGCTCAGTGGGTGGCACTGCCCTTGTAGTACCACCGAACTTCCTCCAAGCAGCAGAAACTTGGGGGGAGGGGTGTGTGTGGATTGCTGCTTGTCCTCCGTCATGTAGACTCACTTTATTTGAGATACCAGCCACATAAGGATCATTCTAAAGGATATATAATGATACAACAGTTACTAAAGAAAAACTTGGCTTGAACAATAGTGAAAACATTTTATATTTTATTATTCTTAATGAACAAGGTGATGATATAAAATCAGACAGTAGAAAAACATACAAAATTTCACTTGGGTTTGTTCTAGAAGAGTATTTTACAAACTTAATAAATATTTAGTAAGAAATATATTTTACATCATGATGCATTTATTGCAACGTACACAGTTCTTGTTAAGAAACCATGCGATGTGTTCTGACGGTTTCTATTCTATCATATCTATTTATTTCATTTATGACACATAGTTCATAAACGACTTTTCTATAATTTTAAGGAACATTCACACAAAAGATAAAAAAATTCAGCTTAATGGAAATTAAGTAGTAGACGTAGGAGTCTAAATTCTAAACACAGTAGGAATTTTGTTCTTGTTATTTTAAGTATTGAACTTAATTGCTGATTATTATTTTCAAAGGTATTGATCATAACTTGTTACACTGACTTCAATATGAGGTGTCAAACCAGTTTGTGAGTATATACAACATTAAGACTCTTTATGGTTATTATCTTATTTAACCTTCAAAATTACACTAGGAGATACATGGTTTATCAAACAAGGAAACTGAGGCCAGGAGTTAGGCAATTGCTTCAGGTTATGGTAGACTTAGTAAGTAGTAGAGCAGAGTTCTCCCCAAGTACTGTGATTTGCCCTCCAGTCCACAGGTCCTTAGCTGGGGCTCAGTGTGTGTGTGTGTGTGTGTGTGTGTGTGTGTGTGTGTGTGTGTGTGTGTGTGTGAAGTGGGAGGGGCCTATCAGAATCACCAGGGGAGTGCTTTCCAACCACACCTTCTCCCTCCCCATCCCTGCAAAGTCCTTACCACACTTGGCGGCTGCTTAGACTAAAGGACAAGGAAAGGTGGTTGATCCAGCTTTTGTTCTCTAAACAGACCTCACCTCAACACCTCCCCAAATTGACATTTTTATACCATAATAGTTTGTAATATAACTTTTCACTAGTGACTCAGTACGTATCATAGGCAGATTGAAAACTATACCAATTAGTCATGGAAATCTGAAAAATTAAAAGCACAATGTATCACCTTTTCTAAAGACAGAATCAAAATTTGGAGGTATTATTGGTATTTGGAGGTATTTACTTCTAATGAAGAAGCCATTCATTAGGAAAGCAAGTCATTATACTGAGAGTATAGAGGCCAACAAAGGACACCCCCTTCTCATTCCCCAGTGACGCAGTTGTCCAGTTGTCGGATTAGAGCTGTTGTTTATTGTAAGCAGGCTTAGATCAATGAAATTGGCCTGGGATAGGGTATACGGAGTAGACAGATAAATGAATGCACACGAAAAATTCTATTCATTTGTAGAACATGTATGGACACAAGCTAAGATATGAGACACACATTCAATAAATATTTCATTTGCCAAAGAGCTAGTTTATAAGCAAATAAAAGAAACAAAATCTAGCAGAGAGTAGCATAAAAGTTAAAATACAGCTAAAAATATAAAGTGGGTTAAATAGACACCCCTTTTGGAGTTCAAAAGTTATTTAGTTTAAAAAAGTTTAAGTTAACAATGGACATTGAAAACTGGAGTTAGTAAAGAAGAAGAGGTAGGAGAATAAGCAGAGACAAATGTCAAAGAATATTATTGGATAGTTTTTGAATCATTTTTCAAATCCCAAATATTTTCTAGTTGAACTTTCTGAATAGCAGTCACTTAAAGACTCTATCATATTGGCAGTCAATTGTGAATAAATGGATGTTTTTTAGTATAAGGGTTTTAATGTGTCAGTATTCTCTTTTTTTTCTACAAAAGCAGAATGCATGATTAGGAGAAGGTATTTTACATTTTGATGACAGAATAAATTATGTGGGCTGAATTAACCTTTTGGAAGTTCATGATTTAAGTATTATTTAAAAGCCTTCTCTGGAATTGCTTTATTTGGTTATGAGCTCTCAGAAATAAAGAACAGTCTTGAAAGTATAGTCACTAACCTATCAAATATAGTCACTATAATCAATCTATCTAATTAAATATTTATTTTAATATTTAAGGAAAAACTGTTCTATTTCTCTGCCTCAAGCTCCTTCACTTAGTCGAGCAGCTGTCCTCCTATCCCGTACGCTAGGTATAGCAGTAGGCTGGCATTGTGAACATCACTGCTGCTCACCAGTATTTCCAGCTCTCCTTGCCTTCTGGCACCTGGGAAGACTAGCCTTTCCCACCTCTTTGAATGTAGGTGCAGCCACGTGGCTTTCTTTGGCTAAGATACAGCAGTAAAGAGCACCTCTTCCAGGTGGCATTAAAGAGCCTGTGCAGGACTTCTTAGGTTTTCTCTTCCTCTTTCGTGTTTTTCTAGGAGGGCACATGCTTCATATGGTAAGTGCTTCGGGCGGTCATCTGTGGACAGGCTTCCAGGAGCTGAAGACTTAGAGTGAACAAGAAATAACATATGTTGTTCAGGCTTGGGGATTGTTTGTTACCACAGCATAACCAAGACCATCCTATCTGCGTTGGTAAATCAAAAATGCTGGTAAAGTAAAGAATCTTAAAACATAGTGTATATATTACTCTAAAATTTTTTAAAATTTATAATAAGTAGGTATATATAAAATAACCAGTATTTTATTTGTTATTAGCCAAGGGCTTTTCTTTGGTTATGAATTGCTGACTGGAGTTCCATATTGTCTTTTGTGCATTACCACATAGATCATGCTTTATATATGATTTTCCTTGGAGCAAGAATGTAAAGTCACGGGTGATGCAATCTGAGTGCAGTTTCTTCTGGCTTTTTGTGTTGCCCCTTGCAAATATTCTACAGTTGTCTCCCTTAATAAACCTACTCTGAGAGCACTTTTTATAGAGACTGACCTTTATTAAGTCTTTCCAAAACACTCTCCTTAGTGTTCATACAAACACCTCTCATTCTTTTTACATTCATATTTTATCAGCTTATGTGGTATTTAATTAAATTGTGTGATTTTATAACAAGTACAAATGGCAGAAAAATTTAGGAATAAACATAACAGATTCTTAACAAGCATATAATTTATTTGGTTAGAGTAGAAGACTGGAGAATACTAGAAGATAACCTAGGTCATGGGTTTTGATGCAGAGAGCATCAGTCCAGCCTTTTACACAGCCAACTAGAGAATTAGGGCAATGTACACAATTCTCTTACAGCTTCTCAGGTGGCTCCCTAGATGACCTTCCTCCTTCTTTCTCTTGGGGGCACCTACTCACACCAAGTCATCTTTCTACTTTGGATTCAGTGACATGCCATATTGTAGGCATGGGATCTGGCTTTTGGAGTGGTTACCAAGGGGCCTGATAATGCAACTTGGAAGCTCTGGGAAGACGTCTCATTGTGTGGTGAATCATGACAGGAAATGAGAGCTGGGAGGGATCAGCAGGTGAATCTCGTCTCCTTTCTTCCCTCCATGGATGGAATAGGTGAGCTTCTCCTTGCAACCTCTTAGGAGAAAGTCCTTCATGCTGAGCAAACAGGCCTGTCCAGTGAACTGTGGATCTCCTTGGAGCTCAGTATGAAGCGGTGACCATCACGATAATGATTTGCATTACTCCACATTTTTGTATTGCCTCACTTCTCCCTCTCTCCTCCTCTTCATCACCCTGGCCTTGTAGTCCCTAGTGTGAGCACTTTAATCTCTGCCTCAGGCTCTGCTTTCTAGGGGAAGCACACAAAGACAGTTAATCTGGTAAGCCAGTTGCACAGAGGTTTATTTTAAAAGCTTCTAGGGAACAGTGCTAGTGTCAGGCAAGGAGGGACTAGGAGCCCAGAGTTGTGGTGGAATATCTACGGTGACGTACAATTTGTAGGGCTTATCTAGGGAACACAACATATATTGAGACATCTAAAATTAATATTAAGTCCTGAAGGACAAAGATGAAAAAACAGATCACTGTAGAAAACAATGTTTCCAGTCTGATAGGAAAGCATAGCAGAAGGAATAATCATACTATTACTAAAAACAAGGACTAATATTTAGAGATTGGTTCAAGATGGCGAAGTAGAGGGTCGTGTGCTCACTCCCCCTTGCGAGAGCACCAGAATCACAACTGCTGATCAATCATTGACAGGAAGACACTGGAACTCACCAGAAAAGATACCCCACATCCAAAGACAAAGGAGAGGCCACAGTGAGATGGTAGGAGGGGCGCAATCACAATAAAATCAAATCCCATAACTGCTGCGTGGGTGACTCACAGACTGGAGAACAATTATACCACAGAAGTCCACCCTCTGGAGTGAAGGTTCTGAGCCCCACATGAGGCTTCCCAGCCTGGGGGTCCAGCAACAGGAGGAGGAATTCCCAGAGAATCGGACTTTGAAGCCTAGTGAGATTTGATTGCAGGACTTCGACAGTACCAGGAGAAACAGAGACTTCACTCTTGGAGGGCACACACAAAGTAGTGTGCACATCGGGACCCAGAGGGAGGGAGCAGTGACCCCATAGGAGACTGAACCAGACCTACCCGCTAGTGTTGAAGGGTCTCCTGAAGAGGCAGGGGGTGGCTGTGGCTCACTGCAGGGATGGGGACACAGGCAGTGGAAGTTCTGGGAAGTGCTCATTGTTGTGAGCCCTCCCGGAGTCCACCGTTAGCCCCACCAAAGAGCCTGTAGCCTCCAGAGCTGGGTCACCTCAGGCCAAACCAACAGGGAGGGAACTCAGCCCCACCCATCAGCTGACAAGCCGATTAAAGTTTTACTGATATCTGCCCACCAGAGCAGCACCTAGCTCTACCCACCACCAGTCCCTCCCATCAGGAAGCTTGCACAAGCCTCTTAGATAGCCTCAACCACTAGAGGGCAGACAGCAGAAGCAAGACGAACTACAATCCTGCAGCCTGGGGAAAGAAAACCACATTCTCACAGAGACAAAATGAAAAGGCATAGGACTATGTGCCAGATGAAGAAACAAGATAAAACCCCAGAAAAACAACTAGATGAAGTGGAGGTAGGTAACCTTCTAGAAAAAAGAATTCAGAATGATAGTGAAGATGATCCAGGACCCTGGAAAAAGAATGGAAGCAAAGATTGAGAAGATGCAAGAAATGTTTAACAAAGACCTAGAAGAATTAAAGGACAAACACCTAGAAAAATTAAAGAACAGAGATGAACAATACAATAACTGAAATGAAAAATACATTAGAAGGAATCAATAGCAGAAGAACTGAGGCAGAAGAACGGATAAGTGACCTGCAAGACAGAATGGTGGAATTCACTGCCATGGAACAGAATAAAAAGAAAAGAATGACAAAAAATGATGACAGCCTAAGAGACCTCTGGGACAACATTAAACGCAGCAACATTTGCATTATAGGGGTCCCAGAAGGAGAAGAGAGAGAGAAAGGACCAAGAAAATATTTGAAGAGATTATAGTCAAAACCTTACCTAACATGGGAAAGGAAATAGCCACCCAAGTCCAGAAAGCACAGAGTGTCCCAGGCAGGATAAGCCCAAGGAGAAACATGCTGAGACACATAGTTATCAAACTGACAAAAATTAAAGACAAAGAAAAATTATTAAAAGCAACAAGGGAAAAATGACATACAAGCGAACTCCCATAAGGTTAGCAGCTGATTTCTCAGCAGAAACGCTACAGGCCAGAAAGGAGTGTCATGATATATTTAAAGTGATGAAAGGGAAGAACCTACAACCAAGATCCTCTACCTGGCAAGGATCTCATTCAGATTCAATGGAGAAATCAAAAGCTTTACAGACAAGCAAAAACTAAGAGAATTCAGTACCACCAAATTTTTGAATGGATTAAATGCTCCAACCAAAAGACACAGGCTTGCTGAATGGATAGAAAAACAGGACCCATATATATACTATCTACAAAAGACCCACTTCAGACCTAGGGACACATACAGACTGAAAGTGAGGGGTTGGAAAAAGATTTTCCATGTAAAAGGAAATCAGAAGAAAGCTGGAGTAGCAATCCTCATATCAGATAAAATAGACTTTAAAATAAAGAATGTTACAAGAGACAAGGAAGGACACTACATAATGATCAAGGGATCAATCCAAGAAGAAAATAAAACAATTATATATATGTACCCAACATAGGAGCACCTCAATACATAAGGCAAATGCTAACAGCTATAAAAGAGAAAATCAACAGTAACACAATATGAGTAGGAGATTTTAACACCTCACTTACACCAATGGACAGATCATCCAAATGGAAAATTAATAAGGAAACAAAAGCTTTAAATGAGACAATAGACCAGATAGATTTAATTGATATTTATAAGACATTCCATCTAAAAACAGCAGATAACACTTTCTTCTCAAGTGCACATGGAACATCCTCCAGGATAGATCACACCTTGGGTCACAAATTAAGCCTCAGTAAATTTAAGAAAATTGAAATCATATCAAGCATCTTTTCCGACCACAACACTATGAGGTTAGAAATCCGTTACAGGAAAAAGAAACGTAAAAAGCACAAACACGTGGAGGCTAAACAATACATTACTAAATAAGCAAGAGATCACTGAAGAAACCAAAGAGGAAATCAAAAAATACCTAGAGACAAATTACAATGAAAACACGATGATCCAAAACCTATGGGATGCAGCAAAAGCAGTTCTAAGAGGGAAGTTTATAGCAGTACAATCCTACCTCAAGAAACAAGAAAAATCTCAAATAAACAATCTAACCTTACACCTAAAGGAACTAGAGAAAGAAGAACAAACAAAACCCAAAGTTAGTAGAAGGAAAGAAATCATAAAGATCAGAACAGAAATAAATGAAATAGAAACAAAGGAAACAATAGCAAAGATCAATAAAACTAAAAGCTCGTTCTTTGAGAGGATAAACAAAATTGACAAATCTTTAGGCAGACTCATCAAGAAAAAGAGGGAGAGGACTCAAATCAATAATAAAATTAGAAATGAAAAAGGAGAAGTAACAACTGACACTGCAGAAATACAAAAGATCATGAGACATTACTACAAGCAACTCTATACCAATAAAATGGACAACCTGGAAGAAATGGACAAATTCTTAGAAATGCACAACCTTCTGAGGCTAAACCAGGAAGAGATAGAAAATATGAACAGACGAATCACAAGCACTGAAATGGAAACTGTGATTAAAAATCTTCCAACAAACAAAAGTCCAGGACCAGGTGGCTTCACAGGTGATTTCTTTCAAACATTTAGAGAAGAGCTAACACCCATCTTCTCAAACTCTTCCAAAAAATTGCTGAGGAAGGAACACTCCCAAACTCATTCTATGAGGACACCATCACCCTGATACCTAAACCAGAGAAAGATACTACAGAAAAAGAAATTACAGACCAATATAACTGCTGAATATAGATGCAAAAATCCTCAACAAAACACTAGCAAACAGAATCCAACAACACATTAAAAGGATCATACACTGTGACCGAGTGGGATTTATCCCAGGGATGCAAGCTTCTTCAATATATGCAAATCAATCAATGTGATACACCATATTAACAAACTGAAGAAAAAAACATATGATCATCTCAATAAATGCAGAAAAAGCTTTCGACAAAATTCAACACCGATTTAGGATAAAAACTGTCCAGAAAGTGGGCATAGAGGGAACCTACCTCAACATAATGAAGGCCATATACCACAAACCCACAGCAAACATCATTCTCAATGGTGAAAAACTGAAAGCATTTCCTCTAAGATCAGGAACAAGACAAGGATGTCCACTCTTGCCACTACTATTCAACATAGTTTTGGAAGTTCTAGCTATGGCAAGCAGAGAAGAAAAAGAAATAAAAGGAGGCTTCCCTGGTGGCGCAGTGGTTAAGAATCCGCCTGCCAGTGCAGGGGACACAGGTTTGAGCCCTGGTCCGGGAAGATCCCACATGCCACAGGGCAACTAAGCCTGTGTGCCACAACTACTGCGACTGTGCTCTAGAGCCTGTGAGCCACAACTACTGAGCCCATGCGCCTGGAGTCCGTGCTCCACAACAAGAGAAGCCACTGCAATGAGAAGCACATGTACCGCAACAAAGAGTAGCCCCCGGTTGCTGCAACTAGGGAAAGCCGTGCACAGCAACAAAGAACCAAAGTAGCCAAAAATAAATAAATAAATTTATTTTAAAAAGAAATAAAAGGAAAACAAATTGGAAAAGAAGAAGTAAAACTGTCACTGTTTGCAGATGACATGATACTATACATAGAGAATCCTAAAGATGCCACCAGAAAACTACTAGAGCTAATCAATGAATTTGGTAAATTTGCAGGATACAAAATTAATGCACAGAAATCTCTTGCATTCCTATACACTAATGATGAAAAATCTGAAAGAGAAATTAAGGAAACACTCCCATTTACCATTGCAACAAAAAGAATAAAATACCTAGGAATAAACCTGCCTAGGGAGACAAAAGACCTGTATGCAGAAAACTATAAGACACTGATGAAAGAAATTAAAGATGATACAAACAGATGGAGAGATATACCATGTTCTTGGATTGGAAGAATCAATATTGTGAAAATGACTATACTACCCAAAGCAATCTACAGATTTAATGCAATCCCTATCAAATTACCAGTGACATTTTTTACAGAATTAGAACAAAAAATCGTAAAATTTGTATGGAGACACAAAAGACCCTGAATAGCCAAAGCAATCTTGAGGGAAAGAAACAGAGCTAGAGGCATCAGATTCCCTGACTTCATACTATACTACAAAGCTACAGTAATCAAGACAATATGGTACTGGCACAAAAACAGAAACATAGATCAATGAAACAGGATAGAAAGCCCAGAGATAAACCCATGCACCTATGGTCAACGAATCTGACAAAGGAGGCAAGAATATACAGTGGAGAAAAGACAGCCTCTTCAATAAGTGGTGCTGGGAAAACTGGACAGCTACATGTAAAAGAATGAAATTAGAACACTCCCTAACACCATACACAAAAATAAACTCAAAATGGATTAGAGACCTAAATGTAAGACCGGACACTATAAAACTCTTAGAGGAAAACATAGGAAGAACACTCTTTGACATAAATCACAGCAAGATCTTTTTTGACCCACCTCCTAGAGAAATGGAAATAAAAACAAAAGAAAACAAATGGGACCTAATGAAACTTAAAAGCTTTTGCACAGCAAAGGAAACTATAAACAATATGAAAAGACAAACCTCAGAAAATATTTCCAAACGAATCAATGGACAAAGGATTAATCTCCAAAATATATAAACAGCACATGCAGCTCAATATTAAAAAACAACCCAATCCAAAAATGGGCAGAAGACCTAAATAGACATTTCTCCAAAGATGACATACAGATGGCCAAGAAGCACATGAAAAGCTGCTCAACATCACTAATTATTAGAGAAATGCAAATCAAAACTACAATGAGGTATCACCTCACACCAGTTAGAATGGGCATCATCAGAAAATCTACAAACAACAAATACTGAAGAGGGTGTGGAGAAAAGGAAACCCTCTTGCACTGTTGGTGGGAATGTAAATTGATACAGCCACTATGGAGAACGGTATGGAGGTTCCTTAAAAAATGTTGTGCAGTGGTTTTACTGGGCATATACCCAGAGAAAACCATAATTCAAAAAGACACATGGAGACTTCCCTGGTGGCGCAGTGGTTAAGAATCTGCCTGTCAATGCAGGGGACCACGGGTTTGATCCTTGGTCCAGGAAGGTCCCACATGCCATGGAGCAACTGAGCCCACGCGCCACTACTGAGCCCCTGTGCGCAACTACTAAAGCCCACGCACCTAGAGTCCTTGCTCAGGAACAAGAGAAGCCACCACAATGAGAAGCCTGTGCACCGCAACAAAGAGTAGCCCCCGCTCGCTGCAACTAGAGAAGGCCCTCGTGCAGCAACGAAGACCCAATGTAGCCAAAAATGAATAAATAAATTATATAAAAAAAGACACACCACAATGTTCATTACGGCACTATTTACAATAGTGCTTCCAGGTCATGGAAGCAACCTAAATGCCCATTGACAGACGAATGGTAAAGAAGATGTAGTACACATATACAATAGAATATTACTCAGTCATAAAGAGGAACAAAATTGGGTCATTTGTAGAGACGTGGCTGGACCTAGAGACTGTCATATAGAGTGAAGTAAGTCAGAAAGGGAAAAACAAATATCATATATTAACGCAGATATGTGGAATCTAGAAAAATGGTATAGATGGACCAGTTCTCAGGGTGAAGTAGAGATACAGATGTGGAGAGCAGTCGTGTGGACTCCAGGAGGGAGGACGGGGTGGTGGTGGTGGTGGTGGGATGAACTGGAAGATTGGGATTGACATCTATACACTAATATGTATAAGATCGACAACTAATAAGAACCTGCTGTATAAAAAAATAAATAAAATTCAAGAAAAGAAAAAGAGCTAACATTTTGTGATGCTTACTGTGTTCCAGCAACTATGTTAAGTACTTAACAACACTTAGTTCTTTGTTATAACAACCCTCTGAGCTAAGCACTGTTAATTTTACCAATTTTCAGATGAAGAAACTGAGGCTTAGGAAATTTAAGTGGTTTTCAAATGGTCACCCAGCTAAGAAATGGTGGAGTGAAGATTCCAACTCAGACAGTTTGACTCCTAATCACAGAGTAAGAGAGGACAGGAAAATATTTAAATGGAGTACAAGACACATGACAGAAATGGAGTGTAGTCCAGAGAACCAAGAACGATGTCTCAGGCCCCAAACAGGAGGGCCACTCCATCAAGTAGAACTGCCTGGGCATGACTGATGATGCAAGGTCAGAGGCCTTCTGAACAACCACTCAGAACTTAACCAGCCTCCAGGTAAAGTGAGTCAGGGCTATTTGGTATAAGCCTGTGCCTTTAGCAAGAGCCTCTTTCTACCTTTTATAATAATTTCTGCAGATATCTAGATATTTCTGATTTTATTATTTATCCAATCAGTCGACAAATATTTAATAAACATCCTCTTTGGGCCATGCAAAATTGTAGGTGCTGTGGATATGCAGAGAATTAAGTTATGGTCCAAATATTAAGGAATTCCCAAGCTGGTAGAGAGGATTGCCGAGTACTCAAAAAATCAGAATAACAGTAAGCATGGGGTGTGAGGAGTGCAGAGGAGTGTATCAAACCCTTTGCCTGTAGTTAGAGGACTGGGGAGACAACCCAGAGACAGTGAAGAAGAGCTGAGTCCGTAAAACTGGACATAATTTTCCCAGGAGACAAGGGAAGGAAAGGACATTTAAGGCAGAAAGAACAGCACACGGAAAGAAATGGAATGCTGAATAGGTATGGTGCATTCCAGAAACAGCTTGCCGGATTTAGAGTGTAGGCAGAGGAGGCCGTGTAATTCACCAACAAGACAAGGTTGATATTTTGTGAGTGAAAGGGGGTGCTCTTCATAATTACTCTGGGATAACAGGAGCAAAGAGGCACTGTCCCAGGTAAACTAGGATGTTTGGTCACCCCAAGTGAGGAGGTCACAGATTGGAAATGGTTTAGGAATCACATAGACTTGGATTTGAATGAATCAAGACTTGGATGGTCAGAGGCAGAATAGCTGTGTTCAGTCAGTTACTAGCTGACTATGCCTTAATTCCTCATCTGTAATATGGAAATTAATAATTCCTTCCTTGTAGGTTTGTGTGAATGAGGCAACACATAATTCAACTAGTACAATACTGGTCTATAGTGGGTGTCCAATAAGTATGGTTTCCCCGTGTCTACTCTACTCCCACCATGGGCCAAAAAAATGAGATGAGGCTGGAGGATTAGATGAGATTACCATAGATCTTTTGTATTATGCTAAGGAGTTTGGATTTCAACCTGAAAAAAATAATTAAGCAGAATTATAATTAAGCACAGACTCCTCTGTGCTATAGAAATATGAGTCTGGCAGCAGCATTTAAAATGTATATCAGGACTTCCCTGGTGGCATGGTGGTTAAGAATCCGTCTGCCAATGCAGGGGACAAGGGTTTGAGCCCTGGTCTGGGAAGATCCCACGTGCCACGGAGCAGCTAAGCCCGTGCACCACAACTACTGAGCCTGCGCTCTAGAGCCCATGAGCCACAACTACTGAACCCGTGTGCCACAACTACTGAAGCCCGCATGCCTAGAGCCTGTGCTCTGCAACAAGAGAAGCCACCGCAATGAGAAGCCCGCGCACCACAACAAAGAGTAGCCCCCGCTCGCCACAACTAGAGACGGTCTGTGTGCAGCAACGAAGACCCAACGCGGCCAAAAATAAATAAATTAATTTAAAAATATAATAAAATGTATATCAGCAGTGAGTCGTATCCAGGAGCTCCTGGTGACCCCTGGCACCAGAAAGCCTGGAGATCCTCATCTTTCTGATTGGGACTCATCCTTTTCTGACATTAGAAAATGGGGGTGGGGGGAGCTATCAGTCTTTTGGAGTGGAGACGAGCCACAGAGGATGATTTAGAATGGGAAATTCTGACAACTCCCTAGGAATCAGGCTCTCAAAAAGTGGTCCCAGATTAGCAACATCTGGGAACTTGAATATGTTAGAATTATAAATTCTCAGCCATAAGTAGACCTACTGAATCAGAAACTCTAAGGATGAGGGTCCAACAATCTGTGTTTTAACCAGTTTGCTAAAAGATTCTGATATACACCAAAGTTTGATAACCACTGCACTAATTCAAAAGTATTCTGCAGAGCTAAAAATCAAGTGGCAGATCAAGGTCAGTGAATCAGAGAACAGAAATGAATATGTCATCAAACTAAGGGAGAAACAGAAGTAGTCATTAAAGTCAAAGTATAAAGTGAGGGACTTGGAGTGCCAGGGAGGTGAGAAGGAACCCCTAAGTAAGAAAATAAGCAGTTAACATGGTCTTTGGAAAACACCTGAGATAGTTACTGTAACGTCTTTCAGTTTCCTAGGGCTGCCATAACAAAGCACCTAACTGGGTGGCTTAAACGACAGAAATTTGTTCTCTTATATTTTGGAGGCTAGAAGTCAGAAATCAAGACTTCCAACAGGTCCAGGTTCCTCTGGAGTTCTAGGTAGAGTCCTGCCTTGCCTTTTTTTTTTTTTGTGGTACGCGGGCCTCTCACTGTTGTGGCCTCTCCCATTGCGGAGCACAGGCTCCAGACATACCGGCTCAGTGGCCATGGCTCACGGGTCCAGCCGCTCTGTGGCATGTGGGATCTTCCTGGACCGGGTCACGAACCCGTGTCCCCTGCATCGGCAGGCGGACTCTCAACCACTCCGCCACAAGAGAAGCCCCTTCCTTGCCTTTTAGTAGCTTCTGGTGGACATCCATCCTTCGTGTGCTTTGACTTGTAGCTGCAACACCCCAACTTTGCCTCTATCATCACATGTTCTTCTCCCTGTGTGTCTCTCCCTCTGTGTCTCTTCTTCTAAGGATACCAGTCATATTGTATTAGGGCCCACCTTAATGACTTCATCTTAACTAATTACATCTGCAACATCCCTATTTCCAAATAAGGTCACATTCTGGAGTACTCGGGGTTCAGACTTCAAGACGATCTCATTCCTAGGTACTGCAGATTAGGACCTCAACATATTTGGGGGGCAGAGTGGGGGACATAAATCAACCTATAACGTAGCCCATCATCGGCTCTTCTACAGCTGACACTGCATAGTTTGGATTTCCCCAGAAATAAATCCTGAAACAGAGATTCGTTTCTAAATAGTTTATTTGGTAGGTGATCCCAGAAAACACCCTAGGGAAGTAGGAAAGTGGAACAAAGCAGGGAAGGCATTCAGTAAAGGGTATGGGCAACCAGAGCTCAATCCACTAGAGAACACTGGGAAAAGTGTAGAACCCATGCCTCAGAGGGGGCTCAGGTGTTTGCATGATCTTGGATGAGGGCTACTTAGGAGGACCATTAATTCTTAGGCATTCCCAGTCTGCTACCAGCCGCGGAGGAACAGCCCTCGCTGATCAGGAAAGCCCTCAAGTGAAGAGATGCTGGCAGCGGTAAGTCAGGCCAATATGCACAGAAATGGTCGAGACTGAGGACATGGGTACCAGAGGCATCTGCCCTTAGTGGGAGGGCTGGCTTTAAGGGGGAAGAAGGAAATAAATAAATACAAACCCTGTGTACAAGTCAGTAAATCAATTGTGTTAGGAGGTCTATACAATATGAAATGGCCAATTTGATATTTTAAAATTTCTCACTCAGTTGAGTTGATTTATTTTACTCTAGTCTAAAGCTTTCTGGCCACTGAAATGTTAAAAAAAAAAATCTTATATTACCTGATTTTAATTGTTGTAAAATTACTGATGAGGCTATTTGGAGTTTTCAAGAGACTTCTTTTTTCCAAGTTTGTGAGAAATGAAAAATAAAAAGAAATTCTGACAGCTCCCTGATACCACAGAAGGACAAACAGGAAAGAGAGAATCTGAATAACCTGCCCATGGTCACTTAATATTGTGTCGAAAGAACTGGAAAAAGCATTTCCTGTCTTGGCCTCTTCTCTGTTTCTTTAGCTACTCAGCTGTGTCTCACTTACTAGAAGACTAACGTAAACCAAATAGTTACATGGTGCTCCTTCTAAAAAAGCATGGTGGATTTCTTAGTATTAAGATCTATTTTTAAGGTAGATACCCTGCATTTTCACATGGGTAGAGCTTAACGCCACATGTATCTTATTAAAAAAAAAAAGGAAACAGGCTCAGAGAGTTTCCTTGCTTCAAGTCATGCAGCAAGTTTTTGATAGAATCAGAATTACAATCCAAGCTTGTTTTCCTCTTATTTGTGTTCTTTTTACACAAATACAACTATTTTCTGGTTTTTTAAGAGATATGTATACAATGTGATCTCACCACAGAGATTGCTACGAAAAAATATATTTTACTGGCTATTGAGACACACTAACATAATTTGACCTTTTCACGTTTAAAACTGTGTGCCAAGAAAGTTGGCAAAGCTCAAAAAGAATGTTTTTTTCCCCTTTACGTATTGTGTTTTGTGATGCAAAGACTTTGCATGCAGAATGATATTCCTTTCTGTATCTAATATAGTAATATAAAATCCAGTGTGGTGAAACCACTATAACTTTAGGATGATAGTCTAATTAAAGTTATGTGTAAAGAAGTTTTGCCAACCAGACTAGGTGGGTGGTCCTGGAATAGTCAAGGGAGAAAAGAGAATCCAGTTATTACTTTCTCAACATAATATTTAATGGGGAGTCATGCTTTATAGGCTCATAATTTATAATTGTCTCATGCAAAAAATCATGAAAATTATATCTGTGAGAAAATTTTAACAAAGTTATAAAATAGCTGTGAATTTTATATTTTCTTTTGGCAAAAATTAGATCTAGAAGGAAGATTTCGTATGAATGATTTCTTTGGATTCTTATAGACATGGTTTCAAATCCTATCTCCTACTTATTCATAGAATGGACATTTTTTTTTACTCAAACTGTTTTGTCGTCTGTAAAGTATTTTCAAACTTTTATTCCCATCTACTAATGTAATGCCTGACATACATTAAGTGTAAAGAGTCTTTTTCTAAATAAAACTACTTAAAAGGATTATAGTTAAGATAAATGACAGTCTGATATATTAAGTAGACACTCAATAAAAAATATTTTTGTTCCAGTCATGGTATGTGCTCTTTGTACTATATCATGACATGTGTTAGAAGAAGTATAGAAAGACAGAGACTTTGGAGTTGGACAGACTGGGATTTATAAATACCAACTGTGCTATTTACCAACCTGGTGACCATGGATATGTTACTTAACCTCTCACAACTTCAATTGCTTCTTCTCTAAGATAAAGAATGGGAACAACCAGCCTTCAGTATTGAGAATCAAATCAGTTTATGAATATATGAAAAAACTTTAGTTTTTTCATCTCTAAAATAGGAATCCTATTCATTACTTATCCTAAAATGTTGTTATGAAGGCCAACTTACATAATGTATTTGAAAGTAGATTTTTTTAAAACTTTGCTAAGTATTATACAAATGTTAATTTTTGTTGTCATTAAAATTACTAAATAGGATCTTAATATCATTAAAATTGTTAAGATTAAAAGGTAATTTAAAATCTTATCATTTCTTTCTGCTGAATAATAATTTATCCTAGAAAGTATTTGCTTAACTCCCAAACTTAATCAAATCATGCAGTTGTTGAATATTATAAAGCATGACCTAGTATCTTTGTTTTTCTTTTTTCTTTTTTTGCTGTGCCACACGGCCTGTGGGATTTTAGTTCCCCGACCAGGGATTGAACTCGGGTCCTCTGCAGTGAGAGTGCAGAGTCCTAACCCCTGGACTGCCAAGGCATTCCCGTGACCCAGTATTTTTAAAAACTTATTTGTGAATATTTAAATTTTTAGCAAACCAAATTTATCTGCTAATGATTATTAATATTACAAATTTATTTTTGTTTTTAAAATGATTTGTTACAGACTTCCTTTAATCACTCACCCCCACTCTATGTTAAATATGTGATTTAATCAGTAATTCCATTTTACATGAATTTTTAGGCTCTCACTGCTTTTTGAAATCATGATAGCATAAAATGTTTTCCTGTAATTAAAATGAACAAATTAGAAATATTGATGAATTCCTGTGGCTGAAGCCCCACAGGTAATCTCTGAGTTGCAAAGTCTGCCCTGATGAAGCTTATATATGAAGTAAGGTAGAAGACAGATGGAACTGATGATGTCAGTGAAATATCTGTGGAGGAACTGGCACCCAAGTGAGATACTGAAGACAAAGAGGATGAGAAAGGAGAGGGTAATGGCCTGTGTAAAGAAGGAGAACTGGGGTGACCAGGCATTTTCAGAGACTCAGACCGTGGTGCTGAGAAGAAATAGGAAATCAGTTGCTTGTGGGAGTCACTGTTTCCCAGGCTTAGGAGGGAGTGAACAGACATTGAGGGCTTTTAGCAAAAGAGTTGCCAACTAAAAGTGAGGTTCTGGGGGATTAACTCGTCAGTGAAGTCTTGAGCTCAATAGAGTGGAGAAAGACAGAAAAACTTCTCAGAAGAATATCAACAGTTTAGGTATGACTTGAGTATAATGGCAGTCATGGATAAAAGGTTAGGAAGTGAGTTATTACGAAAAATTAAAAACAGATTGTACTTGTCAGCTGATCCAACTGGAATACAGAGAAGTCAGAAAGGAAAGAAGTTTGGATTTTCTTTTTTGGGGTCAGGGGAGGGACTCGTGGGTGGTATGGTCCACTCACGTATAGAAATGTTTGTTTAATCTGATGTGGCATCCAATTAGACTAGTTTTGTAGCAGACTAGGGCTGGAGTCTTGAAAGTGGCCTAGTTCTATGAAGGAGAAAGTGTGGGCTTGTATAACTAACCCTGGTCTCAGATGCAGAGCTCAGGAAGTAGACTCATGTGCCATATATCTTCCATTGCTATTGTAGTTCCATTGTATCGAAGACTTTTCTCTAAGAGACCCTTTTGTTCAGATTATCCGGTAAACTTTCTAGTTATGAAAGTTATTTCAACCTTCACACTGTCAACCAACATACTAATATTCCGTTAAGTTCAACACCAAGAAAAGCTGTAGGTTTTCACATTTATTGTAATGGAATGTTCTTTGCAAAGCTTTAGCTTTGGCCACTTAAATGTCAACATTGTTAACAATACTGTCTCTAAATTAGATACCTACAGGAAAGCTCTTTTAGTTGGAAGACTTGCATGTTATAATGTTCCTATACTTGAATGTATTAGTAATAAGAGGTAGATTCCAAAGTATATGTGCTTCTAGCCCACTATTCTAATCAGCTGGGTTTAAATTCAGTTTTGTACTTAAAAACTTTATGATTGGTTAGGAAAATCACCCCCAAAATGAACACATCCAAAGAGAATCTTAGGATTTTAGGCATTTAAAATATCTTTCATTAATCTTGGAGTTGATTTTAATAAAAACACTGCTTGAGATAATTCTCTATGTTAAAAACATTCAGCTATCTCCAGCCACTTTGTCAGTTTAGCAAGGGATCAGGATTTCTCCTTCCCTGCCAAAAATGGAGCTCTGGGTTTGTGGCTTTTTCCTGATATGATCCTGTTGTGTCTCTTTCTTGGGGCCATGTGTTTGTGTGATAGAAGATAATTGAGAATATAGGCTCCTTTCTTCCTTCTGCTTTACACAAGTCACATATCACGCTCCCACGCTCATCTCCATTAGTCTTCCTGGTTTCCTCCAGGTAGATTCTTGGGTCACTGAGAAAGGTACCTCCTATCAGTTGGTGTGTTTCCTTTTCAGACATCCGAAACCTACCAGACAGTAGGCACAGTTCTTCTAACTATTAAATTTCTTTTCTTTTTTTAATATTTATTGATTTATTTGGCTGCACTGGGTCTTAGTTGCGGCACACGGGATTTAGTTCCCTGACCAGGGATCGAACCTGGGCCCCCTGCATTGGGAGCGTGGAGTCTTAACCACTGGACCACCAGGGAAGTCCCTAACTATTGAATTTCTTAAAAACAAAACAAAACAAAAGCAAAAAAAAACTTCTACCTTTCTTTGTCATCAAGCTAGAAAGGGCCAGGAAAAATTTGTATTCTCAAAGTCACATCCTTTAAAATTACGATTTTTTAAAGTTATATACCTCCTCGAATAGCAGGAAGTTTACATTTATAGATCCTAGTATCATTGTTTTCACAATGCCAGAATCGTGATAAACATTTGTACATCTAAAACCTAATATATTTTAATTGTTCTGGCATTAGTCAGAATAGGATTTCTCACCAATGCTCACACAAACTACATAAAAATAATCAGTGGTTGCTGATTTTCTTCCTTTTTACACACTTGGACACACTTTAAAACACATAGTTGAAGTAGAATCTCTGGTTATTTGAAGTTTACGTGTAACAAAAAACTACCTACATCTCTACTATCTACATATCTGAATATACACATACATTGACCTATATCCATATCTATATACTACATATGTGTGTGTATGCATGTGTGTCCACACATATCACATTTATTTACTTTTTTATATCTCAAAATTTGCTCTTTATTTTTATCCAAGTTATACATGCACACATATCACATTTAACAGCGCTGAATTTATTCTTCCAGTCTTCCCAATGTTCAGGCAGCAACATATTTTAAAGATTGGATAATTATGGTTTTCTTAATATGAAAACTGAACCTTCAACTGGAGTTTAAAATTGGAGTTACATCTAGAGTCTTCATTGATGCCTCCTTTTTAATTATGGTAAAATGTAAGTTGAAAAATAATGACTGAATATTTCATCCTGTCATATCTCACATGGCCTCGAGAGTGTGTGTGCAGAGTTGGTATAGGAATGTTGATAAATAAGTGCCAAGGATTAGCCAATAAATGGCTTGTCCACTTGCTAATGGAAAGCATCTGCTCGGTTGCAAACCTTCCTGGACGTCAAGGCGCACGGATAGGCTTGGAGGTGGAATTCCTGCAGGAGCCACCTGAACCAGGCTGCAGACGAACTCCTCTTGCAGAGGGGCCTTACTTTCCCAATAGACGTGCTTTGGAGCTTATCCAAAAATGAGTCCAATTGAGCAATATTGACCTAAACAATTATTTTTAGCAATAATGCTTGTAAGAAGTTTTCAATCTAAAAATGACGTGTAAAGTAGAAATCTGCATTCTTATTCTCCTCAAGCATTCGCACTCACTACTGGCTTCAACAAGGAAGAAACAGGAACTGCTCAGTGTATCACTGTATATTGGGGCAGCCAGCCCCCGAAAGCAGTTGCTGAACTCAGTCTCAAATGAAATTGATAGGACGTTTTTCCTAAAATACCTGCTTTATCGCTCAAGATTTCACCCATGTGAGTGAGATCACTCTCATGATTGAAGTCCTTCCGTTTCACTTTAACCGGAGAAGCTCTGCAGGAATTTTCACTAGCCCCGAAAGGTTTGGTAGTTTTTCAGCACAAGGCTACAGGATGTCTCCTCCTCTACCACCTCTACTAATCACTGTTATTTTCAAGCTATTGTAAATTGAGTACAGCATCCTTTATTCAGGAAAGCTCTCCTGGCTTGTGTCACTTCAGCCACATTGTTCTCTCCGGCAGGTAAGACTAATCCTATAGCTTTTTAACTTCAAACCTAAAAGAGGAAAGCAGCATCGCCAAGACACACGTGAATATCGTTCATCTAAGTCAAAGGGCCATGTTGCCATTAGTGTAATCCAGTCAGGAATGCTACCTCGAATTCCTGGGCTTCCCTTCTATTTAGAATGACTTCTATTTTCACACGCTAACACTCTGTGACAAAATGCAGCCTGGGACTGGCCCTCTGACAGAATCATGGAGAAGTTGTAATTATTGCTTAGTTAGGTGTCTGCTCCATTAGATCTACATGAGTCACTTTTGTTCTTTTTTTTTTTTGTCACAAGCTTCCTATCCCTTTAGATTCCTTTTCTCTGTGTAAAGGGTGAAGTCTCTGTAGACTGTTCCCACAGTGTCCTCAGCCCAATAGGTTACAAAGGTACTAACACACTAAGTAGAAGTGGTACCCTTGGGAAAATCCATTTCTTCTGAGCTTGTTCCTGTTCCAATGAATGAGGACCTCTTTGAGGTTACAGATATGTTTAGCAACATCTCCATACACATGATTACAGGTTATTTCATTCAGACTCCAAGGAGAAAGGCTTCCTATCCTGGACATGCATGAGGTGATGAATACACTCTTTTGGAACAAGGAAGCCTTATTTAAAGGACTCTTTGTATTCTGCTGAGTACCCTAATGAGCTATCCAGGGTGGCACATCAACGTGGGAGCAGGCAGAGAAGGCCTGTTATCCTCTTTTCGTTAGTCCTGCTCTCCTTTGTAGCTCTGCTTGTTGTTGTCTCACAGGACTTCTCATTCCCCTGACTGAACAGAAGAAAAAACATGACTTTCATTTTATGGTCCAAACCACCAAAACCATCAGCTTTTCTATATGGCACACAGGACATAAGAACCTGATCTCTTGCCTCTCGGCCTATATGAGAGAGTCTCTCCTGGTAGGGATTTTGCTGCTTCAAAGATGGATGCAGAAAATACCAATCTGAAAGCCTGAGGGATATGCTTGTTTGTTACGTTTGCCATATTTAATGATCCTCAAACCACGGGTGAATCAACTCAGATACAGTCAGTCAGGTTGGATCTATACGAAGAAAGTGAATCATTAAGATACTTATCCAGGTAAGTTGGGCCCAGTGCATATTTCAAGAGTAACTGTTTGGAGTTTGCATTATTCAGATAATGCCTCGATTCTTCATTTCATGTAATATTTGTAGACTTGCCCTTAATGAGAATGTTTTCTTATCCTAATAGTCGTGGACTTGAATTCACACTGCATTTCATTTATTTGAGACAAAATTTATAATTACACATCTACAAATTCATCATATTTTAGTAACATAGAGCCTGTGGAGAAATAAAATCCAAAATTAAATCCACTTTCAGATAAAGGTGAAATAAGTTTCTTGCTTAAAATATGCAGATATTTAAGTCCAGATGTAAGATCTCCCACATGATTTATGCTGATCTTTGCCTTGAGTCTCCATCTTCCTTTGTATGTGTAAAAACCTAAACTATGCACTGGCGTGATACTCAGAAACACTGCTACATCTACAGAGATCCAAGAAATAGACATTTAGACCACACGAATATAGATAATTTATTTTTGCAGAGTGTCATTTTTGCCAAAATATGAAACACCTCATGGTTGATTTGATTACAAGAAAAAGAAGTAAGCGTGTCGCACTATTTCAATTCAGCTGGTAGCAACAGACAGATGTAGGCAATTCAACGTGGAGCGCATCCTCAGCCCTTGAATATAATTTTACTCAAGGAACTGAGAGGCTCAGTGACTTTTTATGGCATTTAGCTATACCTTCATTTTTTGTGTGTTTGCCCTGCCTATTTAATACTTTTCCTTTTGAATGACAGGCTGAAAACTTTGGGCAGAGAATATAAACAAATTAGAAAAGTTGTGTACGGGCAAACTCAAAACCTCAAAACACCATTCTCATACTTCTCAAAACAAGAAAACTGTAATTCTTACCTCAAAATTAGTCAGTCAGTGTAAATTACATGATGTATTATAACATACACCTCAAACCTGTACCTTTTGAGGCAAGAACACAAAAGCCTTGTTTCCTCCCGCCCATCAGCAGCCCCTCAAACGTTTTGGCATTCCGTTCTATTTGTTTTTTTGTTGCAACCTCAGTTAGAATGAAACCCTTGTGAATGAGGGTAGGCTGCCACTACCTGAGCCCAGATCAGTTTGCCTGAAGTTGGTGTGCAGGAATGTATCATGAATGATCAAATACCACACACGCAGCTGACACATTCTGTGCTAGTCCCTAGCAACTATGTGTCCACTGTATAAAACTTGAGCTAGTAATTTAAACCTCTGTACTTAAAAAGGCAGCTCCCAAAGCAAATGAAAATGGTGTTTGAGGGTGAAGTGATAGGAGCCCTACCAAAATAGGCGATGAAATCCCAAATCCCGCTGTGTATTCCTGTGTTTGTGACCAATGTGCTAATTACACTAAAGAATTAACAGGGAGAAAATGGAAGATTGAGAGCTCTGAGTGAGGCCTGATTGTATTTACAAGGATAAAGAGACATGAGATGGGAGAAGAGAAACAATGGGTAGAAACTTCTCCATTTAGTCTTGATAATTAGTTAAGAAACATTTAAATTAATAACACAATCTGAGTAATGTAGCATGTGTGGCATATATCACATTTTAAATTAATTCTTGAAATAGTTACTGGTGTCCTACTTTATTTCACTTTTGATAAATTAGCTTACAGTCACTTTTTGATGTGTGTCCCATAAAGTAAAAATTAGTATCTCATCTGCCATTAACTACTCTTCTTGTAGCAAACTAATGTTAACATATATAAAGGGGAAGATTTAAAATAGATATTGAAAGTTGACCCTATTAATTTATAGGTTTAACGATGGCATTTGAGGGGAAGAAAGGGGGGACAACTTTTATTAGCTCTCTCATATAGCTCTTTAGCAGAAAATCCCCTTGACTGTCCATGTTTGACATAAAATTGGTCACTTGCCTTCCTTATTCTTCATTGATATGATATAATTGTCATCTCTGGTATTTTGGAACTTGGAGAAAAGGCCTGAAATTATAGGACCGCCTTTAAATGGCTAGCGTTTGTACTAGAATTGTGCAAAAAATTTACAATCTGCTGATTACACTATTAGGGAGCTGCAGCCTCATTGACCTGATGTCATAGTTACCTTTGGAATCCTTAACGTCTCAAGGTAGACTTTCACATGATCAAGGGTTGTGCTTCTAAAAATTCTCTAATCTGATTTTGTCTGGATCTATGTGTGTATACGCATGTGTGTGTGCATGCATGTATTTAAGTTTGAGGAATTAGGAAAAAACACTTTTGTGTGACCCACTTTTAAAAGCTGTGATCTTTCAGCCTAGTAGTGAATCCAGCTACTTTGCTTTGTGTTTATCTTTTTTATTTTGTACGCTTTCCCATCAAAAGATACAACCAAATCAAGCATAGGTAACAACTGTAGAGGACCCAGTATAAACTAAATAGTGATCATACATAAAGCTCAGACAAATGATCTAGGCACAATCAAGTGAATTTAAGAAGTAGCTGGAAGAATCATCAGCTTCATTTCTAAGTTTTCTAATTTTTGTCCCTAAAGGAAAGTGTTACAACTCAAGAGTATATAAGCACATTTTCATTAAATTGGTGGAAAAAAATCAGAAATGTTTCTTTTGATTTACAACTCTGTCATCAGTGCCTGCATGTTCATGAGTACGTTCTTTTTATAATATTTCTTTAAGGACTAGTTAATTATCTCTCACGTCCACACACCCAGCTCCCCATCTTTGCATTAATTTGTCCATTCTAACAATATATATGTATGTTTTAATCATATATATTTAACCTACTCAGCCTTTTTTAAAGGACATATTTATGCATCAGAAAACCAAACAACTCCACTTTGTTCTGACAGAACAACTTACATTTCATTCAAGTGTCTCTTTTCGGTGATATTCTTAGCAAGGCATTTTATTTACTAAATGACGTTACTGCTAACCTGGAGAGGAAGGTATCCATCCTTCAAATACTGTCATTACCCTGCTTTAAAAAGACTTGATTGTACCATATTAGGGAAACAGTGTCAGATTTTCCATCAAACTTTCTCCCACTGTAATAACTGAGCATAAAAATGATCTTCCAGTGATGAAATGACTACAAAGCAAATTAATGCAATCAAGTCTTCAGTAACAACTCTGTCCATATCTGTTAAATATTTTCAAACTACTCTAAAAAAACACACCCAGAAGGCAAACTAACAGTGAATAGAAACAAAATGGTCAGCAGCGTGTGTCGCATGTTATTTGAATGGAAAGTAATTTATCGCGTCTGAAATAAAAGCTGTTTATTCTTGTGTTTCACTGTCTGTAACAATCTTTACCATTTATCTGTGAAAAAGTGAGAAACTGTACCATTATTAGCATATGAATACTTGACACATCAAATTGGCTGTACAATAACAGAAGGACATTTGCTATTGGTGTATGCACACAGACAAAGCAGCCATTTTGAAAAAAATGAAATGGGTGTGTGGTTTAACCCTTTCCTTATCTTTTAGGTTTCCCACTCCTGATTTTGACCGGAACAGTTTGGCAATTAGGATCAGAATATTTTTATAACAAAAAAAGAAATCAGGGGCCATTATGCTTATGATAATTATATTGATACATTCACTCTACTAGAAAAATAGAAGCAGGATGACAATAAAGGAGTTTGTGTGAGTGTGTGCGTGTACATGCATGCGCAGGGTGGGGGGAGGGAGTGGAGCCTGGCAGTGAGTAGACGGTACAGAAATGAAACAATGCCCACGTACAGTTTTATTTCATGGCAACAACATAGTGGGCCTTGGGTCAGATGTGTGAAACTATTTCTCAAAGAAGCTGCATACATAATTGAGGCCCTCGAAGGGTTCCCAGTTGAAGTTGCCAGGCTACATTCATTTCAAAAGCAGAGCCATTTGTTATCAAATTTAAATTAACTCTCTGCACACTGAACTTGAATTTTAGGGCCCTGCTTACTCACAATTCTTGAAATAGTTGAAAAAGGAGGAAACGTATCTGGAGAATGGAAATAAGATAGTCCCCACAAGGAACTGCAGTGATCCCTATGTAGGCCTGCAGTGTAACAGTCTTTTACAGATTAAATTGAGAAAGATCTATTTGGAATGACTAGAAACAAATCTGAATTTTCCCATGTGATTTTTGTAGATCCAGATTTATTGCAAAATCTTTTCATTTGTACATCTATATTCCAACTACATTTTTACCTTCATCAAGGGTACTAACTACATTCCCTGCCCCGATTAATTACCCTTTGCTGGGAAACTTAGAGAAAGACAATTTATACAGTTGTACAATAGTTATACTATTTTAATCTAATATGTCAATTTCAGTTCTTCACTGTAATGGAATACAGATTTCTTTCCTAATCTGCATTGCTTTATGCATTATTTTAAGCAAAGTTTATGTAACTCACTAGATAATTTTTTTGGTAACTTTGGCAACTGTAGATCCACTCATTCAAACAAACAAACAGTAAAAAACAAACCTAGCGGAATGAGTAAAATGTCTTGTGTTGGGACCTCTCTACAACTGCATAGAGGAGAAACTTTCTCAGAAAAGAATGGTGTGCATGTTTTTTCACAGGACACACATGGACATAATTGCACGTAATTCTCTGTGTCTGGTAAAAGTGTTTAAAGTTGAAGCTATCTCGATTACCAGAATTTTTTCATCACATGTAAGTTGCAAAAGTTAATTAAAGGATGGACTTTTATTCCTAAATTTAATACACAAAACTAAATAGTCCATTCTGAATAATCCATGTATTTTTCCTCTCTTTTGAAAAACAAATTTAAAGGTTTTAATCACCATTCCTTCATCCTTATAAGATACTGATTTTCTATAATCAAGCAAAACTCTTTTCATTGTTGTAATGAAATTTTAACTTTCCAGTCTGAAATGCATAGTAAACTTTGCTTTTAAGGAACTAAAAAGCAAACAAACAAACAAAAAACAAAGCAAAGCAAAGAAAACCCCCACACAAACATGAGATATTATTAAAGGCTGTGATGTTAAGTGTAACCTTCCAAATATCTGCTGAAAGACCCCCATAGAACATGAAGAACATTTATTGTTCTCTTTAGAAATAATTAGTACTTGTGAAGTACTATTATAGCCATAGAAAACAGGAACTGATGATTCTAATGGCAATTTCTGTTAATGATACAAGAATAACTGATATGCAATGTGAAAGTAGAGAAGAAAAAGATTTATGCAATTTTAAATTCCTCTAAAATTGCTGAATGAACACATAGAAGTGGCTATTAATCTAACTTCCTTTTCTTCTTACTAGTATGTGTTATATTAAAACCACAAAGCATTTTCTTATTTAAAGCTCTCCACAGCTAACAATGCTATAAGGTTAGTATGTCCTCCCAAGTGCTCTTTGAGAATCTTGTTTACTTACTGGTGGAAGTGATGCCCCATACTTGTGAATCCTTGGCAACATCGAAACATGGTGGAGAGTGCTAGATCTTCCTTCCTTCCTTCCTTTTTTTTTTTTTTTGGCAAGACACCAAATTTTATTAAATAGTAAAAGCTTTTCAAAAGATGAAACATAAACTTGATAGGAATTTGTGTGCTTGTGGTGACACATTTCTGCTATTCCACAGCTATACCCAACTTTATCTATTGACTGTAAAGAGGCTGAATGGTAGAAAAATTAGAATAGATAAAACTTTGTAAATTCTCTTAGATTTTTTTCATCATAGAAGTAATGTGATTTGGCTGTGCAAGATTGAATAATTAACAATATTAGTTTTATATCTAATACTTATATTAGACTTTTGTCCTTTTGAATGTTTCAAATTACTTTTCATATGTAAAATTGTTTTAAATAACATCTTTTCTAGGGGATTATCAATATATTTGATTATTAACATTTAGAAGCGATTTCCTACCAATGGTTTGCTCCCATTTATATCTTATATTTTTGTTAGAATATTTTAATTAATGTGCAGAATAGAAACTTTCAAAAGAGTATAAATTTTCCTTTTCAGCCTTGTTTTTGCTTTCTAAAATGATGTTTTTATTATTTTGCAGAATTATTTTAAAATTTACAGTTATTTCAGTGACTCTAAGTACTATGTAAGCAACCTCTTTATCCTCCCCTTTGATGGCTAGAATTACTCATTTGGTCCAGCAAGCTTATTTTGCATTTGAGGTTTTCTATTTTGGAATTTGTCAAAATATGCTAACTTTTTCTGAGTCCAAAAAATTTAAACTCAAGTGGTTATTAATGTTTGTTTTATTTGATAATTTTATCACATATCATAGAAATAAAGTCAGAGATGACTAGATATCAAACTATCTCAAGTGTTATGGCACACCCATATGATACCCTCATTATTTTGGCATTCAATATCTTTGGAAATTACCTAGTAGTAGAAAACCGACTACAATACGACTGGAAATTTTCTTATTAACATGCACTGCAAACGGAAGAAATTAAGTTTTAAAAGGACAATGAAAACAAATTCTAATTTCCTTCCCCTTTCTCGTCTTCTTCCTCTCTCTCACTCTCTCCCCATCTTTTACTTCTTTCTCCATCCGTTTCCTGCTTCTTTTCCTTCTCTGAGTCTCTTAAGCTAAGCCAATCAGCTCACATGCATCAGGCTCTGGAGAAACTGTGGGACACATATGGCAGGGAACTGGTTTGGTAAACATATGTCTTCTCAGGCATTAGATGTCTTGCCAGGAATGAGATATTCCATTTTGGGGAATGAGGGTGGGAAATGCTTAACCACCTACAGATGTTTTGCAGCAAAAGCGAAAGAATTGCAGTCAAAGAGCTGCAAAATGTGTAATTTGGAATTTTTCCAGGCTTCTTTTTTTAATAAGAAAAAAGTTAACAGCTTTCCTATTCATCTCTTTTGAGAAAATTTACAGTCGTTTCCCAGTTCTGCCCCATTCTGAAATAAGGACAAAAGGCTGAAACCGAAGCTGTCCATCTGCTCCATAACAGTAATGTTATAATGGGTGCTGTCCATTTTTATGCTATTGCTCATGTGTGCCCAGGGGACTGGAACTATTTAATTCACTGATTTCACAGCTCTGTTGTGTGTCACAAAAGGTTAAAAAAAATCCAACACACTTTTTAGCACCCTGTTTACAAGGACTCCCTGTAAATCTAACTGAAGTAACAGATTCCCACCCTGCCCCCCATGCTAACCTCTATTTTTCCTCCTGATTTGGTGCATTCAGATAACAGGTAATAGATGGAACTCACACCACTAACTTGGCCTTTACCAAAAGTGGATATTTCAACTCTGCTGTGACTGTTACTTTCCAAAGCTCACAAATTCCAGGAGTAGATTTGAAAAGAAGGATGTTTGCCTTTAAGATCTCAGGATTAAACAACTCTGTTTTCCCAGAAGTCCAAGAATTAATGCTCTAGATTAGCAGAGAGTTGATGAAAATCTGCAGAGGAAGACTGACCCGGTCTATTCCTCTCCGCTGGGCAGGAGGCTGGGCAGTGCCATGCACAGCTGGTGTGAGCTGGTGTTTTGCCAATGCAGTAATGAATCCTCTGCTCTCGAAGGCGTTTTCCTAGGGAGACAGAGGTAGCCAGGCAATACCCACTTGGGTCTATTCTGTGGTCTTCTCAGAGCAGTGATGTTGGGTGTTGAAGCTGGCACTATATTTGCCACCAGAGAGAGAAGGTGGACCTGGAGTCAAGGGTGCTTCTCTCTCTTCCCACCAAAAAGAGCCTCCACGAGAATGTCTCAGGGCATCATATCCTTCCTGCAGCCCACATGTCATAATATGGTTCTCTAATATTTTGGATAGTTAAACTATTAGCCATAGATAATGTGCTATCTTGGTGCAGTTATCGCTTTCATTTTTATAACATTAACCGAACTCACATCCAACTATATTGGCTATAAAGATACCTATATATTCCCTTGAAAACTAGTTCATGAGTGAACAAGTGTAAAGGGGAGTGGGGCTCTCTTCATATGCCACTTTAAGGAATATGAGTGTTAAAAAGTCAAACGTTTTCATTTCTTTTTTAGGTAATGATAGCAAATATTTATTTTGTGTTCACAGGTTACGTGAAGCTATTGGATACTGCAGGCCTCGGGAAAATATAAATTAGAAATGCTCTCTGACCTTAGAAAAATTCCATAAAGTAGTATGTTTGTCTGTAAACATTTCTCAAACTCAGTTTGTTCATTTGTTTGTTCATTTATTCATTCATTTATACATTCATCCAAACATTTCTTGAGCATCTACTGTATGCTAAGCCTACTATATTTTCCTTCTTTGAGCTCTCTTAAGTATCTTCATGTACCAGGCAGACCTGTTCCACTCTATTAGATCTGAGAAATCCTTTATTTCATTCAAACTTTCATTCCATAATTATTGGAACCTTTGTTTCCTCCAAACCCCCTTTCCCCAAAACAAAGCAATGTCATAATACCTGGTATCCCAGAGTACTGAAAGATGAAGTTTGGCAAGCATCAGTGTAATATGGAGAAAAGAGGGGCAGTTAGGACTCTTCTTGTTGCCTTCATTTCTAGGGGTAATTCTAGTGGACTTGTTAACCAGATAGGAAGGCAAGTGTGTTGTACTTCTTAAACATGGATTCCTTACAGAATCAAAGTTCTGGATCACCAAGTTAGAAGCCTAGAATCCTAGAACTACTGGGCACATTGAGAGAGAGAGAGTAGTGGAGATGAGTAAACTGATTTTTGTGTATAAATTCATCAACTATTTCAACCAGGTAGACAAGGATAGAATTTATTTCTTGAAAAAATTGTTATGATGTTTTATTTTAAGACATGTTCTTTCAACAACATATTAAACCTCTCTTAAAAATGCAGAGGTGTGTTAAATTTTTAGAACTTGAGGTTTGGGCAATGAATAAAAAAAAAATTGGTCTAGCCAATATGCCTGGATACAGGGCAAAATAATGGTATATTCCTGGTCTTTTATTTTTAAATTTGAAAGTTTTGTTTTTACTCTATCAGAGCTAATGTTACAATGAAATATGTCTTTGTGAATAGCTACTTTTTCTGGACCACACAAATTTTTTTGGTGCTCAGGATAAATGATAGTTTGAGCTGTCAATTCAACTTAGGATGCTATGCTGAAAGGAAATTAAAGTATGTACTTAATAGATCATGACAGTAACAATGATATTCTACAGATCTATGTCATTTATGAAGAAAAGGGATCCAACTGGAGAAGTTTATGAATCTCCAAAAAAAATAAAGATCTCAACATAGAACTATTGCTATTATCCTTCTGATATTTTACTGAAAGTGAAACACATTCACCAATTCTCCAAAGGCAATTTCTCTTCACCTCAAATAAATCTTCCTTGTAGGCCATATAAATAGAATTAAACTAGTTTGTAATGTTTCCAGAATAAACTCATTAACCTTAGTCCATTAGAAAATAATATTAAAGGATTTAATTGCCTGTGCATATTAAATATGCTTAAAATTTATGAAAATAAACATTTTGAAATTGAATAGATATTCTGCAATAATAGAAATGTGAATGTGGACTTAATACAAATCCATAAGGTCGTGTGGACACACAATGCTACAATATATAATGTGTACCACTAGGAAGCATACGGAAATTCCAGGGTATAGAATCTAGACCAAACAAGGGCAAAACTCTATTTTGAGTAGCATGTGTGGAATTGCTAATAGATTATAAATGGCAATTTAGTTTATTTAGACAATGTCTTTGGATGAAATATCGCATTTATGATAATGATATATTTATGATAAAATAATTTACAGCAATAGGCATGGTGTTCTGTTGGCCGGGGCACTCACCCCCAAGAGAGAATGTGTATTTGAACATGTGTCTTCACACTTTCAGAGTAATGTTTCACACTTGCCTGACAGCTGCCAATTATCAAAAGTTTCTGTGAAATGAAGAATCAGTTAAAAATTTAACACTAATTAGGAGCATAAACAAAACTAATGATCAAGTAAACTTAATCAAGTCCCAAAGTCCTGGAACCTATCCTTGACTTTTGTTTTCTCAAAAGTTTCTGGGAGGATTCTTTTTTTTTTTTTTTTTTTTTTTTTTTTTTTTTTTTTTTTTTTTTTTTTTGGTT
>NW_020185325.1:5594898-5622009 GCF_003031525.2 Neophocaena asiaeorientalis asiaeorientalis | reverse complement strand
TTTTTTGTTATTGAGCTGCATGAGCTGCTTGTAAATTTTGGAGATTAATCCTTTGTCAGTTGCTTCATTTGCAAATGTTTTCTCCCATTCTGAGGGTTGTCTTTTGGTCTTGATTATGGTTTCCTTTGCTGTGCAAAAGCTTTGAAGTTTCATTAGGTCCCATTTGTTTATTTTTGTTTTTATTTCCATTACTCTAGGAGGTGGGTCAGAAAGGATCTTGCTGTGATTTATGTCATAGAGTGTTCTTCCTATGTTTTCCTCTAAGAGTTTTATAGTATCTGGCCTTACATTTAGGTCTTTAATCCATTTTGAGCTTATTTTTGTGTATGGTGTTAGGGAGTGATCTAATCTCATACTTTTACATGTACCTGTCCAGTTTTCCCAGCACCATTTATTGAAGAGGCTGTCCTTTCTCCACTGTACATTCCTGCCTCCTTTATCAAAGATAAGGTGTCCATATGTGTGTGGGTTTATCTCTGGGCTTTCTATCCTGTTCCACTGATCTATCTTTCTGTTTTTGTGCCAGTACCATACTGTCTTGATTACTGTTGCTTTGTAGTAGAGTCTGAAGTCAGGGAGCCTGATTCCTCCAGCTCCTTTTTTCGTTCTCAAGATTGCTTTTGCTATTCGGGGTCTTTTGTGTTTCCATACAAATTGCGAAATTTTTTGTTCTAGTTCTGTGAATGGGAGGATTCTTTTATGTTTTAGATTTGACGGTTAGGCAATACTAAGAAGGAAAACTTGAAACTAATTTGGAAGTCAGGTAAGCACTTTTTTTTTTTTTTTGGCAGTACACGGGCCTCTCACTGTTGTGGCCTCTCCCGTTGCAGAGCACAGGCTCCGGACGCGCAGGCTCAGCGGCCATGGCTCACGGGCCCAGCCGCTCAGTGGCATGTGGGATTCTCCCGGACCGGGGCACGAACCCATGTCCCCTGCATCGGCAGGTGGACTCTCAACCACTGCACCACCAGGGAAGCCCAGGTAAGCATTTTTATACAAACCTTGCCTTTATTCTCACACAACATCTGTGCAAGACTGTCTAATACATTTGTGAGAAAGGAACAAAATGGGTCCTATTCAGAAAACTGAATCCAGGCTTAACTTTGTAAGGTAATTTTTTTCAAAACTGGGTTCCTCAGGACAGTTTGAGTGGGAACGTGAATGATTAGTTGAATTCTAATTTTCTTTGTGTTCTGTACTAGGGGCAAAAAATTGAAGAAAGAAACCATGAAAAATATATACATACTTGGGGGAAATTTTGGATTACAAATACAAATAGGTTTTTCCAGAAAAACATTAAACCACAAAGATATAAAACTTCGAAGATGCGTTTTTTAAAAAAAAAGCCATTGTGCTTTCTCTCTTCAGTTATTCTAAAAAACAAGACAAAACAAGCTTCATGAAGTAAGATGAGCCAGTTTCTGTCATTCTAACACCTAGTCTAATTTAGAAAGCAGAAGTTTCTGTTACATAAGTGGTGCTGGGTCTAGTGTTCCTTTGATTTACATATTGCTGCCTTGGTTTTTGTCCTTTTTTGACACCATTTTTCCTGTATTTCACTTCCCTGAGGAGAACACCTATGTTCTGCTTGAACCTGCATAAATAGAACCAGAGCCAAGATTCCATCATGTGATGGGCTATGACCATTTTACTTTCTGTCTGTGATTGAGCTACAGGACTGCTCGAGATGGCATGCTCTTTGAAGACAGAAATTGTGCCTTGTCCCTTTCTGATTTCCCAGTAACTCATATATAGCCCATGGAACACAGTGGATGCTCAATAAATATTTTCTGAAGAAATTGAGTTGGTTTAACAAAGCTTATAGAAGACTTCACTTAAACCCGGGCAGGAGTTTTCAAGGGCCCATGCTTTAGAGCAGTGCTGTCCATTGGAAATTTCTGCGATTATGGAAAGGCTGTATATCTGCAGAGTGACTAATCTGGTCATCACTAGCCACATGTGGCTGCTGAACATTTGAAATGTAACTCGTACAACTGAGGAACTGAATGGTTAATTTCACTACATTTTTATTAATTCAAAATTTACTTTAAATAGCAACAAGTGACTAGTGGCTAGATAGTTTTAAAGGATCCTATTCCACTTGTCCCTCAGCTATGCCCCTCCCACCACAGGAGGAGATGTTCACTATAGCCCGTTCTCTCCCTTAGAGACCCTGCTTCAGATTCCCAGAACACCCGTGTTCCCCACCCAAACAGTCTGTTCGCAGCAGGGCAAGCCTGCTGCTGGTGTACATGCCCTGTGCCAAAGGAGTTTCCAGAGGGTGGCAGTTTGCTGTAAGGGGTGGCTGGGTGGAAGCAGTGTGACCAGGGCTTAGACAAGCAGCTGGACTGTCCCATATGTATGCATGCGGCCCCTTGCAGCACAGGAGGCTGGGACAGGAAGCTAGGCGTGGGGCGGGAAAGGGTGCAGCTCTCCCTAAACTACCATGTTCCAGCATCTATATTTACCAGTTTAGTGATTTTATTACAAAATATGTGCAAGAGATAAATTAACTCTTAGTATGTCATAGCCATTATGATTCAATGACCATTCATTTGTTCAGGCCCCAGAATATTTATTGAGCACCTACTGTACTCCAGGCACTTATTCTAGGCACAAGAGATAGAGCAGTGAACAAAACAAAGTCTTTGGCTTTCATGGGGCTTATATTCTTGTGAGGAAGATAAAAAGCAAATAAGCTAAAAAAATGTGGATGTGCGTGTGTGCAGGAAAATTAAGGCATCCTGCCTTAAGGATAGAGAGTGACAGAGGTGTTCTTTTAAGTAAGTTGTGCAGAGAACACCTTTCTGAAGAAAGATCTGCATGAAAGGAAGAAGCAATGAAATATCTGGGGGAAAGAGTTTCTCAAGCAAGGGAACAGCAAATGCAAAGGCCCTGAGGTGGGGACATCTCTGCCATTTTCCAGAAATAGCAAGATCAGTCTGCTTGAAGCACAGGGAAGCTGACTGAAAGGAGATAGGGCAGGTGGCTCGAGTTCAGATCACGCCAGGTTGTATAGGCTGAACCAGGAACTTGGATTTATTCTAAGTTTGATGGGAAGGCACTGGAGGTTGCCATCAGAGTTATGACATTTGCGTTTTAAAGTATTGCTCTGGCTGCTTTTTGGAGAACAGGCGGTAGAAGTGCAAGGGTGGAGGTAAGGACATAATTCCAGTGGCTCTTGCAATAATTCAGGTGGGAGATGTAGGGACTTTGAGCTGTCGCAGTGATGTCTCAGTGGCAAGACACTAGTTTAAAATGACACAATGAACTTCTTTCAATCCTGGCA
Organism: Neophocaena asiaeorientalis asiaeorientalis; assembly: GCF_003031525.2. Classification (NCBI taxonomy): domain Eukaryota; kingdom Metazoa; phylum Chordata; class Mammalia; order Artiodactyla; family Phocoenidae; genus Neophocaena; species Neophocaena asiaeorientalis. Next base: position 5,618,720 of record NW_020185325.1, on the reverse strand, counting down.
GTATGGCTCTGCAGCTGCATGTGTGACCTCATTTGGAAATAATGTCAAAAGTCTAAATTTGAGATCTTCGTGACTGTGATTGCAGGGTTGAAAGGACCTTTTACTTATCCCTCTGAAGACTCTGGAACTGGCTGTATTAGTCTCATAGAAGTGGTCGTACCTCTATCTACATACCACAGCTGTTTTGTAGATACCAGTGGAGCCTGGACCCCCTATATTACAACACTCAGTGGTTCTGCTTTCAGCACTGCTGTTTCCAGTGCAAAGGCCCTGTGGATCTTTCTTGGTGTGACATGAATCTCTTGGTTTAGACATGGGTACAAAACCAGTCTCCAGCACTTTTCATGCCTTCCTGTCCCATCGCCTCTTCCTCTGCTCAGGCTTTCGGGTCAAGTAGAAAGATGTGGTCACACTTTGTGGAGAGAGGGGAGGATTAAACTATGCCAAGGCCCATATTTTCCCACTACAAAGTCAGTCTCCTCTAAACAACCAGCTTGAAGTAGCTTTCCCTAAGTTTTTCAAAATCTCCTATAAAAGACAAGTAACACTCTTTTTTTTAAAAAAGGAAAAGAACAGTTTTGTACATACATTTCTATGCCTTTTCTAAAGGTTTTTTATATTAATTTTTGTATGTTTTGAGTCATCCACTGTGATGTGAAATTTTTTTCCCTTCCCACTTTCCTCCAAGGACATAATATTATTGCAGCCTTTCTACTAAAAGATAAAATTACTGCCACAAGTAGCACGAAGTCACAGAGAGATCATATTCCAGATTGAATAGTTTCTGAACAAAGAGGATGCTTTTTAAAGATTCTACTAAATGTGACTTTTCAAGGGCCAGTGTAGGCAGCTAGACGCTAAAATTACTTAGCCCATCTGCAGATGGGAGGGGCCATGGCTCTCCAGGATGACCTCTAGCTATACATAGGGTGGTGGGCTGACAGTAGGAAAGAGCTTACTGAGGGTTGAACTTCAGAAACATTAGTTCTCTTTCCTGTCCTATCACCTTGATTCTCAGTGACTTTCATATATGAAATATTACGTGGAAACATTTTTTAAATGTTCTATTTATCTTGTAGTTTCAGTGTTTCAAAGTACTCTCACATTCATTGCAAAGAAACATATATGAAAGCATCTTGTAAGTTGCAAAGCACTATGCAAATGGAAGTTGTTAGAATTATTACTGCCTCATTTTTTTTTTCTCATAAAACCCTAGGAAAGGCAGGTGTTAATACAACCCTCATCATATGAAAAAGAAATTGGGACAAGATCAGAAGATATTAGCTCTGTGTCCTTTTAGTGAATGATTTGGGGCTTACAGAGAGCCAGTTAAACATTCTTTGTATCAACTTTCTTCTAACTATAAAACAGGTTTGATGGTACATCTGTTTATGAATAGAAGAAGGATGCTGTGAAGCCAGGAGGGAAGTGACATAATCCAATTGGCATTTGCAAAGACACGGAGAAGACATTACAAGGGAAAAAAGCTGGAGGCAGAAGAACCAGTTAGTAGGCGGTTGCAGTAGGTCGAGGGAGAGAAAAAGGTGGAGCTTGGTGAGGTTGGTAGACATTGGGGTGCAAAGAAATGGAGGTATTGAAAAGACATTTTGAAGGTAGCATTCACAGTTCTTGTGATGGATAGGAGAGGTTTCTGGACATGAAAGGAGAGGTTTCTGGACATAACTGGATTGTTGGTGGTGCCATGTCCTAAGATATAAAACAAAAGAGGAGGTACGGTTTAGGGAAAGAAGATGATAAGTTATAGTTCGGACATGTTGGGTTTTAGGACATAGAAGTCCAATAAGCAGTTGGATATAAGAGTCTGACATAGAAGACAACAGATCTTTGCTGAAAATCTAAATTTGGGAATTAGCATGTCGATGGTAGGTGAAGATTATACTACCAAATTGCGTGGAGCCGGAGAGGGTCTCTTATATTGTGAACCAGCTTAAATAATGCACAAAACCTTTTTTGTATGCATCTATGTTCATTTTTCTGGAGAATGAGTGCATAGCTTTTTTTTAGATCTTCAAAGGCATCAGTGACTCCAAAAAAAAAAAAGTTGAGAACTCCCAGTATAAAGTAAGAAGAGAGGAGGGCCTGGGACCAATCACTGAAACACACCCATTTTAAAGAAATAGTATTACAAGTATATTTTGAAGGAGTGGCCAAATAGGTGAAAGGAAATTGAGAATCATGTAAGTCAAGGGGTGACAATGTTTCAGGAATACAGGTGTTGCCAGTGAGGTCAAAAATTGCCAAAAGCTCAAATAAAAGGATAGAAAGGATCCATTGGGTTTATCTTCAAGGTACTTATTGTGACCTTGTCAAGAGTGATTTAAAATGAACTGGTGGGAGCAGAACTCTTTATGTTGAGGGGCAAATGAGAAGTGAGAAAGGGGACTCTCAAATTTTAAAATAAGAAAAGCCTAGAGCTTAGCTAATTTCAAGATTAATAACCAGGATTGATTTTTGTATTTTTCAAAAGTGGTAAATCAACATTCAACCTTTCTTGTACTCATTCTCCCTTCATTTTTCTTGGAACTCCTGCTTATTTTCCCTTATTATTTAGTGACATTCTGTTTCCTCTCTGAAAGAAAAGTCAAAGAAAAAAATCTGCAAGCAAAACCTTGCCCTTAGGCCTACATATAAACTAAAAACAGTAGAATTTATATTGGGCCCTAAAAACAAACAGACAGATGTATGTTTTCATAGCTACAAAACAGTACTCAAATGATAGTTGAACTGAATCCAATTATATTGAGGGAATCACCTGGCTGGATAATGGGAGCAAACTCGGTAACTTCAGAGTTTGGGGTTTTCAGGCAAGAATCTAGACTAGGTCTAAATCATGCCCAAACTACTTATTGTAATTATCAACCAAATGGTTTGAAAAAGAACATCCTGGTAAACCAAAAAATGAGTTGTTCAAATTTTTTTTTTTTTAAAAGATTGCTTTGGCATCATAGAGGCAAAACATTGTTAAAGATAGCTTTTTAAAAGTAAAACTATTCAGTGAAAAGGATGAGGATTATGCTGAAAATGTGGTTTGCTTTCCTTGATAACACAAAGCTTTAAGACACTTTTTCTATGAAGTCTATTAGGACGGAATTGAAAATTCTTCCCTCCCTTCCTCCGCATACTACCACCTTAGTTCATGAAATACTTTCATGTGCTTACTCTTTCATATGTCCGTTTCACTCGACTACATCTTAAGCCTCTTGGGAGCAGGCAGTGTATCATATCATCTTTATATTCCCAATCACTAGCACATGGGACATAATAAATGCATCAAATGAATAAATGACTTTTTTACCCAAATTTATGAGTCTCATTTTGAATTTCCACTTGTGCAATCAGAATTGGAGTTTTTCTATTGCCTTGTAGTTAGAGATGACTATTTTTCCCACAATGCATTTGGATCATTATTAATAAGACAATGGAAAAGAAAATGTCACAATTCATTTGAAAGGCAAAGAGCAAATAAACAGCAGTTAAATAACAGACATTAAATGTTGCACATATGTCAAGTAATAACAAGAATACTTTTCCTAGAATTTGAAACACTGATGAGTGAGATTGTTATGGCATTAGAATTTTTTTAGGCTAAAAAGGAGCCTGATGCAGATTAATAGTTATGTGCATTAAAAGAAAGAACAGTGAATTGGTAGAATTAGTTCTACTGACAGAAGACTCCATGACTTCAAAGCTTGTTATTTGACATTGTACAAGAGTGATTGGAATGCATATGGCTGGGAGAGAGAATCAGGAGTTTCCTTTAGTTGCAGTAGCTACACTTTTATGACATCCTACGTCCTCGGGGATCACAAGTGGACCCCTTCAGAAAGGACTTACTACAACACTAAAACAAAACATAATTCAACAAAGAACAAGATACGTACCCACCACTGGGTAATTCACTGAATTGGACATTTATTTATTTGTCCAAATCTATCTTTAGTCATATTGAAAGGAGCAATGAAAATTTTCACGTGATTCTGATCTAATTATAATTAGCAATGACTCATGGAGATACAAAACCTCTTTTCCACATTCTAAAAAACTTTAATGTGGCAAGATGCACTTGGTTAACATTAAAAAACCAAAATTTGTATAACATGCACCCAAAAATTCTTGTCGAATTTTAAAATATGGAATGATGGTTTTAGCATGATTATGTAGGGTCACCAAGTTATACATCTCTGCAATATTTAAGAGAATTTACTAAAAAGTGTCAAGAAATGACAGTGGTCTTTTGTCTATTATGTCATCATACATCTTTTGGGTACCAGGCCCTGATATCACTCCTCTAGTGATAACAAGCAAAGAAGCAATTTTAAAGATGTAAAATGTGGGGGGGGTTTTTCTATAGAAAACCATGCAAATATTTATCTGCTTATTGGAATTCTGAGTGCACTTTTCTATCTATAACATCTGCCAGGAAATCTTACAAGAATAAGTTTGCTTGTGGAATTTCTGACCCTTGTTCTTGGATGATAATACTGTGATGTCAGTAATATTTGCAGCTACCGTGTGAACAGCTTTTCCTACGGAGATTCTTAAGTCAGAATCTGAGAGTGAGGAGAAGGTTCTCTTTCCCCTGATCACCTAAGCACTTCAAAATGAATTTGCTATGATGAATTTTCCATCGTTAAAATTAAAGTACTTGGCAAAGAGTTTCCTCAAGAGGATGGCTTTCTGCGTACACCTCTACTTTCGGAGCAAAATGGTTAGACTCCCTCCCCAATCCTCCCACCCACAAAAGAGAAAACAGATCATATTCAGTGCTATCTTTAAAAATGAAGATTTGAATGTGTTGTTTTATTTTATCTCAGTTATCCTTCCATATTTATATATCTAGCCCTGATCTCACCTGACCTCCAAGTCAAAGGCCCATCGCCTGCTTGATAGCTCCACTGGAAGTTTCACAGGCGTCTCAAACTTAACAAGTCCAAACCTTGATGCTTGGCCTGCCCCTTCCAACAACTTCCTTTCCCATAGCCATCTCCCTTGTAGCAAACTGTACCACCGTCGACACAGGAGTCCAGGCAGACAATCTAGGAATCATTCCTCACTAAATATTTCCTTTATGTGCAATTAACCCTTCAGAAATCTTATTAGTGGCACCTTCAAAACATATCCTGAATATGTCCGTTTGTCAGCATCTTCATAGCTACCACCTCAGTCTACACCACCATCTCTCACTTGAGCAATGGCAAAAACTGATCTTCCTGCTTCTACCTTGGCTGTTGTATAGTTTATTCTATACTCAGTAAATAGTCTTCTACAAATATGAATTAGAGTGGACATTTAAATAAAAGCCTCGAATGGCTTCCCACTGCTGTCGCCTTCCACAGCCTGTGTGCCCTACATGATTTGGCCCTCACCTGCCTCTCAGACCCCGATTCATTCCACTCTTCCTCTCACTCACTGTGTTGCAACCAGAGGGCCCTCCTGTGAACACACCAAGCTCACAGCTCCTTAAGGCAGTTGGATTCCCTCTAATGCCCCAGATGTCCACATTTGGCTGGTCATTTGGGGGGTCAACTCAAATGTCACCTCCTCAGATGTCTTCCATGACCATGTAATCTAAATCTTAACCTCAAAACTTTTGATCCATTACCCTGTTGTTGTTATTTTTCTTCTTAGCTTTATCACAATCTGATATTTTCTTTTTTATTTCATTGTCCAACTCTCTTAACTGAAAAATATCCTCCATGACCACACAGGCATTTGATCTGCTTAACCCCAGTGCCCATAGCAGCTGGAACAGCTTTGTCCCATAGTAAACACTCGTTAATATTTGCTGAATTTATAAATAAATGGATGTAGCCCCAGAAGTTTTAAATAAGTGTATTTAGAAATTTAGCAATTAATAACACTATACCAAAAGTAATATGAGGCTGAGCCCTTGTGGAGTAATTAATGTTTCAACTGCAAATGGCCTGATAAATCCAGGTGACAGTATTTTGGTGGTCAAAATACATTGTACTAGCTCTGGGAAGTGGGTCCTGGGAGTGTCATAATACACAAAATCAAAACTTTTGAGGTTGTTGGTTGAGATGAACCATTTAAAATTTAAAAAATCTGGGAATGGGATAAAAGAGACTGACCAGGGGACAGATACATAGAATAGAGTGAGAGCTGTTCAAAGTTCTGACAGTGAATGATAACCAGGGAAGTAGAAATTCACCGGGTGAAAAGAGCAGCCTTTAAGAGAATGTGTATCGAGGCTGACTTGAATTGGGTTGTGATTATGATGAAGGTTTAGGAGGAAGATCAAGAATTATTCTTATGTAATAATGTCTTATAAATACAGTAAGTATTAGAAAGAATTCTCTTTTTAAAAGGATCTCTAACTTTTGATCATGATCGATAACTCTCACAGAAGCAGAGAAGATAATACTCTCAGAGTATGAAAAACAAAGCCTCCAAAAGCAAAACACATAGTGTATAAAATTTGTGAAAGGAAAGGTGATATCCTGACAAGGTCCAAAAAAGGATATAAAACATTAGATGGTGACCTGGACTCATAAGAGTCGATACCAAATTCAGAGTTAAAGACACACACAAACAGTCCTAATTACCCGTGGCAACATGGTCAGTGTTAGTCCTGGATGCTTCTCATCACCTAGCAGTCAGAATTGAATGTGTGAATTTGGAATAGAAACTCATTTCACTCCCACACAACATAATTATGAGGTAAATTTTCTGGAAAAACAATGCATGTAATAGATTCCAAACTCCAGTGGAAGTGATTTTTAAATTATTTGCTGTTTTGGGGTTATTCTAAACAACCAAACATTGATTTCATAGCTATATCATCACATATTTGAAATGAATGAAAGAATAAATGAATTTATATACAGTGAAACGTTAGATTGGGTGGTAATTGGCTGCAAATAGAAAGATGATGATATATAAGTTCTCATTGCTAGTATAACCGCGTTTTAAAATTTATGAATGTTATATATAACATATGTATACATATATAAAATCAAATGAATTTCAGGCTAGAATGCACCTAATAGGTTATCTGTCCAATCCTTCATCATTGTGGGCTTAAATATTCAGTTTTATCATTAAACATGTACTCAAACATGTGATCAAAATTACTGTGTAAAGTGTGACTAAGGAAACTTAACCTGGAGAGGTTCTGGGTTTTGCTCAGGTCATACTGTTGGTTTAGGGTGGAGCTGGCATGGCTTTGACTCCTATGGGAATAGTCTCCTAAGAAAAGTACATCGTCATATCTGTCATTAGATAATCTAAACCAATTTAGTTAGAACTATTTGAATACGTTATTTCTCTATCAGGTGATTATTTTTAATTACATTTGAATTACCTTTTCATTGTCTTCTAAAAGCACCTGTTAAGGGAAGAAAACATGAAGTTTAGGCCATTTTTCCCAACATTCTATTTACAATAATTCAATAAAACCCTAACATTTAAAGGGAGTATTTTTAAAGTTTATTTTATTGAAATATAGTTGATTAACAATGTTGTGTTAATATCTACTGTACAGCAAAGTGATTCAGTTATACATATATAAACATTCTTTTTCATGTTCTTTTCCATTATCACAAGATATTGAATATAGTTGAATATAGTTCCATGTGCTATACAGTAGGACCTTCTTTCTTATCCCTTCTACATATAATAGTTTGCATCTGCTAATCCCAAACTCCCAATCCATCCCTTCCCCACCACTCGTCCTTGGAAACCACAAGCCTTTTCTCTACATCTGTGAGTCTGTTTCTGTTTCATAGATAAATTCTTTCGTGTTATATTTTAGATTCCATATATGTGATATCATATGGTATTTGTCTTTTTCTTTCTGGCTTACTTCACTTAGTATGATAATCTCTATGTCCATCCATGTTGCTAAAATGGCATTATTTCATTCTTTTTTATTGGTGAATAGTATTCCATTTTATATATATATATACCACATCTTCTTTATCCATTGATGGACACAAGTTGTTTCCATGTCTTGGCTATTGTAAATAGTGCTGCAATGAACACTGGGGTGCATGTATCTTTTTGAATTATAGTTTCCTCTGAATATAAGCCCAGGAGTGGGATTGCAGGATCATATGGCAACTCTACTTTTAGCTTTTGGAGGAACCTCCATACTGTTCTCCATAGTGGCTGCACCAATTTACATTCCTAGCAACAGTGTAGGATGGTTGCCTTTTCTCCACACCCTCTCCAGCATTTGATATTTGTAGACTTTTTAATGATGGCCATTCTGACTGGTGTGAGGTGGCACCTCATTGTAATTTTGATTTGCATTTCTCTAATAATTAGTGATGTTGAGCGTGTTTTCATGTGCCTGTTGGCCATCTCTATGTCTTCTTTGGAGAAATGTCTGTTTAGGTCTTCTGCCCATTTTTTGATTAGGTTGTTTGTTTTTTTGTTATTGAGTTGTATGAGCTGTTTGTATATTTTGGAAATTAAGCCCTTGTCAGTCTTATCATTTGAAAATATATTCTCCCAGTCTGTAGGTTGTCTTTTCATTTTGTTTATGGTTTCCTTTGCTGTGCAAAAGCTTGTAAGTTTGATTAGGTCCCATGTGTTTATTTTGCTTTTATTTCTATTGCCTTAGAAGACTAACCTAAGGAAACATTTTTTAAAATTAATTAATTTATTTATTTATTGGCTGCATTAGGTCTTCGTTGCTGAGCGTGGGCTTTTCTCTAGTTGCGGCAAGCAGGGGCTACTCTTCATTGTGGTGCGTGGGCTTTTCATTGCAGTGGCTTCTCATTACAGATCACAGACTCTAGGCGTGTGGGCTTCAGTAGTTGTGTCATGCAGGCTTCAGTAGTTGTGGCTTGTGGGCTCTAGAGTGCAGTGATATCCTGACAAGGTCCAAAAAAGGATATAAAACATTAGATGGTGACCTGGACTCATAAGAGTCGATACCAAATTCAGAGTTAAAGACACACACAAACAGTCCTAATTACCCGTGGCAACATGGTCAGTGTTAGTCCTGGATGCTTCTCATCACCTAGCAGTCAGAATTGAATGTGTGAATTTGGAATAGAAACTCATTTCACTCCCACACAACATAATTATGAGGTAAATTTTCTGGAAAAACAATGCATGTAATAGATTCCAAACTCCAGTGGAAGTGATTTTTAAATTATTTGCTGTTTTGGGGTTATTCTAAACAACCAAACATTGATTTCATAGCTATATCATCACATATTTGAAATGAATGAAAGAATAAATGAATTTATATACAGTGAAACGTTAGATTGGGTGGTAATTGGCTGCAAATAGAAAGATGATGATATATAAGTTCTCATTGCTAGTATAACCGCGTTTTAAAATTTATGAATGTTATATATAACATATGTATACATATATAAAATCAAATGAATTTCAGGCTAGAATGCACCTAATAGGTTATCTGTCCAATCCTTCATCATTGTGGGCTTAAATATTCAGTTTTATCATTAAACATGTACTCAAACATGTGATCAAAATTACTGTGTAAAGTGTGACTAAGGAAACTTAACCTGGAGAGGTTCTGGGTTTTGCTCAGGTCATACTGTTGGTTTAGGGTGGAGCTGGCATGGCTTTGACTCCTATGGGAATAGTCTCCTAAGAAAAGTACATCGTCATATCTGTCATTAGATAATCTAAACCAATTTAGTTAGAACTATTTGAATACGTTATTTCTCTATCAGGTGATTATTTTTAATTACATTTGAATTACCTTTTCATTGTCTTCTAAAAGCACCTGTTAAGGGAAGAAAACATGAAGTTTAGGCCATTTTTCCCAACATTCTATTTACAATAATTCAATAAAACCCTAACATTTAAAGGGAGTATTTTTAAAGTTTATTTTATTGAAATATAGTTGATTAACAATGTTGTGTTAATATCTACTGTTCAGCAAAGTGATTCAGTTATACATATATAAACATTCTTTTTCATGTTCTTTTCCATTATCACAAGATATTGAATATAGTTGAATATAGTTCCATGTGCTATACAGTAGGACCTTCTTTCTTATCCCTTCTACATATAATAGTTTGCATCTGCTAATCCCAAACTCCCAATCCATCCCTTCCCCACCACTCGTCCTTGGAAACCACAAGCCTTTTCTCTACATCTGTGAGTCTGTTTCTGTTTCATAGATAAATTCTTTCGTGTTATATTTTAGATTCCATATATGTGATATCATATGGTATTTGTCTTTTTCTTTCTGGCTTACTTCACTTAGTATGATAATCTCTATGTCCATCCATGTTGCTAAAATGGCATTATTTCATTCTTTTTTATTGGTGAATAGTATTCCATTTTATATATATATATACCACATCTTCTTTATCCATTGATGGACACAAGTTGTTTCCATGTCTTGGCTATTGTAAATAGTGCTGCAATGAACACTGGGGTGCATGTATCTTTTTGAATTATAGTTTCCTCTGAATATAAGCCCAGGAGTGGGATTGCAGGATCATATGGCAACTCTACTTTTAGCTTTTGGAGGAACCTCCATACTGTTCTCCATAGTGGCTGCACCAATTTACATTCCTAGCAACAGTGTAGGATGGTTGCCTTTTCTCCACACCCTCTCCAGCATTTGATATTTGTAGACTTTTTAATGATGGCCATTCTGACTGGTGTGAGGTGGCACCTCATTGTAATTTTGATTTGCATTTCTCTAATAATTAGTGATGTTGAGCGTGTTTTCATGTGCCTGTTGGCCATCTCTATGTCTTCTTTGGAGAAATGTCTGTTTAGGTCTTCTGCCCATTTTTTGATTAGGTTGTTTGTTTTTTTGTTATTGAGTTGTATGAGCTGTTTGTATATTTTGGAAATTAAGCCCTTGTCAGTCTTATCATTTGAAAATATATTCTCCCAGTCTGTAGGTTGTCTTTTCATTTTGTTTATGGTTTCCTTTGCTGTGCAAAAGCTTGTAAGTTTGATTAGGTCCCATGTGTTTATTTTGCTTTTATTTCTATTGCCTTAGAAGACTAACCTAAGGAAACATTTTTTAAAATTAATTAATTTATTTATTTATTGGCTGCATTAGGTCTTCGTTGCTGAGCGTGGGCTTTTCTCTAGTTGCGGCAAGCAGGGGCTACTCTTCATTGTGGTGCGTGGGCTTTTCATTGCAGTGGCTTCTCATTACAGATCACAGACTCTAGGCGTGTGGGCTTCAGTAGTTGTGTCATGCAGGCTTCAGTAGTTGTGGCTTGTGGGCTCTAGAGTGCAGGCTCAGTAGTTGTGGCTCACAGGCTTAGTTGCTCCATGGCATGTGGGATCCTCCTGGACCAGGGCTCAAACCCGTGTCCCCTGCATTGGCAGGCGGATTTTTAACCACTGCACCACCAGGGAAGTCCCAGCCTAAGGAAACATTGGTACAATTTATGTCAGAGAATGTTTTGCCTATGTTCTCTTTTAAGAATTTTATGGTGTCATGTCTTATATTTAAGTCTTTAAGCCATTTTGAGTTTATTTTTGTGTATAGTGAAAGGATGTGTTCTAACTTCATTGATTTCATTGATTTACATATGGCTATCCAAATTTCCCAACACCTTTATGAAGAGACTGTCTTTTCGCCATTGTATATTCTTGCCTCCCTTGTCGAAGATTAATTGACATATAATTATTAAGTTCCATATAAATTGTAGGATTATTTGTTCTAGTTCTGTGAAAAATATCATGGGTAATTTGATAGGGATTACATTACATCTGTAGATTGCTTTAGATAGTATGGGCATTTTAACAATATTAATTCTTGAAGGGAATATTCTTAAGTTCCAGACATATCTTTATTCTCTGACTTACCTAACTATGGAAGAACTTGTATACTTAACAAAATTATACTGTAAATTCAGCATCCTTAAGGTAAAAAAAATATGTTTTAAATATACTATAAGAATTTGTCACTTTTTCACAGATTTTTTTGAACCAAAAGTATATGTCTTTATTTCTTTTAGGAACTCTGGAACACAGAAGTGACTGTTGACACCTGATGTCCTTTTGGCAGATGACCAGACAGAATCAGCATTAACAACGTGCAGAAAATGCCAAATGCAGGGGAAATGACAAATGTGCCAGATGATTTAATGTGGAGTAAAGATAAAGGTTAACAGAAATGATCTTTCCCTCTTAGTTTGCAAAATAAGTTGAAAGTGCTTTTTGCCTTTGCAAAATACTTTATAAAGCATGGCTTTAAAATGAAGATAGTGGTTTTTATGCATGTTCTGTAAAAGCACTGTTATATATCTGATAGTCACACAGCAGTTTCTATTGGTATATGTTTAATAGTGAAAAAGGATATTTAAACCCAATGTTTGGGAAAAAGCTAAATAATGATAATCAGAAAATAAATTTCTTCCACTAGGTTGAGCAATCTTAATCAAACCTGAGAATGTTTCAGGGATAGGCTCATAGCCAGTCCTCTTTTCTCACTTGTCACCAAGGGAGCTTGGTGGCAGAAGAGGGAGGATGAGCATGAACCCAGCATCAGGCCGACTGACAAAGTACTGGTTGTTGCCTCTGTACTCACTTATTCCTCTTCCCTTTAATGAGGTGGTCTTAATAACTTTCTTTCAATTTGAAAATTACTAAACAGCCAATGCAGAGAACTTTAAAAATGCAGAAAAGCACAAAGGAAAAATGGAATTGAAAAAAGTCATCATCAAAATCTTCCTACCCAGATATAATTCCTGTTAAGGTCTGGTATATCATTACCATTAAGTTATACCATATATTCTGCTTTTACTTTTCTTATCAATTTCCCATTTCAATAAATATTCTTCCACAACATCCCTTAACGTGGCTGCATGCTATTCCATTATATGGGTATACTCTAACTTACTTAACCAGTCTCCAATATTTAGTGATCTGGAATTTTATTTGGGGCTATTATTAATAATGTCAGTACATTAATTTTTTTTGTGTGTGTGTGTGGTACACAGGCCTCTCACTGTTGTGGCCTCTCCCGTTGCGGAGCACAGGCTCCGGATGCGCAGGCTCAGCAGCCACGGCTCACGGGCCCAGACGCTCCGCAGCATGTGGGATCCTCCCGGACTGGGGCACGAACCCATGTCCCCTGCATCGGCAGGCGGACTCTCAACCACTGCGCCACCAGGGAAGCCCAGCACATTAATTTTTATACTTTGGTATTCTAACTTTTTTCAATTAAGGATACCAAGTAAAGGAAGAATAATTAAGGAAGGAGCATCTATTCTGTTTTTATGAATAAATGCACTCATTGGAATGAGTGGTTACAGAAGTTATGAAAAGTGTCTTTTGTCATTCAGCACAGCTTGATATAATATTGAATTAATCAGTTCTAGTTTACTAAAAGAGACTGGACTGGATTTTTTCAACTCTGAATTATGGTTCTACCATGTAATCACAGTATTAGAAAAATCAGCACAATTACTTTTTGCTAAAGTTTTTATTCTCAATAATAAATGTAAAGTTTGTACAAGAATCTTCTTTAGAAGCCTATTAAATACAGAGGCATTGGGGTTGGCCTTTGAATTAAAGTGAAGTTGGAAAAAAGTTATGGATCCCTATGATCTCCTAATGACAAAGGGACCCAGTAGGAATCATATTTTGATGCCATTCTTGTATCAAATCATATATTTTTAAATGATATTGCAGTTTTTAGTAAAAAGGAAGGAGTTAGAAAATTTTAACAGGAAAAGGAATAAAGACTGTTCAACTACAACACCTGTTAAAGGTGGCTAAATACAGTGATATAGTAGAGCTCTATTCAAAGGTGGATATTGGGAGTAAGGATAAAACCCAAGTAAATACATTTTCTGAAATATAATGATTTTAACCATAAGATAACTGAATTTGTTAGCAAACAAGTTTCTTGCCGAGTTTATTATTTGTAAAACTACGATATTCTTTCCCCCCAAAATAAGACTGCCTTTGCACTTTACTAAACTATTACATGTGAACTCACACACACGCACACACATGCACACACACACGTATGCACACACACACACACACACGCAAAGAATGTCTGCAAATCTGTAAAATCTTTCTTTACTACCTTGACGAGTTCCACTGTAGTCAATTATCTTTATAAACTAGAACATTATGAGTAGGGAAGTTCCCATATTAGAGTGATGAAACTGTTAATAATTTCATATTGGATACTATCGCTCTTCCAGGCACATGTATTTCATAGCCAATAACACAAAATCAAGAAACGCATCCACACCAAGAGCACATTTTGTTGCGATCTTCTGAGAAAGGAGATATTATTTCTTTTCCTGGAATTAATTTCTTAACTCACAGCTATAGTAACTTCCATTTTCTTTCACCAAACCTAATACAAATTCTGCACATATTATGGATCAGAACATAAGCTTTTTGAAAAGTCTATATAAAGCAGCTGCTTGCAAGTTTCCTTTTTTGTTTTATTGGTTAGCTGCAAATGGGTTTTTACATGGACCCAGAAATTCAGAGAGGACAACTCTGTAGCCACATCCAGCACACGGTGTGGTATGATATTGGAAGAAGAGTACATATTGTTTGCAAGACCAGATTCTTTAAAGTAGATGCACAGTACAATAATCTGACAATAAATACCCAAAAGAAGCTGTACATTGTCCCATCTTTGAACACTTTTTTCATTATACAGATCATACAAATACTGTGTGCATTTTTAGATTATCATGACCAGTGGATAATGATGCCGGCAGCAATACAGTATTAAAAATATGAAAAAATATTCCCATTGCTTTTACTTTCTATTTGGAGTTAAAATGTTAGTAGCAACTTGAAAATGCTATATTCTTTGTTACCAGAATATATCTCCATAAGCAACCACTGTTTAAGACACTAAAACATCAGCATATATATATGTGTATATATATGTATATTATGTATTTATATAGAGAAAGTTACATGCCATTTATATCACAAGTTAAACTCATACTTACTGCTTTTGCAAAGGATTTTTAAATTATAATGACAATTTCTTAGTCTATACGCAAGGTGATTTTTTTCCTTGTGTCTGTTCCCAATCTTTATATTCTCTAATCATACAAGCAGAAGTGCATGTGATGCACAATAAAATGTTAGCCATAAAATCTGAAATAATTCTTACATCTTGATAATACTGTAGTTTAACACAAAAGCAACGCATTCAGCCTTTTCCATTCCCTGTAAACCACAAACCCCTATTAGCCCTCTCAGTACACCTGCAGGAAACAAGGTTGGTAATCTTAAAGTAGTCCAAAATTCTAATAACATAATTGGAGGGATTCCAATTGACTCCCTGAAAACAGTAAAAAAAAAAAAAAAAACAACACTGTTTTTCCTTACTGAAAAACAGTAAGGAACTTAATTTCTACAAAGTAAGTCTCTTGGATAATCATTAAACAGAAACTTACATAGATTAGAAAATGAATAAATGAGTAAATAACCACAGCATCAGTGCACTTTATACCTATCAACCTGGAGTCAGATAACCTGAATATGAGTTCTAGGTGGAGAAGAGGAGAAAAGGGAGTTTACGGATGTTGATTGTCTGTGCTCTGCTCTCTCCTAGGTGTTTGTACGTCTCATCTCACATCTCTATAAGGCAGACACTATGTGTTCCATTCAACAGTCATGCAAATGGAGGCTCAGTGATTTGATGTAACTTGCTCCTAAGTGACAGTGCTAGGACGGGCACCTGAATTTGCAGGCAAGATCCATCCTTGGTCCATTACAATATACCTAAAATTGAACTTTTTGTATATTTTGTTTCCTTAGGTATGGAAGAGGCACAGGAACGCTGCATTACCTATCTCCTAAGGTATTTTAAGGATCAAATGCAACATGCAACAACTTTCAAAACGCTGTGGAGCTCTACAGAAATAAGAATGAGCAGAATAAACAGCTAAGTTTTATTTGCAATAAAAGCCACAACTCATACTCCACAGCACTTCCTTCTCCCTTTACTTTTTCCATTTGTTCTGCTGACACCTCTCCTCTGATTCGCCACTTCCCTCCATGGTGAAAATCCTTCTTTTTGGCAGCTTAAATTTGCCCACTAGGAATACTGAGCTTGGACCCTAGAATGTACCATTTTTCTCTCTTCCTGTTTAGTCTTCAACTCACTGTGATAGGGCTTTGCCCTCCCCGCCCCCGACTCTACTGAAGCCCTCAGTTTCTTCACAAGCGCATTTGGTGCCTTTGTCCCAGTTAGGAAAAATGCATCCCCTCCTCTGGGGGATGATTTCATGAGCAGAATGAAGGCTGGTATCCTTGTTCAGTCAACAACTTGTACAACTATCTTTGGCCAATGAACACTGCTTTGACAAGGTCATCAATTACCTCTTACCGGCAAAATCCAATGGACATGTTTCAAACTTCATCTTACTTAAGTTCTTTGTGACACTTGACACTGTGGAGAATTCCCTCCCAGAACCAATCTCCCAACTGAAGCTGAGA
This sequence comes from Neophocaena asiaeorientalis asiaeorientalis, assembly GCF_003031525.2. NCBI lineage: Eukaryota > Metazoa > Chordata > Mammalia > Artiodactyla > Phocoenidae > Neophocaena > Neophocaena asiaeorientalis. Next base: position 5,602,286 of record NW_020185325.1, on the reverse strand, counting down.
CCAATGTTTCCTGATTTTTATCCTAAAGTTCTGGCAGTTCCTTAGTCGTCTTCACGGGTTCTTTTTCTCTAGCTCAGTGGTCCCAGACCTTTTTGGCACCAGGGGCCAGTTTCGTAGAAGGTAATTTTTCCAGGGCTGGGGTAGGAGATGGGGGGATGATTCAGGTGGTAATGCAAGCGATGGTGACAGGCAGATGAAGCTTTGCTGGCTCACCTGCTGCTGTGCGGCCCGGTTCCTAACAGGCCATGGACCGGTAGCATCGGTGGCCTGGGGATTGGGGACCACTGCTCTAGCTGCTTCTAGGTTTTCTCTGTCTTGAGCCTCTTGTTTCTTACTCCATGTCAATAATGAGCTATCAAAAGGTGACACTATGTGGGGTTTGGGCTAAGTTTTGCAGCAGGCTGTAATCTTTGGATGCAAGGAACCACCCAAACCCAGCCCTTGGTGGAAGAGTCGGCGTGCTCTGAAACAAGGCATTGGTGTCAGTCCCATTTACGTGGTTCACCCCACCTCCCTTGTATCACTCCACCCAGTAGGGTCCTAGAGGATGTCCTATGGCCATAGTGTGGGGAGAACTAGTGGTGACCAGGAGCATCCCATTCATCTTAATAACTAGCACTTGTCACAAGGCCTGGTATATAATAGGTAAGGGGAAAGTTCCATTGACCTGAATGAATGATTCTAGCCATACCACTGGGAGGTGCTGAGTGACCTAGGAAAGGCCACTTCAAACCCTCTGGATTTCAGATTCCTCATGTGTAAGATGGAGAAAATAGTAATAACAGTGCTTTCCTGGGGTTTGTGATTTTGAGAATGAACAAATATTTTTGAACTTTGAATTGTTATACAAATGGAAAGGTTAAAAGATGGGGAAATTGCCTCTGTTTTGTTTGTTAACAAACGTGCCTAGAGTGTAATCATTTAATGACTAAAAGAAAAGATTCAATTTTCTCATTGACAATTTTTTGTTCAATAAAGTGGATAACCTAAATGGTAGGAATTCATATTATTTTCTGTGGAATTCAATTCAATTACTTTCATCTTGAATCAAACAATGATAACCTTTTAACAATGCTGTTTCCTGAATTCATCCTGAGGTTGAAAAATGTACTCACCTCTGCTCTGTCATTTCCCTGAGTGGCGCATGAACTTGTGGCTTCTGCTCTCACCTCTGTGCTGCTGACTGTACCTATTGCCATCTGGCTTTTGTTCCCATGAATTCTCGAAATTGTTCTCATCAAGGTGACCAAAACATCCTTTCTGCTCTATCCACTGGACACCTTGAAGCTGCGTCTTCCTTGACCATCTTAGCAGCATCTGACGCAGTTGACCAGCCCCCTTCATTGATCTTTTGCTTAGCTTGGCATCTGTGATGTTGCACTCTCCTGATTTTCCTTCACGTTTAAAAAAATTTCCCCTGATTCCTTTTCTGCATTAGTTTTCTCTTGGGCTTATGTCCTGGGTTTGTTGGTTTTCACTCTACATCCATTACCCATGCAGTCTCATGCATTTTTAGGCTTTTACTTATGATCTACATTGGCTATTCTCAAATCTCTTCTCCAGTCCAGACCAGTCTTCAGAGTTTCACAACCAAATAACTGTCTTCTCGACAAAGCCAGTTGTCCACAGACACTTTAAGCTCAACGTGTTCAAAATTGAACCCTCAATTCCTGGTGTAATGAATGGGCTCATGCAGAAGTTCAGGTTCCCTGCAGGGAGAAGACACCAGCTTAAGTGTCTTCTCAGCAGAAGGAACATAATTCAGAGTGGCTGCACATGCCATTCCTCCCACCCAGAATCCTTCCTCCATGCCCCATCCCCTGGTACCCTGCCATGTTTGTTCAGTTCATTCCTACTAATCCGAAAGTTTCTAATTTCGATGTAACCTAGTCCTGGAAAATGTCCCTGACCCTCAAAATCTGAGTAAAGTGCCTTTCTTATGTGTCTTGTCAGAAATCAGTCATTGATACTTTTCCATCATAGATGTTTGTCACATTTATTGTAATCATAAGCATTTCTGTCTCCCTCATTAGGTTTTAAGCTCCATGAAGGCTGGGACCGAATCTGTTGTGCTTGTCTCTGCAACCACAACTCCTAACTGCCTGGAGTGGGCAGTTCTCAGGAAAAGGGCATGGACTAAGCACTCAACCAAAAGACATCCTTTACACACTCCTGAACTCTACCCAGGCCGCTGTCATATAGCCTAAAACACTTTTTTGCATTTATTTCTTTATATATCTTTCTAATGGACTGTAAGCAGTTTGAGGGCAGAGGCTACGACTGATTCATATTTTTATGTCCCAGGGCCTAGGACAGCACCTAAGACAAATGAGTGCTCAGTGAAGTGTTCATTTACTGCATGAATAAAATGATAGAGGGGAAAAGAACTGGAGTAATCATCTAGCCTATTATCCCTCCGTGTGTTCCAAGGAGCACTAATCCTATAAGACATTTTACATGAGGGGTTGGCAAAACTTTTCTGTAAAGAGCCAGATAGTAAGTGTTTCAGGCATTGTAGGCCCTCCATTGTTGATTTTTTTCTAACTCCCTAACTTCGTAGAGGAAACCAGACCCAAGGAAGAAAAAGAATTTTCCCAAGGTCACAAAACTGTTCATTTCAGAAGCAGCAGTGAATCTCCAAAGTCCAAACTCTCACGGCAATGTTTATCCATATGAAAACTTTCACCTTCTTTATAGATGTCCCACTTCCCCTACAATGGCGAACCTCAAAACCTCCTATGAAGACATGCTCAGTCCTTACCTGTGCCCTGCAGGCTGCCAACTGGATTTTATTCCCAGTTGCAACTACTGCTTTTCTGTCTAGCTAGAGGAAGTCAATTGACTACTTGACTGTTGAACTGATTATTTGCTCATTTATTAATTTTTTCTTTTAACAGAAGTATTTAGCTGGCACTAACAAACCAAATTGCTATCTCATATTTGTTAAATATTCATTAAATCTCCACATATTACTATGCCATTCCTTTTTAAAGAAATGTTAGAAATCTTTGATAGCAATATTATCATCTTGCTGTAGAGAAGCGTGTGTTACTGTTTTAGATCCTGACGACCTGGGCCAAGGTGACCGTGTTCAGTTCCTAGTGGGGAAATGTATCTATTTTCTTGGCAAGGATGTAAGAATGCACAATGGAGAAAGATTCTAATTTTTCAGACTGAGAACAACTTAGTCTCCTAGCTACTCGTGACTTTCTCCAGAGGTGTCTGTGGTATTTGATTCTGTTCCCAGCTATCAGCAATGGATTAAAGAAATGAAGTAATAACATTAGGATTAAATGACTTTTCACTGAGTTAAATTCTCTGTAAAACGTTACACCTACAAATTTCACTTTAGACATGTTGTCAATTATTTTTTGAAAGGACAGAAGGACATATGTGCCACTTGGTGTTTTTCTAGCTTCCTAACCTTTTCTTTGTTCCTTACATTACCCACTTAAGTATATCCTGACCCTAGTTTCCCTCCCCACCTAGCAAACTCAGAACCCCAAAGCCTTCTTGGCATCCTCCCCAGCGATGTTGAAGGCTGCTTCAGGGTAAGTTCTATGGGGACTGGGTGGTCCTGCAGTGAAAGGAGAAGGAAGGGTCATTCCCTTCAACCTCTCCAACAAATTGCTGTGCTTGCCACACCCCGGCCAGAACCCACTGTCAGACTGCATTCATTTCTTTCCTTGCCTACCCAGAGCTACTGCCTCAGTTCCAAAACGTTGTTTTTTTTTTTGAAATGGAGATGAAATGTACAAGTTATAGCTGACCTCTGAAGTTTTGCTTTTCCCATTGCTGCTAAATTTTTAAAAATAAGGTAGATGTAGTTTTATTTCCATCTGTTTTTAATTTTAGTAGAGGTAAATTGTGTGTTTATCTATCTATCTATATCTATCTGTCTTCGTATGGTTAACAAGAGGTGAGATCCAGAGTCAAATTCCTTAAGTTTAACTTCTTATCCCAGCACCTTCTGGCTCCATGATTGTAAACAGGTTATTCAACTTCACTTCTCAGTTATCTCATCCTTAAAATGGGGATAATATTGATGCCTTACATCTAGGGGTGTTATAGGATTAAATGAGATAATACTCACAGAATGCTTGGACCAGCATGTAATTTGTAGTAGTAAGTGTTAGTTATTTTTATTATTGTTATTATTATGATTACTGGTACTTTATTATTATTTAAGAAGTAAGTTCTGTGTCTATTGTGAAACAAAGAAGAAGATAAATTCTAGCAGAAGCAAAGGGAACAGTAGTAGGAAGAAAAAGGTAGATATGTCTAAGTCACCAGGAAGTGAACAAAAGGAAAAAGATATAGACCACTTTTTTTTTTTTCTCCAATCAAACCACAAGAGACTGTAGCACATCCTTCAACCAAGCCCCATCTTCAGGTTTTCCCACACAAGGGGATTAGTTTCTGTAGATGGAAAATACTCAATTGAGGAATTCTATGGTTAAGAAGGCTTCTGAGGACTAATTTAGTTAACTCACTATTATGCTTAACACTATTTCTATGGGGAAATGCGTTCCAGATTATAAACAAACCAAATTAGAAAAAAACTTTTGAAATGAGACCCACCAGTAAACTAGGACAGCCAATAAAATACATTTCTAGTTGAGAAGTAGAAAGGAACATTGGTGCCATTTAGATGGTTATGGTCTTGTCACCATCATGCTAGATGTTTTATTCAGCTTTTTTTTTTTTTTTGCGGTACGCGGGCCTCTCACTGTTGTGGCCTCTCCCGTCGCGGAACACAGGCTCCTGACGCGCAGGCTCAGCGGCCATGGCTCACAGGCTCAGCCGCTCCGCGACATGTGGGATCTTCCTGGACCGGGGCACGAGCCCATGTCCCCTGCATCGGCAGGCGGACTCTCAACCACTGTGCCACCAGGGAAGCCCTTCTTCAGCTTTTTTTATAAAAAGGAAATCAACAGGAATTTTAGAATGTTAATTCAATTTCAAACAAGGGTAGAAATAATGTCTTGCTAAAAATTTGTAATTGAAATATTCATTATATGTGTCTTTCTAATGGAATAATAAAAACTTTAAACTTTTATTCAAATGAAAATTCTTAAAGTATATAATGAATTTGTCATTATAATGAAAATCAAGAAATATTTCCAATTTTAAAGACATGAGGAAAGGAGCAAAATCAAAATGATGATTATCAATCTTTGCAGAATAATCTGAGGAAATGATTCCAAAAGTGTACAGTTGCTGCTGACTGTGAGTGCTGTACAGTGTAAATGTACAATGTTCTTCTTAATTTTTGTTTCAAATTTTACTTTTAGAAAAATTATAATTTAACTTTTCTTGGTTAATATATCTTGATATTTACATGATAGAAAAATAATATACTTAAGGAAAGATTTAGCTGAGATTTCAAAAGTTCAATCTTTTCAATTATTTTCAATTTTGTGCAGATAATAATAAAATACTATGGAACATTGGGGTAGAATATCTTTTATTAAGCTAATAGTAGCTCATGAGGTGTCTCAATCATTTTTTTTTGTATTGAAATTTGTTAATTATATTCCATTGGGTAGATGCAGATGGGATGGAATAGATTGTGTTTCTAGAATGGGAACACTACATCTACAAACAGCAAGGCCATTATAGCAGGATCACCTTTCGAGATACAATCCCTGAGTTACACTTTGCCAAGGGCTCGTCTAGTGTGGTAGTCAGCCCCCAAGATGGCCATGAATGATCCTTGTCTCTTGGTATTTAAGCCCTTATGTTAATTCCTTACATAATGAATAGAGTTAATTTGTGTAGCAAGTAGGATACAGGCATACCTCAGAGGCATTGCAGGTTTGGTTCCAGCAAATAAAGGAACCACCTAATATTGCAGGTTTATTCCACCGCAATAAAGTAAATATATCAATAAAGTGAGTCACACAAATTTTTTGGTTTCCAAGTGCATATAAAAGTTATATTTATACTATATTGTAGTCTATTGAGTATGCAGTAGCATCTAAAAGAACAATGTGTATAATTTACAAATACTTTATTGCTAAAAAATACTAACCATCGTCTGGCAATGCAGGATTGCCACAAACCTTCAATTTGTAAAAACAGTATCTGTGAAGTGCAATAAAGCAAAGCACAGTAAAATGAGGTATGCCTGGACTGTGGAAATGACAGCATGGAACTTCTGAGTCAAGGTCAGAAACACTGAAACTTCTATCCTGTTCTCTTGTATCACTTGCTCTAGAAGAAGTTAGCTGTTATGTTGTGCAGACACTCAAGCAGCACTGTGATGAGATCCATGTTCCAAGGCACTCCTCACACTTGCAGGACCCCGAACCAGAACCACTTCTGAATTCCTGCTAAGTCTGAGGAAATTTGTTATGCAGCAAAAGATATCCAACATCCTCTATCTTCAAAACACCTGTGGGAATTCCCTGGCAGTCCAGTGGTTAGGACTCCACACTCTTACTGCCAAGGGCCTAGGTTTGATCCCTGGTTGGGGAACTAGGGTCCACATGCCGTACAGCATGGCCAAAAATAAAACAAAAACAAACAAAAACACCTGAATTGTGGCCTGTCTTCGGCCATGGTTTCTTCTGGCTACTATTCATACAATTAATAACATCTTTCAGGTTGCAGTGATGCTTGCCCTTCGTCATGTCAAATGTCTTCCACCAATCTCTACATGTTGCCCTTTAGCCTCTATTTCCTCCATTTCCTTGAAAGTTTACATTTTAACGTCTAGCCTTTTAGGGAGTTTAGGTGAAACCTCCAGAACAACCATTTCCAACATGTGGCTTGTCATAATTAGTCAAAATTCTTCATCAGAAATAAAGGCAGAACTAAAAACAACTAAAGGAAGTGCCATTAAAGAAAACACAGAATGGCATGTGGAATGTTCACTGGCTGAAAGCTTAAAATGGCACTATATCATATGTATTGGTTGACTGGTGGTGAAAAAAGACTATATATATTTTTATATTTATATTATATTTGTATCAGTCAGACTAGGTTAGATTTTGCTGTAATATAAAAAATCTGCAAATCTCAGAGATTTTATAAAACAGAGATTATTTCTTTTTTTCTATACTGCAGGTTCTTACTAGTCACCAATTTTATACACATCAGTGTATACATGTCAATCCCAATCGCCCCATTCATCACACCACCATCCCCACTGCCCCCTGCTGCTTCCCCCCTTGGTGTCCATACGTTTGTTCTCTACATCTGTGTCTCAATTTCTGCCCTGCAATTAATTATTATTAATAATAATGAGATTATTTTTCTTTTTTTTTTACATCTTTATTGGAGTATAATTGCTTTACAATAGTGTGTTAGTTTCTGCTTTATAACAAAGTGAATCAATTATACATATACATATGTTCCCATATCTCTTCCCTCTTGCGTGTCCC
>NW_020185325.1:5562131-5594707 GCF_003031525.2 Neophocaena asiaeorientalis asiaeorientalis | reverse complement strand
TGTTTAGCCTCCATGTGTTTGTATTTTTTACAGATCTTTTCCTGTAATTGATATCTAGTCTCATGGCGTTGTGGTCAGAAAAGATACCTGATACAATTTAAATTTTCTTAAATTTACCAAGGCTTGATTTGTGACCCAAGATATGATCTATCCTGGAGAATGTGTTCCATGAGCACTTGAGAAGACAGTGTATTCAGTTGTTTTTGGATGGAATGTCCTATAAATATCAATGAAGTCCATCTTGTTTAATGTATCATTTAAAGCTTCTGTCTCCATATTTATTTTTTCTTTTGGTTTCCATTTGCATGAAATATCTTTTTCCATCCCCTCACTTTCAGTCTGTATGTGTCTCTAGGTCTGAAGTGGGTCTCTGGTAGAGAGCAAATATATGGGTCTTGTTTTTATATTTAAATAAAATAAAGTAAGATAAAATATAATAGAGTTATTAAAATAAAAAATAATTATTAATAGAAAAAAAAGAAAAAAAATTTAAAAACAAACAAAAAAAAAGGACGGATAGAACCCTAGGACACTGAGGGCGTCTGTTCTTCGCTCAGACAGGATGGGGTTAAAGGAGCAGCTGGTTCGGGGGCTCTGGCTCACTCAGGCTGGGGCGGGAAGGAGGGGCACGGAGTGTGGGGCGGGCCTGTGGTGGCAGAGGCCACAGCGTGACGTTGCACCAGCCTGAGGCGTGCTGTGCGTTCTCCTGGAGGAGTTGACCCTGGATCCCGGGACCCTGGCAGTGGCGGGCTGCACAGGCTCCCCAGAAGTGGGGTGTGGATAGTGACCTGTGTTCGCACACAGGCTTCTTGGTGGCGACAGCAGCAGCCTTAGCGTCTCACGCCCGTCTCTGTGGTCCACGCTTTTAGCCGTGGCTCATGCCCGTCTCTGGAGCTCCTTTAAGCAGCGCTCTTAATCCCCTCTCCTTGCGCACCAGGAAACAAAGAGGTAAGAAAAAGTCTCTTGCCTCTTCGGCAGGTCCTGACTTTTTCCCAGACTCCCTCCCGGCTAGCCATGGCGCACTAACCTGCTGCAGGCTGTGTTCACGCCGCCAACCACAGTCCTTTCCCGGCGCTCCAACCGAAGGCCCAGCCTCAACTCCCAAAGCCGCCCGCCCCAGCGGGTGAGCAGACAAGCCTCTCGGGCTGGTGAGTGTCGGTCGGCCCTGGTCCTCTGTGCAGGAATCTCTCCGTTTTGCCCTCCGCACCCCTGTGGCTGCGCTCTCCTCCACAGCTCCAAAGCTTTCCCCGCTCCGCCACCCGCCGTCTCTGCCCGCGAAGGGGCTTCTAATGTGTGGAAACCTTTCCTCCTTCACAGCTCCCTCCCACTGGTGCAGGTCCCATCCCTATTCTTTTGTCTCTGTTTATTCTTTTTTCTTTTGCCCTACCCAGGTACGTCGGGTGTTTCTTGTCTTTTGGGAGGTCTGAGGTCTTCTGCCAGCATTCAGTAGGTGTTCTGTAGGAGTTGTTCCACGTGTAGATGTATTTCTGGTGTATCTGTGGGGAGGAAGGTGATCTCCTCGTCTTACTCTTCCACCATCTTCCCAGAAGCCTCCTTAAGCCCTTCAGAGATTATTTCTTGCTCACTCTATTTTTCCATGGGTTGACTTGGAATTTTGCTCTGCATCATCCTCACTTGAGTCGAACAGAAAAGTAGTTGGAACATTTCCAGTCACCATGGCAGAAGGAAAAAGCTATAGCAATTTATATTCACTTTTACTCAAATTCTATTGACCAAGTAGTCACATGGCCATGCCTAATTTCAGTGAAGAGGAAATACAATCCTATTGTGTCCACAAGGAGAATATTTTATTAACAGCACATATGCCACAATATGTATACAAATTAATATCAAATATTTCTGAGATGACTATATGGGCAGTGCTGCATGAGACAGACTTATAATGTGACTTTTTTCAGGCAGAGGGGAGGAGGGGGTGAGATGGAGATAAAATGCAGTAGAGAGAGTACAAAAGAATCAGAAAAGATTACAAAGACAATTAACTGCATTTATTTGTTATTTTGTATATTAAAGACCAAATGTCTTAAGGCACAGGGAAGAGGAAAGGATGATAGTAACTAAATGTTTGAGGAATCAATGGATGAATGAATGAAGCCCTAGAATTTTGAGTATTTCATTAATGGTCTCATTAATGGACCCTACAGTTGGACCCTATAGTTGACCCAGTCCTTGTAATGGTCTCTTTCATAGACTAGCTACCGACCCTAGGATGCTCAGTACTAGCAGTGACCTTGGTCAGTCTTGAATCCACAGAAAGTTGTGTTTATTCAAGTCTGGACCATACTGACTTTGGCACCTAGTGAGCTTGGCCATTTCTCAACTCTCTGAAGACCTTTCCCAATAAAGTTGTGGCACTTTCTTCCACTGCAAAATTCATGAGAGCCATAACACCAGCCACATGGAATATCTACCATTAACTTGTGAACACGATTACAAAAGGAATATATTTTGTTTGTGTAGTCATTATATTGAGATAGATAATTCTGCTCATATCTTTTCTCTCTTATTTTCCAATTCTTTGACTTACTCTACTTTCTGAATCATTTTCTTAACTTTATCTTTTTACTTTTCTGTTGAATTTTTAATTAAGACTGTATTTTTCATATTCAAAAGTTATTTCTTGGGGCTTCCCTGGTGGTGCAGTGGTTGAAAATCCGCCTGCTGATGCAGGGGACACGGGTCCGTGCCCCGGCCCGGGAAGATCCCACATGCGGCAGAGGAGCTGGGCTCGTGAGCCATGGCTGCTGAGCCTGCACGTCTGAAGCCTGTGCTCCGCAACAGGAGAGGCCACAACAGTGAGATGCCCGTGTACCACACACACACACACAAAAGTTATTTCTTTTCATAACATTCTGTTTTTGCTTCTTGGACACAATTTTTTTCTCATATATCTGAAGATACTGACTATAATAATTTTGAATTCTTTTTCTCTGTTCTTTCAGTCACTATTTTTCCCTCTGTCTTTAGATTTTCTCTCTCTGTCTTTCACATGGAAGACTTTGCTTATGTGTCTGGTGATCCTTAGTTGCCTCGTCATATTTTAAACATAGAACATTATAAAGCTGAGTGAAAGCTCTGCATGTACAGTGGGAGCTTACTGATGACTAGACTTCACTGTAGGACTAAACCAGCATTTTCTTGGGAGTACCCAAATTTCAGTTTGTATAGGTCTTTTCTTGGGGACCATTCAATTTCTCTAGAGACTTCTCTTGAAGTTTCCTACGTAGGAAAGCATGTTCCTGGTTGCAAGCATTTTGAGAGCAGAGCCAGAGAAGGGGATAGAAGTTTTACAATTTAGTATTAAACTTTGATTTATTTCAGTCCTGTGTGTTAGCCTCAGTCTCTGCTATGCCTGGGATCCTTGAAACCAGAGCCAGTATAGTTCATTTTCTTTGGAGAATAACCCCCTCTCTCCTGCTGGGGAGAGAGTGAAGGTTGTGTGTGTGTGTGTGTGTGTGTGTGTGTGTGTGTGTGTGTGTGTGTGTGTAGGGAGGGAAGAGATCTGGGAGTTCACCCTGTCTGTATTCAAGCTTTCCACCCCTCTAGTTTCCAGCCCTGCACTCCACGCTCCCTTCTGCATTCAGTCTCTCAGGGCTTTTGGGCACGCTTCTGGCTCTGTTCCTCTGATCTGTTTATACTTCTCTATCTGCTTTTCTTCCAAATAGTTATTGAAATCCCATGTTCACTGTTTTTTCTTTCTCATTTTCTTTTCTTAAAGGTAAATACCTTTGCTATTATTTTACTATCACTTTGGCAGAGGTTGTGAAAGGAGAAGAGATAAGTGCATTTAATTAGTTCACCATTTTTAACGAAGAGCCCTTTTGGTTTTTTCTCCACAAGCATTAAGACAGTCAGAACTTTTCACAAGAGCCCTTGATCCTTAAATTCCTTTGCCCCCACCATTTTGCAAAGTAGAAAAACAAATTTACTCTTTGACCTAGTAACATGGATGAAAAATCTAAATAAATAATTGTCCATGATAAAGGGCTTTCCCCTTCAGCTGTTTAATAGTACACCCTATGTACACCCACCACAATATTATTTTATGATTACATAGTTTAAGATTATCAAATAGGTTAAAAATGCTATTAGCCTCTGAATAAATGTCATACTGTTTTGCACTATTTTTTTTTTAATGGACCACAAAAAGGTAAAGATGGAAAAGAATTCTGTAAGTAATTTAATTTTTTTCTCCCAATCTTTTACAATCTCTCTGGAACCATTTAAAACAATTAGTATTTCAAGATCTCAAATTTCAGCATTTCATATATATATATTATAGTATATATATAATTTTCATTTAATAATGCAATTAATAATTATATTAGCATAATATACAGTTAGTTATAATTATATTCTAATTATTAATATATTAATTATAATTATTAATAAATAATAATCTCTTTGCTTATCATCTTGCTTTGTACCCAAGGTTAAAGCACTGCATGTATGTAAATGTTGATTGCTCAGTACTTGCTTTGTTATAGAAAGGTATTTCAGTAGAATGTTTAGAAATATTCCTGATGTATATGTAAATTTAGAGTATTTTCTGATCACAACTGCCAGACTGACACCCTTTCAAAGTCAGTAACTTATCTATAAATACAAATTTCCCAGTAGAAGCAGTCTCACAGTTTTCAGTAATTTATCGTTATTAATATCATTGCAAAATATTTTTAGAACATATTCTAGAGCATAAGCAAGTTTTCATCTTAGGGAAATTATAATTTGAAGTATGATAAGACAAACAAACATAAAACAATATAAATAATTGCTAGGATGAGGAACGAATATTCTCCAAAAAAACCAATTAAAAGGCACCAAGTGAAGATGTGAAAAGGGGTTGACCAAGCTGGTAGGCACTCCTCTCACAGATGAGAGTATCACTGGAGAAAATACCAAGGATGAAAAGCTGAATATCTCCTGTTTCAATAGTTGATCATTTCCCCCACCCTTTGTCTGACCCAGAAAAGCAAATTAAAGCAGGCAGGAAATTAAAAGGTGTGGGTTCTAATACTGGGCCTGCTTTACTTGGGCAAAGCACCTAGGTAAACTATCACTCATTTTTCTCCATCTCTAAGGTAAGTTTATCACTTACTTTATCACTTTTAGCACACCAGTAACAGCGAATAGTGTTACATGAGTCAGGTAAAAGAAAACCTTAGCCAAAGCAAAATGAAAACATTTTGAGATTAAAAAAAAAGAAGGTTTTGCATTTCAAATAAACCTAAGGCACTACAAAAGGACCAGATAACATTATCAGCATCCAACTGGAGCACCTGTTGTTCTAGAGTCTGGATTGAGCATATCCAGAAAGTCCCCAGGCTCTTCGTTCAAGTTGCTTCAGGTTTAACAACAAATACGAGCTTCAGATTTCAAGATGTAAAAAAAGTGTGTGTTATAATAAATGACTGATTATAAGATTGGGAAAAGAAAAAGCTTGTTCTGATTAGTAACTATTTCCACTCTTTTATTTCTATCGAAGAATGGTGGTAGTTTATAATATTTTCCCTAAAGTTTTGCTTCCAAAGTTGTGTTAAAGACCAAAAACATAGAATCATATGAGTATGTAAAAGGAAACAAACCAAAGGGTGACAGAGAGTAACAATACAGTCAGCCATTGTGAAAGGCAGTGTCTCATTTCTAGATTAATAATGTCACGAGTTTAGGACTTTAGGGGCAAGATAAATAAATTTTGAGACTCCATTCCAGACTATATAGACACAGTTACACTGAAGTACAGAACTGGGATTCGGAGGTGGGATTCTCAATCTTTTTCTCCTCAAAGTATCAGGCAACTACCTGACCGCAGATCCGCTCCCCTGCCCCACTCAAGGAGACACATGCAAAGGAACACTTGGAAACAGAGCAGGGCTGCCTTCAACCCATAAAGACGATGGCAGTTTTCCCAAGAATGGCACTTAGGGTTAGAAAAACCAAGGATGAAGAATGCCTTAAAAAGAAAATCCACAAAGAGGTATCTGACCCTCACCTCAGCTATGGGCGCTAGAGAGAAGAGAAACAAAGATCTAGTTATTCAGGCAACATTAAAACAAACACATGTACAACACTGATAAGCGTTTTGCTTAAAGAGAGAAAAGAACAGGAAGGGCTGAAAGTCTCCACACAGACCAATCTGTTTGATGAAAACATCTTTCCTTTTTTCTTCTGGTATCCTCTATAAGACAGTGTACAAAGTGCTCATTTATATATTCTTTGTTTTCATCCCAAAGCCAGAAGATCAAAGAGTTAATAAAACCTCCTTGCTATAGAAGGTCATTACAAAACTAAATGCAGCAATTCAAAGTGGAAAATAGAATGAATGCCAAGGAGATGTTTAGAGAAGCAACATTCTAGATGTATTCTTTGAAGAACATTTGCAGACTCGTTTGATTGCTTTAAAGCACGCAGGGCACAATGCGTGCTGCGCGGAGCTAGCATTGGCTGGCGGTTGCGTGCTTCGGCGCCCCGGCCAGGCCACTTGGAATCACAAGTGTATTTGATCGGGAATTACCTAATATGGTGGAAACATTCATGAGTATTTTACACAGCAGAATGGTATTAAAAAACTTCCGTGTTTTTTCCCTTAAGCCTAATTAAATGTCCAAACATAGGACATGAATCTAATCATTTGAAAAATAATTCGAAGCACTGTTTTTCCAAGAACTGACTGAGTTGGATGCCAAGATAAGAGATTAGCTTGATGTTTTCCATTCACTATTGAGATCCTTCTTCTTTTTTGTCCTTCTTTACTTCTGACATCCTTAGAATGGGAGGAAACACAGAATATAGAGAGGTAGGCTTGAAAATTGTCAGTATTGCCATATTGATTTATTCAAAAGAGAGAGGCTGGTACACTGGCTTTGCATTTCAATGTGACATGTCAGAATTTGCCATTCACTGTAGCCCTTGAATCTCAGCATTAGGACCCATTAGGTTTCTTCCTAAAAAAGAGGTGCAGAACCATCTAGAACATCAGAAATGACCATCCTGCTTGTGGAGCCATGGCTGTGTGGCAACATGGAGGCTGATGACTGAGGTTATTTAGAGTCTCTGGCTGAGGTATAATCAATTATTTTGTCACTATTTAAAAACTTGGCAGATACAGGTTATTTTCATTTTGAGGAAGAAGGAGGTCTTTCCCAAGATAATTTGGGGGTGGATTGGAAAACTGGCAAAGCTTGGTGTTCAGATAATGATTCCACTCCGAAGAGGAGTATAATTAAATAACAACATAGGAACATAAAGATATGAGATTAAGTTTAAGCAATGAAACTTTTTAATTATTTGGGGCAAATAATTGACCTATTCTATCGTAAAATGAAACTGTTTGGAAGTACCGTTGGCTGTTGTGCTGATGCCAATAGTATTTTTTTGTTTTTTCTTTTTGCATCAGTGGTGCATGTCACCTTCCTGCAAGGCAACCAGTTTGCAGATCTGGCCAGAGGGAAAATTACTGAACAACAAAATGAAAAGGAGGCGTAAGTCAGCCCAGATCTCTGAACCCTAGGAAAGGCAACTTCCCTCCCGCTCATGAAAGAGGACGATTGTGCTCAGTACCACTTATCCGGTGCCAACAATCTGGTAAGCCCTCTATTCAGCACCACACCAAGGCTACAGCAAGGTGACCTGGAATTTGGGGCCGAGGTCAGGGAAAGGTCACTGCCTGAAAAATGGAACTAGTCAAATGGAAAGAATCCTAGGAATGGGTGAGGTTAGTTACCCACAAAAGTAGCCCGATCCAAGAAATGGCATAGAAAACTTTTTTGACTCCAAAGTTCTAACTCTTTTAAATAATCTTGCTGCCCCTTGCAAGCTGGTGCTAGGATGCTCTGAAGCATGGTCATAGGAATCTGCACTTTGTCACTAAAATTCCTAAAGATTTCTTCCACTCCTTCAACTCTTCAGGTTCCCCAGTTCTCTCCTCCCTTTCTTTCCCTTATTTCTGCCACCACCCCAACTTTAAAACTAAAAACCAGACACCATCACCCTGTTATCTGAAACTCTCTCTGAAAGCTGGTCAGTTTTCCCTTCCCCAACATCTTCCTGGTGCCTCCCTGCAAAGGCAGAATGTCAAATACACTGATATGTATTTGATAACATTAGGAGGTCATGGTATGCCATGAGTGCCCATTTGAAACAAACCCTTTCAAGGTTAAAGGAACCTTAATGCTTGGAATATTTGTTTGCCCTTTCATCGCTTTTCTTATCTCTTGTGATGCATATGAGTGCTTACAAGGTGCCTTTTAGGCTCAGGGTTACTTATTTTCAGCCTTCCAAATTAAAAAAAAAAAAACAAGACAAAAAATCCCAAAGATATTTCTTCACCTGGATGGCAATGTGAAAACATTTCACAAATAAACCCACAGATAAAACGATATCACTTTAAATGTGAAAAGACTAGTACTTTGAAAGGAGTACTTTGAAAAGTATTTTTATTTTATTTTATTTTTTTAACATCTTTATTGGGGTATAATTGCTTTACAATGATGTGTTCGTTTCTACTTTATAACAAAGTGAATCAGTTATACGTACACATATGTTCCCAGTATTTTTATTTTAAATAGGTAGCCAGAGCTGATATGTGCAACTGAAATGTTTACTAGTCATCTGGTTTCTTTTTCTAAGAACCCCCAAAATCATAAAGTTAGAAAGTATTTGATTACTTCTCTTCAATGTGTAAAAGGACAGAGAGGGAGATTTCAAGTTCTTTTTGTTTTATATTTGTTGTCAAGAATTCATATAAGGAAGTCAATTTTATATAAAATAATTTCACAAAATTACTTTTAAGAGAGTCAATTTCCATAGATCCATTTCAATAGGTCATATAATTCGTTTAATATGAGCTCCTTACTTTTATTAGTGTGTTATAAATTATTTATCTTGGAAAAATACATTAAAAACAGAATTAGAATGTCTTTGGTTTATATAGCTCACAGCATTAAGATAGTATAATACGTGTTATACAGAGAGAAATGTAAATGTGGCCTAAAAGAACATTTTGAGTCAGTTTCACATTAAACATTGAATAGAAAAGTTGACTTATCTTAAAATAAAGCAAGTCACTACATCACTCTGCTCCAGGCAAACGTTTTGTTTGTAAATAAGGATGAACTGACAGTGCTGGAAAGTGTAGTTCATCAAAATCACAAGAAACCAAATATTATGAACATGTAAAATTCCATGTTTATTTAATATCCATTACATAACTGGTTCATTGAAACCAGACTTTGTAAAGAGAAATAACATTTCTGATGAACATGAACAATATCATATAGTTGAAATTCATCCTGTATTTTCACATGCATAAAGATGTCATGATGCAAGAGTTTCAACAACAAAGACCTTGCCGTGAATTGGCATGGCATCTCTCAGCGCTTCAAGGCAGCACCAGCCCCATCAGCTTGAGAGGAGAGCTTAGCAGCTTTTCATTCATCAAGGGGCTCAGTGATCAGCATGTCCGCACTCAGCTGTCGTGGAACCGTCCCCCAATATCTGAGTTGGTGTCCAGTGTGGTCTGTGTCATGGGTACCTTCTCAGAGGACACATCCAGAGCTTAGGAAGGGTATTCCTAGGACAGAAAAATAACAAACAAAGCAAGAAACTAAAGGGAATATGCAGTTAACGTAAAAAGGCTCAGTTTAGTCAAGAAGTATGTGTTATGCTTTACAATATCAATGATTGTATTTTCATAGTTGCTCATATTTATTAAAATTAACTATGTGCCAGGCATGATGTTAAGCACTTTTTTTCATTCACCGTCTTATAAAATACTTTAAAATAAGCACTATAATTATCTCTGTTTTATAAATAGGCAGATGAGCTTGACAGAGGTCAAGAAACATGAATGTGGTTCACAGTAAATAGTAGAACCAGAATGCCCTTTGTATTATTAAACACAGTCCCGGGAAGGCCAGTTAGCTTCCCATGCCCAGCATTGTGGGTGACCTGATAGCTTCCTCAAAGCCTTTCGTAGCCCTTTTCCGCCTTGCTTTTCTTTACTAGGGAGGCTGGAAAACTAAAATTCTTGATATTCTAAAGAGACCTCTTTCTGTGTCTCTGATAATATTTCTCTTTTTCTTCCAATTTAAATAATTCAAACCACAACACAGCCTTCCTTGCTCCTAGGAGTAACCATGTGATAGATTTCAGCCAAGGAGAAGGTGAAATTGGTAGCTGGGGCTTCCCAGAATTTTTTTTTTTTAAAGAAACAGACTTGGTTGTACAGCAGGTCTCTAGTTATGAGGGTAGATCTCATGTTAAGTGTTCTAACAGGAAGGAAGAAAGGAAGGAAGGAAAAAAGGGAGAGAGAGAGGAAGAAAGGGAGGAAGGGAGAAAGAAAAAGGAAAAGAAGAGAAAAAGAAAAGAAAAAAAGAAAGAGACAGACTCCTGGTCTCCTTGCCCCTCCATCCTTCTTCTTTATCTATCCTGGTTTATCCATCTTCAGATTTGTTAATACATAAGGGGAAAAAATCCTTTCTGCTAAGCCATGTTAATTTGATACTTGTGGCTGACTATACTGATTACCTAAAACTACTTTTTAAAGTTTTGTGACTTATTGAGGGGGTGGGAGCAATAATCACTAGTATTTGTTAAATAAAAGGATAAATGATTGAGTCATATATCTTAATTGTGGCGTATTCTATACCATATTTATACAATTAAATTAATGTTGGGTGACTTTCCTTTCATGTGAATGCTAAACACTAGCACATCTGAAATAGCTATCAGTTCTTATTGCTGTAAGTATGCAGGTTAAAAAAATAAGATAAGCCCTCCTGGGTTATGTGCACAGAAAGATGACTATAGACCTGATCAAAGGGCTCCAAAATCCAGAATTGAGCTCATTATCAGGCCCAACAGAGAAGGGAAGGAGAAGAATCCAGGAGGGAAAAATAAGAAATTTTTGCAGAAGGTGAGATACTCAGATTCAAAATTTTTTTCAATTAATTGAACAAAACCCACTTTCTAATCCACTCCCTGTGTTAATGATTGAAATCCCATCTCCAGCGCTCATTGGGTGTGTGCTCTTAGACAAGCTTGTTTCACCTCTCTGAGTTACCAACTGTTTTCAACCATAAAGTCAACGTTTTGCAACCTATCTCATAGGATTGCTTTTAGGATTAACTAAAGCAATGAATGTGACTTGCCTAGTACTGTACCTGACAATAGAATACAAGTAACAGACTTTAATTCCGCCCCACCCCCTCTGCCGGCCCCACCAATCCAGTTCCACACCACTCATCCCTTTTGACAGAAGTTTGACTTCAAAGACTGCTGTCTAATCTCTGAAAGCGTTTTCCTTTTCTTACTTAATAGCCCAGTCACCATAAAAAGACCACATTCTGTTGGACACAGGTTTTTTTTTTTTTTTCGGTACGCGGACCTCTCACTGCCACAGCCCCTCCTGCCACGGAGCACAGGCTCCGGAAGCACAGGGATCCTCCCGGACCGGGGCACGAACCCACGCCCCCTGCATCGGCAGGCGGACTCCCAACCACTGCGCCACCAGGGAAGCCCTGGACACAGCTTTTAGTGAAAGAAATGCCTCCTACTAAGATGTAAGCTTCCTGAAGGCAATAACCATGTCTTATCAATGTTTATATTCCTCAGAAACTTGAGTTTCTAAAGAATTTCCAGTTAGGATATCTGAACAAAAAAGAATGTTTGAGCCCACTATATTAACATTTAATGTTTTATCAATCCAAATGACATCTTTATAAGGTACAATCTTGTCAGCACTTACTGTTCATTAAGCACAATGCTTGAGGACCCATAAAGCAATTGTAAACAAAAGCAACCCCATAGTATGGATGATAATATGAAGGTATAACAAAGCAAAAAAAAAAAAAACCCAAAATATTTTATAATATGATAGTTGTTTACTGTGAACTATTCACTGTGCTAGGCGCCATCATACATTAGAAAGGAAAACCAAGGGTCAGAGACCTGACTGGCACTGACTACAAGTGCCTTACCCGAGTTTGTCTTCAGACGTCTCATCTCCTAATGTCTGAGCCCTGCGCACTTCACATACTGCATCCCAGAAGACATGCCAATTATGAATTTATGGGACAAAAAATGGTTTGGTTTGAGGACCTTAATTATTTAGATCTATAACATCAAAAGTATTCATTGCTAGTAAAAAGCAATAATAATGTCTAATATTACTATTGCAACATACAAAAGTCTCATTTAATCTTCACAACATTTCTGTGAGGTACATATCATTACCTTCTCATGTGAATAGACGACATTCAGGCAGAGGAATGGCCTTTCCCAAGTGACAGACCTTAGATCCACACACTGACCCCATCGCCTAGTCCAGAGTTCTTTCTACCATACTGCCATATTCTGCTCTCCATGCTACTTTGCCTGAACTGCAGTGAAAAAAGGACAAAGGAAGGGATGAGGGCGTGGAATTATTACCATTTTGGTCCTTCCTCCTTCCATTATCTCAAGTGCTTTCTGCTGAACAAGGATTTTTTAAAAACAGGGTGTCTTCTGAGAAGGCATTCTGATAAAGTATGGATTCAATAAAGGAAGTCTTCCCACTGAGCATGGTTGGGCAAGTATTAGAATGATTTTCCAAAGGTCCTTAGTTCAAGATTGGTTTTCAGTGTGTCCTTTTTCTCTTCCTTAACATCTGTTTGCAAACCAATAGTGAGTAATCACTTTATAAGCTAGCATAGCTCTGGGGTATTTAACAGGTGCTGGAACTCATGTCTAGGTCACCAGTTCAGATCCAAAGATAGATGGTTCCCTCTTCTTCTAACCTATGACTTCAAGCAGTAAGACCCGACCAATATCTTTCAACTAGTATATTGTACCACAAAACCATTCTTCCCTACTTTGATTTAGAGGTGCTGGTGAGGAATCAGCTAGGATTGTTACCACTGAGAACTAGCAGGGCAGTAACCATCATTCAGTCCGTTGACACATAGCATGTCTTTTATGCTGTTAGAGGCAGCATAAAAACTCGTTTTGAGTTTGGGAAAGGTGAAATTAGGGTGAGCAGCAGAAAGAGAAGCAAGGAGTAGTTGACAAAGAAAGGTAATGATGATCCAAATTTGAACTAAATCAGAAAGAATGACAAAATGAGTCAATAGCTAAACATGGAAAGGAGAAAGAGTCAAATGCCAAATGTATCAACTTTGAAGAATAGAGAACCCTGGACAATAAAGCAGAAGATCAGCTAATTCAGCACACAATTATTCTTAATTAACTTTTTGATGATCTTTAAGTTTATTTTTTGTTTGGGGTTTTTTTTGTGGTACGCGGGCCTCTCACTGTTGTGGCCTCTCCTGACACGGACCACAGGCTCCGGACGTGCAGGCTCAGCGGCCATGGCTCACGGGCCCAGCCGCTCCGCAGCATGTGGGATCCTCCCGGACCGGGGCACGAACCCGTGTTGCTTGCATCGACAGGCGGACTCTCAACCACTGCGCCACCAGGGAAGCCCGATCTTTAAGTATTTAACAACTTTGTCTTCAGGTATTATTAAGGAAAGACGCCTGAATCAGGAAGACTCAGTAATATTTACAGATAATATCCTGGTTCCTGGAGTGGACAAAAGATGTCAAGGTGTCGTTCACAGCCTAGCACTTGCAAAGCCTTGTTTCTGTTCAATTGTGCCATACCTTACATATTTCTTATTTTACTCCTTCTTGAACCCTTATTTACAATTGTGAAATGCCATATTAGCAAGAGTAAACACTTCTAGGCCTTCTCTGGTGGCGCAGCAGTTGGGAGTCTGCCTGCCGATACAGGGGACACGGGTTCGTGCCCCGGTCCGGGAAGATCCCACATGCTGCGGAGCGGCTAGGCCCATGAGCCATGGCCACTGAGCCTGCGCGTCCAGAGCCTGTGCTCCGCAACGGGAGAGGCCACAACAGTGAGAGGCCCACGTACTGCAAAAAAAAAAAAGAATAAACACTTCTATTTCACTGTTATCGCTAACAAATATTTACTAATTTAATCTTTGCAACAAACCTCTAAGATAGGATCTATTATTATCCCCATATTACAGATGAAGAAACTGGCATAGAGAGATCTGGCAACTCTCCAAGGTCATGGAGAGTGAAGCTAGGATTCAAACTCAGGCAGTTTTCTCCGAGTCGCAACGACTTGGGGAAAATAACCCCTACACCATATTTAACACAGTTAAAATATTTTGTAGTTTTCTAAGTATAAAACTTTAGTTACCAACAAAGCTATAGGTGTGTTTCCAAATATTTAGTGGTTCTATAACTTTCCTGAAAAATAAAAGTTTTTTATTCAGAAACTATGATTTAATTCCTGATCTATTTAGGTATGCAAATTATATTTTTAGAAATAAAAAAGATAATATTATTTTATCTACATAATTATAATAATTACTATATAAATATGAAAATTTTATGAAGAACCTAAAAATTGTAATATTTTAATAGGCTTTGTTCAAAAGCTAAACCAGAGCTAATGGGGCACCTCTTTGAGGTATGTCTAATTTACAAATAAAGACTCCTATATTCCTATCATCATTTCTGGACACTGTAAACATTGTTTGTATTAATGAAAACGCTAGTTCAGTTGGTGGCATTTCAAACAAGGAAGCAGAGGCTGTACTCTGGAGCTGAACATAAACATAATTGGAAAAGGTGATGATGAACTAAACCATATTTACACAAGCATTTGAAATTATGGCTCATGAGTCCTGTAGAATAATTTTCCCCTTTAAAGACAATCACACACAGTACCCTATTGGTTCATTTCTTGGCATCTTATTCATGCTATAAATCTCTCAGCTGGGTAGGAAATCTAATGCATATATCACCACCATTTTTCAAATTAAGCTCATTTCCCTTGCTGAGTGCTTAGACGAAGTAAAATCTCAGGATTTCTCAATTTGTTTTATTATTTTTTTGAAATCAGAATTTCAACCACTGGCAATTAGAATGACAAACTCCTAGACTTTATATCATGGTACGGGAAGAATGTGCATGGGAGTGTGTGTGTGTGTGTGTGTGTGTGTGTGAGTGTGTTTCATTCATGTGCCCAAAAAGAGATTATTACAATGATGACAAAAATTTAGGACTAGAGACTGGTAAGTATTCTCTGAGAAAATGCATATTTTAAATTAGGTGGACTTTACCTCAGTTGCATATTTATTTACCAGTCAAAGTCATAGAAAACCCAACCTCATTTCAGGCTTCTTGAAAGGTAAACCAAAAAATGATTAAGCATCTCTGATAAAAGTATGCAGATATGGCTGGAATGCTGAATATTACAGATGAAAAAAAAGAAACTTTCTACACTTAAAAAAAAAACCAGAAGAATGCCAAAACTTATTCTGACCAAAAATCATTTCCAGGCAATCTAATGAGTAAATTGTGAACATATCAGCCTGAAGCTTTCCTGAAAGTTGCACACTTGGAGTTTCCATCTCTGGCCTTACTAGAAGCATGAACTTTCCATCTATATATCCCAGATATATACTCTCCAAGAAGACACTAGCATAAAGTACACTAGGGTAGTGGTTCTCAAAATGTGATCCAAGAACTCCTGGAGTTCCATGGAAATCCTATATATAGCCTATGATTTAGGCCAATCGGTGGCAATGGCCATCCTCTTTGTTTTGGCATAAGCTAATATTTACTTACGATCTACAGTAAAATTAGACGTCAGCTCCTACTGCCTCATCAAAGACAGCATGAATTCTGATGAATTACTTTGAAGGGTATGGCTGGAGTAGGAGTAGGCAGTGGATTCTTGGCTTTATCCAAGTGGCCTGAAGTATTTTTCCAGGCATGTTCTTGGACACCCACTTCTATGGCATCCTGAGATTTCCAGACTACTATATTCTTTGAGAAAAAGTTTATCCATTCTAAAGGAGGTAGGTTTCAAATGACTATATGGGGTGTAGTTTCCATTGGAATGATTTCTCTTAATCTTGAGCTTTTACCATTCCCATTGCTGCGGTGCCTGACCAAAGGGACCGTGGTTCCTAAAGTCTTCAGACTGCCTTTCAGCACATTAACATATTCTTCCCAATCTCACAATGGTAGCACCTTAAGGGAAGGAGTTATGGACTTTCGTCTTTCTTTTGTTATATGCCTAGCACCTAAGAGTCTGCTGCATAGAATCATCTTAAATGAATACATGAAGACACCTAAAGTAGATGACTTGCTCTAGAGTGATAGTTGATTACCTAAATGTAAAATTATGATCACAAGGAAAGTAAAGAACATAATCCTAATGCTTTCTAGAAATGTCTAACCATCTCACGCTCTGCCAAAATGTTTCCTGATACAAAGGGCACTTCTGTGACAGCCTCACTCTCCTGCATAGTCATTTGTGAAAGAACACGGGCTACCACTTTCACGTCATTGTCTCCCTGCCTCAGATATATGATACTAAATGAATCTAAAAACCTTCTCTCAACCCCAAGCTTTAGACCCACGAAGCTTAGGCGTCATTACCAATTCCATGCCATTTTATGATAGCATCTAGACCACGGTGCTTAAGTACCTTACAACATGCTCTTTCATGAGCACTCGTGTTTTGGGGAAAGTGACCAGTCTGTCACCATCCAGGGCTCCCAATGTCAGCTCACTTTTCTGCTGACGCCTTTCTGGCCTATCAGAGATTGTGGAGGAGAGATACTGTGAAAAGACTATTTAAGTCTGATCATTGAAGCAATTAAACAATGCATCAGATTAAAATGGTATCACTATCATCTTAACAACTTAGACTTCTTAAAGGACTGAAGGAGAGACAAAAATTTGATAAACTTTGACTTCAAATTTGAGTTTTTGAGCTATTTACCTCCTGAACATAAAATTTCCAACTTGCATCTGTCCGTATATCTGCATAATTATTCCCTCTGTGTGGAATGTTCTTCTTGCCCCCTCCAAGACAGCAAACTCAGTCTTCTGGGACCGTATTCAATGTGATCTCCTCTGTGAACTCTTTCCCAGTTTCATCATTAAAACACACTCTTATAATTAATTTATTTTTAAAAAATTTATTTTTATTATTAGTTTTTTGAATTTTATTTTATTTATTTTTTTATACAGCAGGTTCTTATTAGTTATCCATTTTATACATATTAGTGTATATATGTCAATCCCAATCTCCCAATTCATCATAATTAATTTCTTACACACATTTCTCCTTGGTCAAATTCTAAGGCCTGTGTCTTGTTCATCCACATTTATCTACATGTCTACATAACATTGAGTGTCTGGTTAGATATATTAGATACTAAGCAAACATTACGTTCAATGTAAATAATTAATGAGTGCAACCACCCGTCAGAGATTTCAACTCCTTCTCCCTAAAATGGATGTAGAATTAAGCCATGAAAAAGAAAACCACCTTAAAATTTGATAAATTTTTATTATTATTAAAGAAACCATTCATCAAGGAGGGATGAAAGATAAATTTCCCCTTTGGCCTTATATCCTTGTCCTTTCATACTGGGCAAAAACCAAACGCATTATTATTCAGGATAATTTAATTCACATGGTTCTGGGCTACTTGATTATAATTATCGGCTGTAGCACTAATAAAGAAGAGAAAAACATATAAAAGGTAAAGCCATCTGCCTTGACAAAACCAAGTTCCAAACAATTCCAAGGTCTTCACTTTTCCATGATGATTATATATCTGAGGGGTCAACATTAGAACAGATTTTTTTTTCTTGCGGTACGCGGGCCTCTCACTGTTGTGGCCTCTCCCGTTGCAGAGCACAGGCTCCGGATGCGCAGGCTCAGCGGCCATGGCTCACGGGCCCAGCCGCTCCGCGGCATGTGGGATCTTCCCGGACCGGGGCACGAACCCGTGTCCCCTGCATCGGCAGGCGGACTCCCAACCACTGCGCCACCAGGGAAGCCCCAAGAACAGATTTTAAGCTCCTGCTCATTTCCTCAGGCAAGTATGATGAAACCAAAAGACCAAATAACGTTTTCAATTTATAATATCTCACTACAAATTTTTTATTTTTTACAAATGAATTATTAACGCTGCAAACAGTAGTGGCTTTCTTTAAAGAATTAAAACTCTCTTTAAGTACTTAAAGGATAATAGAGAACAAGAAAACTCTTCTTCAGGGGTGGAAAAAATCCAGGTGACTTCAATTCAACTAAATAACGTGACCCCTATTTGCTGAGTAGAAGAGCCAAGCAGTAGGCCAGTGAAGGAGGTCTGACATGAAAGATGGGTGACCGCTGAGTCAGAAACCCTGGAACAAAAGTAAGTGATTTTTTTTTACCAAAAAGAATCAATACTTTTATAGCTAACTAAGCTGCCTTCTCCTCCATCAGCTAGGGTACAGGTAAACATAGAAGATATTGCAGGTTTGGTTCCACACTGCTGCAATAAAGTATTTCAATAAAGTGAGTCAAACATTTTTTGGTTTCCCAGTGCATAAAGAGTTATGTTTACACTACTGTAGTCAGGTATACAATAGCATGTACAAAAAATAATGTACGTATCTTATTTAAAAACTTATGTACATACCTTCTTTATTGCTAAAAAGATGCTAACCATCATGCAAGGCTTCTGCGAGTCATAATCTTTTTGCTGATGGAGGATTTTGCCTCGATGTTGATGGCTGCTAACTGATCAGGGTAGTGGTTGCAGAGGGTTAGGGTAGCTGTAGCAATTTCTTAAATAAGACAATGATGAAGTTTGCCTTGTTGATTCTTCCTCTCACAAATGATTTCTCTGTAGCATGAAATGTTTTTTGATAGCATTTGCCCCACAGTAGAACTTCTTTCAAAATTGGAGTCAATCCTCTCAAACCCTGTCACTGCTTTATCAGCTAAGTCTATGTAGTATTCTAAGTCCTTTGTGGTCATTTCAGTAATCTTCACAGCATCTTCATCAGGAGTAGATTTCAGCTACTTTGTTAGCTCATCCATAAGAAGCAAGCCCCCACCTGTTCAAGTTTGATTATGAGATTGCAGCCATTCAGTCACATCTTCAGGCTCCACTTCTAATTCTAGTTCTCTTGCTATTTCCACATCTGTAGCTCTTCCTCCACTGAAGTCTTGAGACCCTCAAAGTGATCCATGAGGGTTGGAGTCAACTTCTTCCAAACTCCTGTTAATGTTGATAATTTGACCTCTTCCCACGAATCACGAATGTTCTTAATGGCATCTAGAATGGTGAATTCTTTCTAGAAAATTTTCAATTTACTTTTCCCAGAGCCATTAGAGGAGTCACTATCTATGGCAGCTATAGGCTTATGAAATGTATTTCCTTAATAAGACTTGAAAGCTTAAATTACTCCTTGATCCATGGGCCGCACAATGGGTTGTGTTGGCAGTCATGAAAATAACATTAACCTTGTACAATGGGTGAGCAGGTGCATCGTCAATGAGCAGTAATATTCTGGAAGGAGTTTTGTTTTCTGAGCAGTAGGTCTCAACAGTGGCTTCAAATATTCAGTAAACCATGTTGTCAAAAGATGTGCTGTCATCCAGGCTTTGTTGTGCCATTTAGAGAGCACAGGCAGAGTAGATTTAGCATAATTCTGAAGGGCCCCGGGATTTTTCAGAATGGTAAATGAGCATTCGCTTCAACTTCAAGTCACCAGCTGCATTAGCCCCTAATTAGAGAGTCAGCCTGTCTTGTGAAGCTTTGAAGCCAGGCCTTGACTTATCCTCTCTAGCTATGAAAGTCCTAGGTGGCATCTTCCGGTAGAAGATTGTTTCATCTACCTTAAAAATCTGTTGTTTAGTGAAGCCACCTTCATGAATGATCTTAGCTAGATTTTCTGGATAACTTGCTGCAGCTGCTATACCAGCACTTGCTGCTTCACCTTGTATTTTGGTGTTATGGAGGTGTTATGGTTTCCTTCAACCTCATGAGCCAGCCTCTGCTAGCTTCAAGCTTTTCTTCTGCAGCTTCCTTACCTCTCAGCCTTCACAGAATTGAAGAGAGTTAGGGCCTTGCTCTGGATTAGGCTTTGGTTTAAGGGAATATTGTGGCTGGTTTGATCTTCTATCCAGACCATTAAAACTTTCTCTATATCAGCAGTAAGGCTGTTTCACTTTCTTATCATTCATGTGTTCACTGGAGTAGTGCTTTTAATTTCCTTCAAAATTTCCAATTTTCCTTTGGATTTAAAACTTGGTTAACTGTTTGGCACAAGATCCCTAGCTTTTAGCCTATCTCAGCTTTCATCATGCCTTCCTCACTAAGTTTAATTATTTCTAGCTTTTGATTTAAAGTGAGAAACGTGTGACTCTTTCTTTCAATTGAACACTTAGAGGCCATCGTAGGGTTATTAACTGGCCTAATTTCAATATTGTTGTGAATAGAGCGCTCCGAGGAGAGGGAGAGAGACAGGGGAACGGCAGGTCAGGGGAGCAGTCAGAACACACATGACATTTATCAATTAAGTTCGCTGTCTCATGTGGGTGTGGTTTGTGGCACCCTGAAATAAATGTAAGAGCAACATCAAAGATCACAGACCAGAGATCACCATAACAAATATAATAATAATGAAAAAATTGGAAATATTGTGATAATTACGAAAATGTGACAGAGACATGAAGTGAGCAAATACCGTTGGAAAAATTATGCCGATAGACTTGATCCATGCAGGTTGCCACAAACCTTCAATCTGTAAAACAAAACAAAACAAAACACACACAATAAAGCAAAATGCAATAAAATGAGAAATGCCTATATATACTTTATTCTCCTTGAGACTCAGTTGCCTCATCCATAAATGGGACCACTGTAACATCCTTCACAAATGATGAGGATAGGTAGACCTGAGATAACAGTTCATTCTGAACTCACCTGGAAAGGGTGAACACGAAGATAGAGGATGCTAGTGGGAATTGCATTATAGAAGAAACGTCTGAATGGAAGGCTGAGTATTGGAGTCTATTCCAATTACGATAAAACTATGGGATGACCTGGTGTTGATAAATAAGTAAATAGCTCTTTGTGTCTGAATCCTCACAGATGGACCAGGGGATATTTTCAGGGCATAAAAAGCAGTTGAACCTCCTAAGCAAGAGCAAAGATATAAAAGTCATTTGTGGGTCACAGAAACTAAACGATAAGAGGAAACCTTCTATTTATTTATTTTTAAAGTCAATAGTCCAGTGGCCACTCTGTCATTCTGAAATTTTGTTCCTCATCCTCTAGAATATATACTCAGCTGAGTGGCCAGTACCTTTGGACGCCTTGACTCTCTGTTAGTAGAAGGAAATTGTGCCTACATTCCTCTCAGGCCTTGAAGAAATACTTTTTATCAAGAATCTTTGGTTTTTACAAAAACCTCTAGAATTCTTTTCTCAGACTGCAAGTTTAATTATAATTTAAGATTTGCAAGACACATAATTTCCCCTTAATTTAAATTTCCTCTTATTCTAGTAGCATTTTAGTTTTGTATTTCAATGAAAGCTTGTACATGTTTAAAAAAATGATTGGTTAGAAAATTAGTCTTGCTATGTTTCCAAGTATTCAAGACTTATAAATTTAAAACAAGACAAAACACATTTTATTTTCAAAAGAGAAAAAAACTACTTGTTTAGTTTTGAATTTAAACTTTAAAGTTTTATGCTGGGGAATTTTTTCCCACTTTTCTTTTTAACTAAATCATGTCTCAAGAATCTAGTTTAATTTTCCTAATATTTACAGTTCCTGTTCTATAACCTTTTCTAGTCATGGGAATGAAGAATTACGCTTTATTGTTTTTCAAGTTCAAACTTAATGTGCATTGTTCACAAAGTGATGGGGAGAAGGCCATTTTGTGGAAAATGATTCAAACTAGTCATTTTTCAGAAAAGATTCAAATAAAGGGGTGATATCCACTTGGTGAGTAGCCTGTGGACTGCACTCCTGACTTTGGGATTTTCTGCCCTCTCAAGGCTTTGGGTTTCCCACCTGTCCAGTGAGGGAGTTGGTCTCCAGCCCCCTCAGAAGCTTTATGATTTTTACCACATAAGTGACTATAGCCTTTATTTAATATTTGGGCTACCGTGCCAATATCACTGCAGTAATTTTTACTTAGTTTTTATCTTTTAATTAACTTATTTTATTTTTAACTTAAATAAATACGTTTTGAAAGGAAGTTTTGTTTCTGTGTCATAAATAGATGGTGACCTGAAAAAATTAATTTAATGAAAACCATACGGTATTATTAAGTTCTAGCTCCACATAGTTGCATGAGGCTTGCCTTCTATTTCTTAAAAAGAAAGGGAAAACTGTTAGATAGTTCTTTGTCAGCACCAGCCTGAGACTTTCTTCTTGATATAATTAGAAGTCTCCAAAAACCTGAAATGCAGTGAATTTTCTCATTGTGTCATCCAATATTGATATGTCTCCTAAAATTATCCTGTACACACTAGTGGTACACATTCCTCCACCTGGGAAACACTGGGTTGTATGTTGTCCAAGGCCTCTGCCAGTTCTAACAATTTATTATACTGCAAATCAGTAATTTCAGTTTACAGATACACAAAAGACATAGAGGTACATTCCTCTGCTGGTGCTTTTGAACAGCTAAGATGCAAACATCTCGTAGGAAGAGCTGACTCCTCTCTACTCCATGACTCTGGGTAACTTGTTCAGACACGAAAAGGTAATGAGGAAGTGTGCCTAAGAAGTGGTCAACTTGATTTGGTTGTTACAAAAGACCTTTATCTAACAATCAAATTGGAAAATGTCATTAAATCAGTCAAACTATTTTTGACAGAGCTGAAAAGCAAATGCTGTGGATCAGTTTAACAGAGTAGGTGTATTTTGTTTGTTTTTGTTTTATTTTTTGGAGCTAATGCTTTTGTTTTTGTATTTTGATAGCAAATTGATGCAGTTTGATAATACTGCAAAACTTAAGCATCTTTAACATTTTCTAACTGCCCAGTGACCGTTTATGTGATGAAAGTAAATGTCTTAAAAACTGAAATGAATTGCTATTTCCACTTATAACTTTGTGTTTGTTTTTTTGCTATAAGCTTGTACAGTAAGAGTAAAAACCTCAGTTCAAAACCTTTGCTTTCTCCTTTGTAGAGTGCTGCTAGAGTTACACAAGTGACCAAAGCTTAGAATCTTTTTGTTACCCAGCATGAAGTAAAACAAGTGATTAAAGCTGACTCACATAGAAAGTAGCAGTGGAAAATTAGTGGGGAAATTCATTGTTAGTTTTTTACTTCTACTGCCTACATAAAAAACACCATACTGACAATTGAGATATCAGTATTTTTCAATAACCCATTTTACTTGGCAGACGCCCCAAAGAGTTCCATACTTCTGCCTGGGACTTGGAGGTGATACTTTTCATAGTATTAAATTTGGTGCTAGTCACTTCAGATACTCACTTCTGAGTGAGGGAGAGGTAGCTCACCCTCACCAATAGCAGCCTCAAAAAATCTCCATGGCACCTGCCACTATGAGACTGCATTTTCAGTTAATGCAAGCTTCTCCTGCTCCCTTATGCCTTCACCTACTTAATTCCTACTTCATTCTGCTTAGAAAACAGTGAACACAGCCCAGACCCACAAGTGGCAAGGAAAATTACCCACAGTATCTGCAAAACCAGACCCTGGGGTGGAATCTTGAAATTCAGTAGCTTGGTGTTTTGGAGAGCAAGGGCCTGGGAACCTGGAGACTAGACTCCAGGTCCAGCTCCATGACTGACTGTGTGACGGTGAGCAACTCAATTATCTTCACTGATTTTCAGTGTCCCCTGCTCTAAAAGAAAGGGTGAGAAGAGATCTGGATAGCCATTTCTTACTTTAACATCCAATGATTCTACTTCCTATGGTATTACACTGATATCTAGCATTAAAAATATTGTTCAATAACCTTGGACTTTAAAGTAGCAACCCAGTCTGGCAGAAGGTTTTAAAAAGAAGAGGCAGCATAAACTCTCATCAAGTCATGCATTTTATTAAGGACTTAATAATAGACCCACAATTAGACAGACAGGTATTTCTGATTTGCTGGTTAACTCATTGACTCTATGTATTGACCTTCAGAAAACTAAAGAATGATAGATATCGACTTAGCCATTAAGTAGTTGATCTGCAAACATACCTGAATTAATATTTTATTGATTGCATTTCATTTTAATTGTAGTGTGGTTAAAATTCCAATGAGATAAGTATCTTCCTTTACTGTGAAAACCCCAGAGAACAGTAGCTACGAAACATTTATCATAACAATAAACATAGACTGTTACCCAACAGTTATGCTTAAAGATGCCTGTGAGTGACTAGACTAATATAGGTTTTCATGTAAAACCAATGATTTGCATGGCACTTCACTGGGAGGTCATGTTTCCACAGATGAGCAGAATATTCCTAACCCAGAGGGCTAGCTGGGAAAATACACCTAAACTATGATTTACTTTTCCACAACAGCTCCATCCTACAGCCCAAAACTCAAAGCCAAAGACTATGTTTTCCAAACATGTTGTCAAAACCAAAGGAATATATTTATTTATTTTAAATTTGAGCCAAAATATGATCATTTGTAATCACACAATTTTAAACTCTGATATTCTTTTTTCCAAGAGCAGTGGTCTGATTTTTAGAAAGGTAGCAGGGAATAGTAATTTCAATCAGCCAACACCTGTTGATATTTGGCTCTTCTAAATAAATAAGTAGTAAACTTCAATAGGAGTTTGGCTCAGCTTATTATTATTATTTTACATCTTTATTGGAGTATAATTGCTTTACAATTGTTGATTACCATTTTTCTTTTGCTGTTTTTCTCTGCTGATGGTTATGCTGATGTACAGTGATATTTCTAAAATGAATCATGAAGAATTAGAAAGAGGAGATGAAGGGAATGATGGTAATATGCTAGAGAATTAGCTCTCAAATTCATAAAGAAGAAACTGAGGTGAGGTGAGGGTGGGGAAAGAATGGGGACAGGGTAATTTCCAGAACCTTCTTTTTGCCCAAGGAGTGATATTGGCTCTTCTAAATAAATATTTGATATTTGGCTCTTCTGTTGATATTGATATTGGCTCTTCTAAATAAATAAGTGGTTATTTGGCTCTTCTAAATAAATATTGATATTTGGCTCTTCTAAATAAATATTGATATTTGATATTTGGTTGATATTTGGCTCTTCTAAATAAATAAGTGGTAAACTTCAATAGGAGTTTGGCTCAGCTTATTATTATTATTTTACATCTTTATTGGAGTATAATTGCTTTACAATGGTGTGTTAGTTTCTGCTTTATAACAAAGTGAATCAGTTATACATATACATATGTTCCCATATCTCTTCCCTCTTGCGTCTCCCTCCCTCCCACCCTCCCTATCCCACCCCTCTAGGTGGTCACAAAGCACCGAGCTGATCTCCCTGTGCTGTGCGTGGCTCAGCTTATTATTAAAGTTGCTCCAGAAAAATGATCTTCAGTTTGCTGGAGTTGCCTTCCTCTGGCCATTCATTCAGCACACTATTGAGAGCCTACTATGTGTCAGGCAGGTAGTAATCTTCTCATGTGCATTCCTTATCACACTATATTTTTCCAATGAAATCAAATTAAAAGCATCTGGTGACTTAAGTTTAGAACCATATTTCAGAGGCCAAATACCAACCCACTCCTGCAAATGGAAAAGAAAAGGAAGTCGGAGCTAGTAACCACGAAAAAGTATTCTGTCCAAGATCCCAAGATCTCCTTCAGCTCTGCCATCACTTTCCTGAATTCTATAGTTTCCACGCCTCATTTTCTTCAGAGAAAGGAGGCGACCTAGCAAAGAGGAAGAACACTGCCTCCGTGGCCAGACAGATTTGCTTTTGAAGCCTCACTTCTCCATTAACCAGACGTGGAACCCGGCAAGTTTTTAAAACTTCTTGAAGCCTAAGTTTCTTCTCTAAGTTGGAAATAATAATATCCTACTCAAGGTTGCTGCAGGGATAAGATGAGATAATGTGAGTAAAGCTCTTAGTACTGCATTTGCAAATGATAAGCACTCAGGAGAGTGTAGCTTCAATTTAACCTTGTCATTAGTAGAGCATAGAGATGACAGATGAACTAAGATTTATTAAGTTCCTAGTACTCCTTGGGCAAAAAGAAGGTTCTGGAAATTACCCTGTCCTCATTCTTTCCCCACCCTCACCTCACCCCAGTTTCTTCTTTATGAATTTGAGAGCTAATTCTCTAGCATATTACCATCATTCCCTTCATCTCCTCTTTCTAATTCTTCATGATTCATTTTAGAAATATCACTGTACATCAGCATAACCATCAGCAGAGGAAAACAGCAAAAGAAAAACGGTAAAAATTCAAATCACTAGCTAAAAGTTATTTAGTAGCAGTTATTTCTGCGTGGTGGAATTAATGATAATTTTTATCTTCTTGACTTATGCTTTTTTTATGTTTTCCAAACTTCTACGTTGACATAAGAAGAGAAAAAAGAAAAACTGTATTTTAAAAAGTGTGTGTGTGTGTGTGTGTGTTTTGTAGCTGAGGGAAGTTACTTATAAAGCTCAGTAAAGAGTGGTTGTAGGGGATTGTCTGAAATAACTGGAGCATTCATGAGCATTAAAAGAAAATTATTTTAGCCAAAAGCCCAGGACTTAGGGTTCAAAGACATTGATTTCAATCCTAGTACAATGATTTAGTAGCTGTATGAGCTTAGTCACTTTTAACATTTCTAAGCCTCATTTCTCTCATCCATAAAATGGGGTGGTAATATCATTCTCCAGTAATTCCTTAAAGATTAAGCAACATTGCATGTGAAAAATGTATGATATATGACACAGAGTTAGAGCTCAAATGTGTTAGTTGACTTATAACCTGAAGAGTATCTAAATGCTTTAAAAAAAAGTTAACCAGAAAATTTAGACAAAACCCCTGTACTCATTAAAATTACCTCATGCATTTGGATGTTCTGTCCATACCTGAAGTGTGACATAGTAGAAACTAAACTTAATATTTTTCCACATAATCCCTTCCCAAAGTAGCTCCCTTTCTTGTATTTATTAGCACTGTTGATGAAAAGATCCACTTTATAGTTCCCCAAGCTAATAACATCAATTCGTTCCAAATTCTGATTTTGCAATATTTGATCTCTTCCTTCTTCCAGTTGAGGTTTCCTCTGAAATATTGGTTTGATTTCACTCTTTTCTCTCCTTCAGTGTTTCTCAACCTTAGCTCTATTGACATTTGGGGCTGGATTATTTTTGTTGTGGGGCTCTGTTCTGTGGTAGGATGTTTAGCAGCATCCTTAACCTTTTGATTTGTGGACCATCCTGGACCACATATTTTGTGACCACCAAAAATGTCCCTAGACATTGCCGAATGTCTCCTGGGAGGAGAATTCACTGCCAGTTAAGAACCACTGCTCTTCTTGGCTCGTATCCCATAAAAATAGCACTCTTGAGTTACACCATAGGTCCACATAATACTAACAGTAGTGATAACGACTTTAAAAAATATTTACCCCAAATTTAGTGTTTGAATCTATTTGTTATAATGAATCTCCATGTAATTTCCAGAGAGTGTACAAGAGGATGCCGAGTATGTTGCATTCACATCTCAGCTATTCTCTGAATAAGACAGCGCTTTATGTTTGCCTGGTTTGAAGGTGTTATGCATTATTAAGTGAAAACGTCTCCCACATCACTAAACCTCACTCTGGAAAGTAACCATTTTTTTTGAATGGCCTCATTTGTTTATTTTATTTTGTTAATTGCATTCAATATATATTTTTCCATATTATCTTCTTGTCTATTTACATTAGAACACATATTCATTGTGGTGTAGAATGAAAATGCAATATGTACCTGATAGTATCTGTGACCCACGTCAACACATTCGCTAATGTGCTCATTAAATGTTAAGTAAGCAAGTATTATGTGGTTTTTATAATGCATAAATCCTTAGTAGATTATTATATACATGTTTAAGTATGTTAATAATTTTTAGAGGAACTGGTTGGGTTTTCTACATGTACTAAGAATGCATTATTATTATTATTCCCATTTAAAATAATTAAATATTTGCTTTTGCTACACACAAATTTGCCTTCCCACATGTTTTTCAGAAGTAGCTTACATTCAGATAATTACAAATACCTGTAGTTATATCCCTGGGGTATTTACTATGTTACACTTTGTGCTAAGTATTTTATATACATTATCTCTTTAAAACAAACTGCCTCAGCAGAGACACATAGAAGAAAGAATAGAGAATAGATGTGGAAGAGAGGTGGAAGACTTCATTTTAAATTTCTTCAGAAAATATGTATGTAATTCTGGTTCTTAATCCTGACTGAGATAAAAATCCAGCTGTCCTCATTGTAAGGATAAGACGTTCCTGTCCCTCACTTTCCATTTACTCCTCTGTCCTCCAAAGTTTGGCTTATGTTCTACCATTTAATTAAAACTCTACCAGCCATATTCATCAACAGCCTCTGTGGTAAACCCGGTGGGTTTCAGTCCTTATCCTAGTGACTCCCTGACTTTTATTTTTTAGATCACTTAGTCTTTTAAAAATGCTCTATTCTCTAATATGTATCCTCAAGCTAGATTTCTTGCCTGATCTGCAGACCCTAAATTTACCTGCACACTGGACATGACAACTTAGATGTCTTAGGAACACGCTTATAATTCGGTTATTAGAAGCTGAATTCATCACATCTCACTACCCCAAATCTGCTTTTCCTCCTGTGTTTCCCATTTCAGTAAATGTGTTCATGATTACCTCCATTTCTTGAGCCAAAATTAAGGCATGATCCATGGCTTTTCCCTCTGCCTTAGCTCTATTATTCAATTCAGTCATCAAATCCTGTTAATTCTGTCTCTTCAGTAGCTCTTAAACCCATCATGTTTTCATGCTCCTGCTAACCATCTTAGTTCTGAATCTCATAATCTTTTGACTATTTTATGCAGCAGTTTCCTAATTGGCCTTCCACGTGGAGAAGTACATATTAAAATAAACTGTTTATTTTCCCGAATTGACCAAGTACCTATGCTTACATAGGTAAAAGATGACGCTTGACATAGCTGTCAGACCATGCATAACATGGACTGGTACAGCAAGACTGCACAAAGAAGGCAGTGAGAGTACCAGTAAAGAACAAGCGGACATTAGGTTCAGGGGGGTGGTGAAGAGTGGCTAAATACGATTACCAGGAGTCATACAGGAAATGCCAAGGACTGAGGTAAGAACAAGAACCAAGGATCAGCGACTATTGAAACAAACGAAGGGAACAGACAGATAGGAACCAGGGAGCAGCAGCAGCAGGATTTATAGGATTCTGCAGAATATCTTATTTTTTATACAGGCCATTTTTAATGGACCAGGTGCAAACTTGCTGGTTCTTGTACAATGGCATCTTAAAAGATGTCATGTAGTATCTTTCTTGAGAGACATGGTCTCAAGAATTGGAGGTAAAACATTTCAACTGTGTATCAGATTAGGAGATTAGTGAATTGAGCCATAAATGGTCAGTAGAAGAGAATAACTGGGTTAGTTATTTGAGGGTAAAAGTAACATTTATGTCTAATTATATGTCTTTTGTATCTCCCCTACCTCAGCTTTGTTCTAGGATCTCTTAAGGCAAAGAATTTTGCCTTTAACCCATATCTATCTGTCTCTGCTTATAATACCTGCGTGGGCTACATCAATCTTCTCCATAGTTTAATTTTGCTTACTTTGAAAGAGGATTCTGTACAGTTTGTTCTTGCCACTTGCCATTGTATTAGAGAAAGTGTTGACATGATATGTTGATCTTTGGATAGAATATTAAACAACCTGTAAAAAGAATTAGTTACAGATAAACAATGTATATAGCAAAGGATGTCATTTTAGATAAAATAAATACATGGAATTTGGAATTTTCTAAAATACTCTGATCACTTTCCTTGGACATCGACTGAAGTAATATTTTGTTTTCCAATCAATATTACTTTCTTACAAGTAATTCTCATGTTCTGGGTTAAAAAATTACCGTCTCTTAATTTTGTATTTTGTACAAATTTTAGTGAAAGCAGATAAAATTCTTCACTGTCTATCCAAATGTTACAGATCTATATAAATAAAAATTTGAGATCATATTCCTTGGATAGTTGATAGATAAAAGCAATGAACAAAGTGTAATTTGGAAATTGTATTGATTTTTCCAATTTAATGAAATCTAATGCACGTAAAATAAACATGGAGATTTGCAAGGTCTATTTAGCTCTTCATTTTGAAGTGCTAAATATTTTTATTTCTTTTTTCTAACTATAGCCTCTAACTGATTTTGTGGGTTCCATTGTCCTCAGGGGTAACTCTGAATGCTATCTTTTAAAAGATGAGGAGTTATGGAATCGATTATATGAAATGTTATATAGTGAAGAATAATTCATAATGATTATAATAGCCATTAATTAATAAATCCATTCTAATTGTAATTATTTATGTTAATGGATCAATAGAGAAAAAGGAGGGTCTTTAAGTTGCAGTAGAGTGGGCATGTGGGAAGTTAACAGAGGATAGACCTTGATAAAGCAATCAGCTACATGGCTTGTCCATAAACATTTGTCACATGTCCTTTGAGAAGACAAGATTCTTTTTTCTGATGAGACTACCCATGTCCAAATAGTTCAATGCTGACAAACTCTTGCAATATTTCCTCCAGACTACATGGCGAAACATCTCAAGGAGCAGCTGGTTGACCTTAATAATGATCTGATTTCCTGTGAACTAAAAAAAGAGTATCACACAAGCAAGGTGACCGTGTCAGGACCTAAAAAAAGGAAGAGTCTGAATCAACCAATATGTCTCTGGCTGATATTGCTATACCATATCAGTTTCTAGTGTTCTGTTGTCTCCAGGAAAACTGTCTTACATTTTAATCATACTTCATAGTTTGCAAAGGATTTAATATATATTATAACACTGGACCCTGAAGAAAATCCAATGAGATGGGTAGGGTAGATTTTTGCCAAGATATATAGATAAAAAACGGACATCTGGAAGTATCATAAATATGACGCCAAGTTAAATCTCCCTTCAGGTAAGGAGTGTGGCCCGGATGAGAAGTTGATTGAGCATCTCAACCAGAGGAAGCCATAGCTGAACACCAAGAGATGATTCCACACAGAGAAGAAATCAGCTTTCTCAGCGATCTTCATCTCAATATCAAAAGATCCTTCGTGCTTTTCCAGCAAGAGTTCCCAGTTCAGGAACCTAGGTATGGGTTTGCTGTCTAGGTATTGGCTTTGAAACAGCTTGATTTAGATCCCTTTCCCAACAGTCTGAAGGAGAAAGAGGTGTATTCATCTCATTAGATTACATGGAACAAGAGAAATCAGGTGGAGGGAGGCTGTGGTGGGGCCTCTTCAAAAC
Organism: Neophocaena asiaeorientalis asiaeorientalis; assembly: GCF_003031525.2. NCBI lineage: Eukaryota > Metazoa > Chordata > Mammalia > Artiodactyla > Phocoenidae > Neophocaena > Neophocaena asiaeorientalis. Next base: position 5,563,386 of record NW_020185325.1, on the reverse strand, counting down.
CTTTCCAATTCCTTTATCACTGAACTGGTCCTGGTTAAAGCTAACATTTTGTACTAAGAGGTAACAAAAGAAAATAATCTCACAGACACTGTAGAAAGAGAGATAGTTAACCTTGTACCTAAAGAGCTCTTAACCCTAAACACAGTCAAGAAATAGTGAGGGAACTTGCCTAAAGCAACTGCATCTTCAGGGTTAAGACAAGGTCTTGGTCACTAACTGACAGTAGCAACAGCAGAAAAAAAATCATTGGCTAAATAATGAAGTGAGAGCAGAGAAGGAAGGAGGGAGGAAAGAATACACAAAAAAGAAAAATAGGAGACATGGATAAGTACAAAGTTGAACTTAAATTTTTTTTTCCACTTTGAAAAAGTACGCAGAAAAAAAATCATAACCATAGCTATTATATATAGTTTTAAAATTCAGGAGTTAGCTACATACCAACATAAGATAAGTTATAAATTTATGTCCAAGATCAATGGCACATTTTTCTTTCTGCAAATCTTATTTCGGAAACCCAACCATGTGGCGTAAGGATTGACCCTGGCAAAAAGATGGACATTTTAAAAACTAAAATGTACCTAAGATTCTAAATAGAAATGCCTTCATTAACACATTTTTAATATTATATCTCTAAAATCAGAATAGTAAATCATAATATGACAAGATGGAAAAACGTTTGCATTTCAGGTCCTGTAAAACATGTGTATTTCTGCATTCAGTAATACATTCTACTTGCTGAATAGATTTCAGTTTCAATTTCATTGACATATGTTTGATAAACCTAAAGTTTTAAGCATGTTCTTTTAGTAAAATGTCAATTTGCAAATATATTCAATTTGCTTCCAGTCTTTTTGCCATATGTTTATTGACTTTTAGCTCAGTCCCTGAGGTTCTTAAAAATTATGTAGGGCTATTTTTCCTTTGTCCCTGATATGGGCACTGATCTAACTCAAGTTATATACCTAGAAATTTAGTTGTAAGTAAATAAACATAATATTCACTGTAATAAAAATAGAACAATAAAAACAACAACCTGGAGTTATCTCAGTCCTTTACTCTATACGATACAAGGCACCTTGACCAGTGACTCAGTCATCCTCCATTCCAGAATAGAGTTGCAATATGGTGATTTTGCCCCTTATTGTGTATTTTAATAAATTTTTTGCTGTAGCAAATTGAAATCAATCAGCTCACATAGTGAGATCTACTTGAGACAAATATATTCAGGTAATTTTGTTATTTTGCTAACAGTTTC
>NW_020185325.1:5528966-5562087 GCF_003031525.2 Neophocaena asiaeorientalis asiaeorientalis | reverse complement strand
TTCCCTCCTTACTTCATTTTTTATCACACACAGTAACAAAGGGTAGAGAAAACCTTTGGAGATTTTATGACAAAACACACAACTGTTAAATGGAAATGCTTGCTGGATGGATCCTATTTTCTCTAGAAAGAAGTATCTTTCATTTTACCTCTACCTTGAACAATTGTCTGGAGGTATTCTGATGTTGGTTTAGTCACCTGACCTAAGTCACATGATTTGTAGCACTGGTAGAGACAAAATCTAAAATTGTGGTGTTCTCCTCATTCAGGACTGTATCGATTTTTAACAGGAAAAAGTGGAAAATTATTTTGAATTAAACCAGGGATCATAAACATCAGCAAGGAGATGAAGAGGACATTCTCAATCCCCAAAACCTTTATGGTCAACTGTACATGGTCCCAATTACCTAGAGAATTCTGAAACCCACTGTCTGAATTTTTTTTTTTTTGATAATGTCTAGCATCCATTCTGATTGATTCCCATATCCATTCTAATTGGTCCATTTATTTTTAACAGCTTTAGTGAAGTAAAATTGATACATAACACACTGTTCATATTTAACTGTATATTTTTTAAAGTTTGCTCATGTGTATTCACCTGTGAAAACCATCACCACCAAGACAACAAACATATCCATCACCCCCAAAAGTTTCCTCATGCTTCTGTAATTCCTGCCTCCTGATCCTTCCCCTAGGCAACTACTGATCTGTTTTCTGTCACTATACATTAGTCTGAATTTCCTAGACTATTATATAAATGATTTGGGTCTTGCTTCTTTCACTCAGCATTATTTTATTGAGATTCTTCCATGTTGTAAAATGTACCAGTGGTTCGTTTTTTGTATTGCTGAGTAGTATTCCATTATTTGAATATACTACAGTTTGTATATTCATTTACCTGTTGATGGACAGTTGTATAAATTTTTAGGGTTATTAGAGCTATGCAGGTTTGGGCTTTAGATAGATGTACAGTTATGATTGCATTCTGTCTCTTCATTTCATTCATACTCTTCTAAGCCTAATTAGCAGTTCATCATAGTGTAAATTTTGAAAGAAGTATTTCTGTTTCACAAATGACAAAACATCAACATCTCAGGATTGGTAAGCTATTACACTTCTTTTGTCTAATTTAGGCTGGGTCTATATATTAAAGAAATTGATCATCTCCATCAGTCAGCAAAGTGTTTGATTGACCTGAGTAATCAAATTAGTGAAAATGGCTGATCTGAGAGCTCTGAGAATAAATATAGCTTTCTGCTGAGTTTCACTGATTCTTTCCCTACTTGTTCTTTTGTTTCTATTTGTTGGAGGAAATTATGTAAAACTTAAGCATTGTTAACCTTTTTTTTAATAAAAATTAATTATAGCCTTATATCTATAACAAAGAGTGGGAGACATATATCATTGGGGAAAAAACTTCCATTTTTATTTTATAATTTTAAGAAGTATTTAAAAAAACTAAGAGTGGAATTTTTTGAAATTTGAAAAATCTCTTGAAGTTATTTTTTCATTTGGTTGAAGGGTATAGGACAAAAATTGGGCAGTATACTAGTTTCATTCATTGGCACTATAGGAATATACTCATATTTCACAGGTATACCATTATTAATGCCCAATCCTGTAGTCCTTTTTCATGCAGAACTCCCACCGGAAGTACCACATGAGAAAGAAATGTAGGATGAAACCTGATTATTATAATTCACAAGACTAATTATGACTTTGAGTTTTCCTGGATAAGCTAATTCCTTCTGCACCCTGGGATCAGTAAGCCCAAAAGTAGTCTCACAAGGCTTTCACTGCATTTAACATTACATATATTTATAAATAAACCCAGAGACATTAAAGAGTACTTTGGCTCTCTGCTCTTTTCTTTGTGTTTTGTTTTTAAAGTTATAAAAAGTTTAAGTAAGAGAATGCCACAGGTGTAGTTTCACTGAAAGATAAAATTAAAAAATAAGGCACACACCAATCACGTATATTTTTTGGCACTGACTCATTTGTTTTAAATAGACTGTTTATTTTTATTGGCATCACTGATGAATAAGACTAAAGAGGGACATGGGAAAGCAAGGATTAAAGAGAACTTGAAAGAAAGGAGAACCACAAACAAGAGTTGGAAGGAAAATAGAGAAAGAGGAGGACTGCTGTAAGATAAAAGAAGGCTGGCAGGAGGGGCTCTGCTTAATTTTCCTTCTTTTAATTTTTTGTGGAGAGCTTTGTGAGTGACAGAAAATGATTAGATATTCTTGAATGATCTGAAATCTGTGTTTGATTTTTTGGTGTGACAAATCTCACTAACAGTGATTCCAGAGTTTTTTATGATGCCACTATAAACACATCCCTCCAACAGCCTTTTTTTATTCAGTCACCCATTGTACATCTATCTGAGAGGGAGTTTCTTTGTGTACTGAGTAATTTCCATGTTGTGAGGTTTCTTGTCTTCAGTTACCTCCAGTTTTATGCTTTAGTCAGAAAACTCACATAGCATTCAAAAAGGGAAACTCAAAGCAATATAGACTTCTGTGCCTTTTACAAAGAATTAGAGCTGTGTGCCCCTACCAATATAGCAATATATTATATAAGGTCAATACTCCTTTTCATACGCCTCTAATACAGATGCATTTTATGAGGTAGAACAGCAAACACTGAATCACTCTAGTAGAGATACACAAAACAAGTAATTATTGCTAGTTGCAGAAAAATAATTATGCAGTTGTGTGATGAAAACCAGTTTTTAACTGGGAGGAGAAATTCTACCAAAAAAGCATGTGGAAAGGCTAGATGTTGTGCTCTGGAAAATAAGCCATTCTATAAAATTTCCTAATGCAGCTGTATCATCCAGAAGAGGTACCACACTTTTTTTTTATAATAGCACGTTGCACACTGGATGTAATACACTATGTTCGTATACAAGGCACATATTATTACTGCTATTTTCTGTTGACTTTTCTGTAAAAGTGACCGTTTTCTCTATTATTAATTCATCTAATATTTTAGCAAGAATACCCTTTATTGTCACTTAATGCTTACCAGGTAGTCCTTGATTATGATTCAGGAGACACCTAGGATCACTTGCAGTTCTTATTTGGAGTCAGCTATTACTATCATAAATGTTACTGCATATTGTCTGTGTCTAAGATGTATAAAATAACATTTAGTTTAGGCAAAAATAGCTAACAGGGCTTTGTTTGTAACACAACATACTTTTCTTTACATTATATAGGACACCAGTGAAATGTGTACATTTTTACAGAAGGTATTTATCTCAGATATCTACAGTGAGTTCCCTCTGCTCTGACATAGACCTAGCCCCCATGGAAGCCAAGAGGATTTTGTTTCCTAACTGTTAAGCATGGCTGTTCAGGGCCCTTTAACTAAATCCACCACCATGAATGAACTTAGAGCAGAAACAGCAAGTACAGCTACATTTAGGCTTATATCAGCATTTCTGTTTAATACATTTTAAAACTATATTTTAAGTAATGTGGAGGTTATGACATGAAGTGACAAAACCCAAGCATGTGAGCTGTATGAAACTATCTTTAGCCAGGATTCCTGGGCCAACGTAATAAAGTATATGGGCTAAAGAAAGAGGCTCAGCTTTGCCTGCGAATTTTCAGGAGTGTGAAGGCTCTTTTTAAAGTCTTAATATTAAATATATCTTATCTATACACCTTAATGGCATCTGTGACCAGCAAACACGCCTGTGAAGCTTGAGGAAGTTTCCATTCTAATCCTTTCAATTGCTTCTTGCTGCTTTGTCCCCTGTCCCCAGCCCCACAGTTGCAAACTGGTCTCTATACCACTAAAAATGAACAAACCAACGAGACTTCCTTTGGGGCAATTTCTATGCTTTGGTTCAAGTGAAATGTAACTTTTCTGACCAACATATTTGGGCAAGATAGAACCCTTAAAAATACATTTTATAATATGATGACCAGTACAAACAAAGGACAAATATATCTACATCTAGCATATCTGCATACATATATCTATATTCTCTTGTAAAATATAGACCTTGCCATTGGTAATATCTTTGGGGCATTTATTAATTGTAAATCTATCTTTATCTCCTCATTTCCTAATCCATTCTAGAGCTTGATAGTATTAACAAATACATATGTTGATGTGATATATTTCACTACTGTTAATAATCAATTATTATCTACTATATTTTAAATGTTTTGGTAGACTAATAGTTTCTCTCAACAACTTTAATGATGCAGCATAAGCATAAATTCTCAAATGGTGTATATTGGGTTTTTAATAGACATTAAATATTACTAAATATTTTCCTATTTTGAAAATTATTTTATTTTAAAAGAGGTAAAGCTTTCTTTTAAAACTTGGAAAAATAAATATTTATTGCTAATCTCATATACTTATTTCAGCTTAGAATATATTAGTGATTATTCTGGTTATTTAATATTAATAATTGCTCTTTTTAAAAAGTTGATCTCTCATTTGGGGATTGGGTTTTAAATGTAATGTTAAGATTAGTATGATTAAGTACTTTGAATTCTTAAATATTCATTTTAACCACTTTTAACAAAATCTAAGTTGAATGCTTTTAAAAGTTCTTCTAAAACCATTGTCAGTTTTATTTTGTAAAATCTGCTTCAATAATTAGTCTAGCCCTGTGAATGAACTGCTTTTAATAGAGTGATGGAAAAAGGGGGGAGGGGAGATGCAGGAGGAGAAAAATGTCAAGTGAATCAATATGATTAATTAAATTAAAGGTGGATTCATAAAACTCATATTCATAGATTTATACAGTATATTCACAATGACATTTAAAACATGTTTTGAAAATCCCTAAATAAAGTCTCATGTACATGAAGACATTTTCCATCTTTAAGAAAAATTTTTAAAAACTTAACTACATAATAGAATCATACAACTTTACTGCCAACTCCTATACATTTTAATAGTTTTTGACAGAAACAGGAAAAATTTTAATATGTAAAAGTTTTAAAGGAAATTAGATGTATTTTTGCTACTTTCAAAGATGTTTATGCTTAAGCCAATAGATAATCTTGACTGCTAATGTAAAATAGGTTTCCTTGTTTTAAATGTGTATGAAGGTCATTTTTGTGTTAACCCATTAAGCTTATGACTGTGTTGTTCTTCTGTTGGATAACTACATTGTTAAACTTAGCAGGTCAAATATTTATAAAAACAAAAGTTAATTTTCACTTTTGTTTAAAAAAGTTGTGACATACCATGTAGAGGAAAGGAAATGGTTCTTAGGTTTCTGAAATTTATATATATATATATATTTAAATTCAAGTAACACAAAAATAAAATACCTGAAGCCTACTTGTAGAACTAACTTCTATCTATGAATGATAAAAATGACAACAGGGTCTTTAACATGGCACAACACTTAAAACAAGAGATTTGGAGAGAATATTCAAGTTCAGACAGTACTTAATGGTGTGAATTGTATGAAAGTCAATTTAACTTAAGAAAATGAATAGTCTTTAGGTATTAATTCTGAGTTGTTTATGATTACTTCCTCCCCAACGTCTATTAATGTTAGTGAGTTTCTCCCCCAATACTGTGTTTCAAATTAGTATAAAGTTTTCTATTTCTGCTTTCGTGAGGGGTATATTATATCACTTTCACAAAAATCCAGTCATAGCTTAAGATATTTTAACAAACGACAATTTTTTTCCCTGTAAAAAAGGTTCCAAGATAAAGATTTTACATCACAGAGAAAATGGAAGAAAATTGAGAGAATACTTTATTTCCTTTAGTAGCCTGCTATTGATAATGAAAAACAAGACAACAAATGTAATTGATAAAACAAACCCCAGAGGCATTTTCAAGGATCTCTAACAGGGGAATATTCATAGTTGTAAATAGCTCAATTTTATCTCTAGAACCTAAAATATGTATCCCTGCTCCCCCCAACCCAATCTTGCATCCAATTTTAATACTTCAGCCTTATCAAAGTAAACAAGCTATTGTAAGAATAGAAAATCCAGCTAGGTTGGAGGGCTGCTGCCACTTCCCTCTTTTCCTAGCACAGTTTGGTGCCAATAGCTTTTGGAAAGGGGAAGAAAGAAAGGTCTGCTACTGTGCTGTGTGGAAGTAAAGGGGCAGAGGGGCATCACTTCAATCTCTTGGCTCTGGTCCTTTCTCACTCTCGCATCCCCAGAGAAAAGAGATGCTCTTCATTCACAAAACAAAACAAGAAAATCTCTATAATTATTTTTGGCTCAGCTCCATTGAAATTCATTCTCCTGGAAGCATCTCTGTTTTAGATTAAAACAATGCTTAGAATATTCATTCTCTTCTCTCTCTCTCTTTCTCACTCACCACTCCTGCCTAGCACCCACCCCCGAGCACCACTCCCTGGACCCCCCTTCCCACCATTTTTCTCTTGCTTTCTTATATCTCAGTCTTGGTTTCTCTTGCTCTCTGTCCCTGCCTCTGGTTGAATTTTTTTCTCAGTCATGCCAAAGTTATATCTCAGAAGTTTTTAACATCAGTGCCTACAAGTGCCTACTCAAGGTCGTCATGTCTAATGTCAGTTGTTCAAGTCTCATACCTTCTTCCAACCTGGAAATTTCCCCAACCCTATATCCCCAGTCATATCTTATGGTTGTTGATTTGTGATCTGATGTTTCAAGCCAAAAAACAGATCGCTTCTAGTCTTACCTTGTTCAGTAAAATTGGGAACAAAATTTACTTTCTCTTTCCTCCAGCCTTCTCTTCAATACCCAATCCTCAAAAGATGGACAAAATCTTCATTGCCCATAGGACATGGTAGTTACTGAATTCCAGTGGTAAAGCATGGAAAATTATTATTTTAAAAATCCATTAGTTAGTTACTGACAAAATTTAGTGCCCCAAACCATATAACTATTAAAAATATTTTTTTCTATCACTAACTTTAACTTTTATTTTATTTTCCTTAAGGACAAAACATTTTTACCATTTTCCTTTTTGTTAAGGCACACATACACACACAAAAAATTCAACAAATGGAAGGTAGGAACCTGCTCCAAATAGTTTGTGTGTACATATTAATAAAAGCTATTAATGTGCTGTGAAACATGGGATTCTCTTTCCTGAAACAGTGGATTCATTTGGGCTACTACTACAAGGCAAGAATTATATTTGTGATGTTTTACATTTTGTGGAATTCCAATTTCTTATACCTTTTCATTCTTGGTGACAAAAATTTTTGATAAACCTTTCATAGACAGAGGTAGATCTGATACCTACTTTCATTAGCATTAATGTGTCTTTCTATTTCTCACTTTCTAATTTGAATAATTAATTTGTGCTTGTTTCAAATTCTTGGTTGTTAGCAAAGGCATCCAACCTTAGTACCTATCACCCGTGGAGTGTGCATCATATTTAGGGGTGCATTTCTGCTCCTTTGAACGCTGAATGTTTTGTGTGGATACTGTAATCACATATAACTAAGTCCTAGCCTTCCTGCACTATCTTGACAAACAAAACAAAATCCGGACAGTTGCCCAGATGTGAAATGTCTCTGGGATTTCCTACCTGACCAATAACAGAACAGCAATCTTGTAAGCATTTATTTAAGAGTTTGGGAATCTATTTCTAAGACCTCACAAGAACCCTGATTACTGAACTCTATTTGGTTTACCGAATAAAGAGAGGGAAAAAAAAAAAAAAAAAAAAAGGAAAACCACACACACTGCCATTAATTACACTGTAAACATTTAATAAATATTCTTTCTTTCTATCCTTTGCCCTTTGCAAAAGGAAAGGTGGTAATTTACATGTACTATGCCTCTTTCCTCTCATTGTTCTATTTCTTTTCTTTCTGGCTTTCTTTTACTTCTGTAGAAAAGAGGTGGACATGTTTGAGAAGATAGAAATGTTTACCTAGTACATTTTTTTTCCTCATATAAAGAAACAGCCTAGGCACTTTCTACTTTGTCTTATGACCTTTGTTAAACCTCTGATTCTGGAAGCTGCATTTTAATTACAAAGTATTGTAAAGGGAATATAGTAAGTATACACAGCCCTTGATTCTTAGCCAAATGAGAGAAAATTTAACAGCAATGTATGGTTGCAGGAATGGTTATGTTTGGGATCCATATGCATGTTCAACTCACACATTCAAGCAGTGCAATAAAGCAGGGAAAAAACAGCTGATACACAAAAGGGACCGTCTAGACAGTACCCCATCAGTCTGGCTAAATTTGGTGCTGGCATTCCCAATGGGATTGTAATATAATTGTTCTGGTGTCTGCGTTCATTCCCCCTGTCAAACACCATTCCAAATATACATCCTTCTCCCCCCAACGCTATTTCTTCCATAAATATGAAGCCCAAACTCTGCCATGCTAGAAAGAGTGTTAGATGGCCCAACCTTAAGAAAACATTATAATTAAGCAAAATCATGTTATTTAATTCCTTTAAAAAAATCCTCCTGTTACTTCCTAACTCCAAATAGAATTAATTTCAGGCCAATTTAAATAATTTAAATTAGAACATGGAAAAATTTTAATGCAAATAACGTTGAAATATTGAACATTTTAGATGAAAGCAAATAGGCCTTTTTACCCCTTTATATTTATTAATCTCTGTTAGAAAATTTAACAGAAATCAGAGATGTGAAAGTGTAATGATGGACATGGATCATAAATTCTAATGAAGAAAAAGCTAATGAAAACAATGTTAAGTGAAAGCACTGAAAAATGCAAATTGTGTATTTTTTTTCTTTCTTGGGTTTAAAAGCCATAATGTTTTTTTCTCTCTAAACATCTTTTGAAAGTTAAATTTCTGTTAATTTATATAGGAATTATTTAATATATTTGGTTTTTTAACAAGAGAAACCAGAAATATTTATACACTGATTTGTAGTAACTATCAATTAATATTTTTAGAAATGTTCTGGTTTAAGACATTAGGAAAATGAAAAGCACTACTTACAGAATAAAATAAATGGAAAAGCCCAACATTAAAATGAATAATGCACAGATTATTGACAAAAATGCTTATAATCTAAAAACTTTCAAACACTGAAATGAAAGCTGTCAGAATCCTTTTTTTTTTTTTAAGGAAAATGCAGATTTTAGGATTGCCATGTAATATATCAACCAGATATACTTATTTTATTTTATGTTCTAAAGTGTCACCTCTGGGTATTGTTTAGATATTAAAATTGACCAGGAAAACTTTTTTTAAAACCTTTTATTCTTTTAACTCCAGGAAAAATTATCTTGGGAAAGAGGTTGGGATATTTGTTTTGTTTTGTTTTATTAATTGTGGGCCTATATTTGTACTACTGTTTTGGAGGTTAATAATCCTTTTCCTGATCCTGTATACAGAAATTTGTCTCCCATCTCAGCGATTACAATCCCAAATGAGTGAAGAATGTCTCCCCACCCCCACCAGGGACCACTCTAACTACAGCAAATTCAAAGAAAATACTTCAGGCACTAGATCCTGGCTTTATCCAACTTCAGGAGGCTGAGGCCAGCCCACCAACCAAAACAGGGCACACTAGTAATGGCTTTTGCAGGAAGCAGCAAGACACAGGGCCTCAACTCGCACAAAGACAGAGCACAAATGCACAGAAAATCATCACCAAAGGGATCAGGAAATATTCAGATACATTTTACAGATGTCTTAAAACTCTCAGGTGGAAATGAAATATTGAAGATTATAAATGTCTTAAAATTCTCACGTGGAAAAATGAGATTAAGAGATTGTAGCCTTACATTTGTAATTTTTAAAAATAGTGATTTCATATTTTTTCCTTCTTTGTATGAAATTATTCTTCTGACTTTGCACATGGGTACAAGAATTTAAAAAGACAACATATTAATATTTGAGCAGCGTCTGCCTGAAGCTGGGTGGTTTGCTCGTGATTGTTTTTTATTCACTTTATTTTATATTTTTACAATATATACTGGTAGAAAGTGAAAGAAAGGCACGCTGTAGGCCTCTTAGAGATGAAACAGCAAAATCTGAGTTTTATACTTGGTTTTCAAACTATCGAAGAACATCCTATGAGACCTCTTAGGTCTTAACTGGATTAAAATGAATATATTTGTGCTCTGGCTCTTTTCAGCTAACTCATGTGCATGTGAATTGAGAGTGTGCGAGGGAACGGTGAGAGCAAGTGTATGTGACACTGGGGGAGGCTGCGGGCTCGGGCTGAGGGTGACTGTGTGAAGGAGCATGCAGGATGGTGTGGGCTGCCTCCAAAGAGGGAGAGAAATGAAAATTAGCAGGCCTTGGGCTCTGGTGCGTTTTGTCTTGACGGGAGCCAGAAGAGAAGCTTAGTTAGGAGACGAGGAGGGAGGAGAAGGGTGGGGGAAAAGAGAGGGTGGAGAAGGGGGTGTGGCGTGTGTGTGTGTGTGTGTGTGTAAGCGCTGAGGTTTCAGTTATGCTGAGCTCTGGGTTTTTGTTTTGTCGGTTCCTAGCCTAAACAGACTGGAATTTCAGGTTCAGGTTGGAGTGCATGCATGCAGAGGGATGGTCGTTCGAGTTTCTTTTTCTGGCCCTTCACCATGGTTGCTGCTCCGAATGTTACTGCTGCTACAGGGGGGGTGTTGGGGGATGGGGGTCTGTCTGCAGCTGCCCCTCTCACACTTGAATAAAAGAACTTTTTTTTCAGGGGTAGGGGAGCTGTGAATACCTTTCCCAATAAGAGATGAGGCATATTGAAAACTATATTAAATTACCCTGATTAACAATTTAGCCACGAACAGGGGAGCTTTGGGAGATCTCTATAGGCAGGACTGGGGGCTATTCATGCCAGCAGCTAAGAGGTCGAAAGGTTTCTGAAGTTCACAGGCTCAGAGCCTTTGTTATGCTAACAGACAATCTCAAATCAGCTGCCTAGTGGAGTGTGAAATATAAATGATTCCTTGAGAACTTCCAATAAGTTGTCACTCTTGCTCTCCAAATACCAGGACAGGCTGCTAATTTCTAGCAGTCCCTTTTGCAACATCGCTAGCCCTAAATCAATGCCTTTGTAGTTCAAATATTCTTTTCAAGGGAGCTGTCCTATCATCATAGCCCAAATGCATCTTGGTTTTGACTATTAAATGAAAATCAGGGCTCAGCAGTGCTTGACTTTTCCAAGCGGCCCGATGTTTGGGAAGGGTGGTGGCAGCTCTCCTGCACAAGTTAGCACCCACTGCAGGAGGGCCAGGGCATTAATAGCAGCCAAGACCCCAGGAGTTACCCCAGCTCGAATCCCCACTCTCTATCAGGAACAATGCTCCGGGAGAGATTTACGTGGCTTCCCTCAGGCTGGACTACCTTCTTCTTACAACCACACCAACGTTTCTCTGATTTATGAACCCTAGAGTGTTCAAGAGGACAGCCAGCTGACCTGCCAGCATCTGACTGGTCACTTGAAAGCATCAACTTTGGAGAGGGATGTATTCATTCATCAGGGCAGGAGAGGCCAAGGGGAAGAGGGCAAGGTGTGTGTCCAGGCCATGCCCCTAGTATCGGATGCCTGTGGACATTATTTTATCATTTGCCCATAAGAAGGATATAAACATGGCTTATGATCTTGGGTATGACCTTTGAGCATGTCCAGATGGATAGAGAAAAGGTCCAGGCTCTCGGAGTCTGAATTACAAAGCTTTTTAAATAAGGAAAACCACTCCCCATCCTAAACCCCAGACAAGTTGGGGGGAGTGAGACTAAGAATCTATCTGGGAGAGTGTGCGCAAATCAAACATTCTAGTAAGAAAGGACAAAGCTAATTTATGTGAATAAGAAAACACAAAAAAGAGAGGACAGAGACCAAAGGAAATTAGAAATCCATCTGTATCAGTCTTCACAAAGGAAGGGCTAAAACCTTTACAGGAATAACTTGGGTCCTAAAAATTTTGATATTTCTGATTCCATGTCCTCAACTTCTTTACTGAAATACAAAAAAGTCCATGATATCACAGAAGTCTCTGCTTTTTCCAAACAGAGCAGGTTTGATTTCTGGCAAGGAATGGAAAAAAAAAAAAATCAAATGGACTGTATTTCTTGCTATATTCTTAGAGTAAATTTATAAGCGTATAAATACATAGAAGCAATGTATTTTAATACACCCTTAAGTAACTTTATAAAGCTTGATGATACAGCTATACAGAAAAACAAGGGCCTCGATTACCTTTCGTCTTCTTCCTCTCACTACAATGATTTACAAGTATTACTAACCACAATGATTTTAAAATATTACCTCAGAAATGGCTGGGGAGTTCATTTTGATTGGTATAGAAACTGATTTAAGTAAATACTTTTTTCTGCCTTAGGTATACTAAGACTTACAACTATATATTAAAAAATTAATTATAAATAAGAATGGTGGTATAATGTGCACCAGTTTTGAAATCATCTAGCTTACATGTTTAAATCTTGTTTTTTCTTAAAGCCAGGATACAACGTACAATGGTAGAGGACTCTGGGATTCAACTCAGAGAATTTAGCCGTCAGAACAGGAGAGCGTTTAGGATTCAGATCCTTATTTGTTTCAGATCCTTATTTGTTTCGCCCAGTAAAACAATCTGCAAGTCGTATTGACTAGAAAAATTAACTCAGATTACTGACACAAAAGGAGTAAAAGTTTGTGGTTTCTTCTGTCAAATACCAGAGTTAGACAATAGTTCGTTATTGATCCACTCACACCCTTTTCGGAGGGACTTAGGATCGTGGTTACCCTTATTTCAGAGATAGCAGAATGGTTGGCTTCAGATGCACATCTCATTAGACAAATATGAAGGCAACACTGATAGCTAAAAGTTCAACGGATGCGACACAACTTGCTTAAATTTAACTCTTCACCCCCTTTCCTTTTTTAAACATTTAATTAATGTTAAACCGTAAGTATCTGCATGTTATTGACACATGCTGGACGTTCAAAGGAGAAACACCTTCCCCGTGCTTCCCAATACTTATTTTACCACTTCCAAGTGTCCTCTCTCTTTCTCGTCTTTAACACATCAAAACAGGGAAGAAAGCGCTTTTGTGTTATAACTACAGAGAAAACATTGGAGAATGTGTCAATGCTGTGAATACCAGCACCAGTTTGGGGGCTGGTTTGTTATTCCCCCTGCCGGGGTATTTCTTTTCCCTTTGCTTTTGAGTCTTTAAACTCTGGCCACTTTGAGAAAAGCAATGGTTGAAATGAAAAGTTAGGACAAATTGCGTGAAACCTGTGTGTTGCCAGAATATGAACATGATGAAAGCGGTGTTGGGACATTACAGAGCCGGAGCAGCTCTCCACACACACACAGAAAATTAAAATAAAATAAAAAATAAAAGCTGGTCTTTTAAATTCATCCTTAACTACTTCAGATCTAAGAGAAAGGGAATTCGTGTTTAAAAAAACAAGTTTCTAGGGTTGTCATTGCTGCATAGTGAGGGTGTTTGTGTATGTGCATGTGAGTGTTTGTGTAGGGAGAAAAGAATGGGGAGGAGAAGGGCAGATAACTTTACTGACATATTAATTCTTTAGATAGCAGTAAATGAATGGTCCAAATAGACATTTGTTTCCCTTAATAGGTTTTGTACAGGTCTCTTAAAAGCTGTGGCATATGTTTCATTTATATGTATATTTATTTAGAAGGATAGAGAATAATAGGTTTAGTTTGTCTATAGTCGCAGTTATTATTTAAAGTCCAAAGAGGTTACAACTTTTTTCTACTCCAAACACTGATACAAAGGTCCCTTGTACATGCCTCCTGCATTATGTTGAAGGCCAATTAAAAATGAAGATAATATTCTAACTATCGAGCCTTGGGATGAGGAAGAAGGAGGCTAAAAGGCAAAATGACTCCAAGATGGCTGCCTCTGCCTTCTTCCCCTCCCCGCTGCCTGTTTTCCACATAGAAATTCATGTAATATTTTGTTTACAAATCACACTGTAGGTCATCTGTGAATGAGGCAGTCTCTGAGGCACCAGCATCCACCTAGAATACCCTCATGATGCCGTCGAGGTATGGAGAGAGATTAAAATGCAAACATTCAAATGTATTTAGATGTGTACATAGTGATTGGACTCACACACATACACACTTGAATGTGTGAACAACACACACGGCTGCAAAAGGAATAAAAGGCTGAAATCCTTCTTAATTCTTAGGACAGAAGGGCAAAGGAGGACGCCAGGCCGCCACCTTCCTCCCTCAAAGGTCCAAAAATGCACTGTTCATGGTCTGGATTCGATTTTTTAAAAAAGATATATCTTACTGATGACTCTCTCATTAGGCAGACTTCTGAAGTCTGGGGAGACAAGATTTCCATAAATTATCTCTCTAACTCATCTCATGCTGGTGCAAAATGCAAAGCTAAAATTGTTGTTTATTTTAAAAATTTTTTTGCATTAAAAAAAAAAAGTGTACCACGCTCACCAGCTTCCTGACTGACATGTTAAAGGATTAAGAGCACTAGTAATTACTGCTATTAATTATAATAAATATACTCAATCATAAAATCCCACCCATAAAGCTAAACTAAAAATAATGTCAAGAATAAATAAAAGTATATTTGGGGTTTTCTAACAGATTTATAGCGGGTTACTGTGTAGACTGAAGTGCACTAGGCATAGAACAAAGCAAGTGGTTTAGTTCCTATAGGAAATATATTAAAAAGAAAAAAACCCACAACCCTTTATCTAAAAGCCATCAGGGACAAGTACTCAATACGAGTTAACAAGCAGGAACTGATAAGATAACATTTATAGGAGGTCAGAAGTCAAATGCCAGTCAAAGGCTTTTAACCTCTTGGGTCATAAACAGGAAGAGTTAAAAGCAAGAGGTAGTTATTTATCGGATTTTAAGGGTACCTTATCATTGCCAGAGAATCACTGATGATGAAACTAATTAGGATTTATAGAAAAAGAACTTTGTAGCTCTTCAAAGAAAATTAACCTACCATAATTCTTCAGTTGGTAGGGAGAAAAACAAACAAACAAAAGAATCCCTTCTTTTTTGGGGGAAAATAAATCTAGCAATTTAAACAGATTTAGTAACAAAATCTCTCTCAGAAACAATAATTTGTAGCTAATGTACATATTGATTAATATATGGTGAATAATATACCTTATAAATTCTGTATTAACAATCTAACCACAAAAATAAGCATTGCATAATTTCCAAGTTTTGATCTTTTTCTTTTACTTCCCTTTCAGACCTCCTAAATTAGACAGAATATAACTCCGATATCACAATCCTTCTTGTCTCAGAATGCCATCATTTATAAATTGAAAAAAATATGTATTCTAATAGCAATTATTTTAAAACATCAAAACTACTTGATTAAATTTTTATCTTAATCTATTCCTGAGAAACAGATGTCTCTTTATTTGCTGTCAGAATATTTTCCTTTGTTTTGATTTTTGTCCTTTTTTGTCTTTTCTTAGGCTTATATTCCAAACTTCCAAACAGTTCCTGGTCCTAGAGTCCATGCTGGCTTATATTTTCAAAGCATACCACCCCCCCTTTTTTTCTCTATTGCAATAAAAGAAAGCAGATCTAGATATTTCTTTCTAGAGAGAGATAGAGGGATTGTTGTTAGGCCTGCTAAGGCCCACTGTTTCTTTAAACAGAGTCCACAATACACTAGGCGAACATTGTGGATTTAAAATGCTTTTAAATATTTATCAGAAGTATTTTATCATCATATTCAAATGACACCTGGAGTGCACTCACCTTTATTGACAATCTCTGTTCTGAAAGTCCATTTGCTTCCTTAAAGCCCCCCAAGCAGAACAAGGACTACCCGTTTTCATTCAGTTAATGTTTAGTAAAAAACCAAGCAACCTTAATCAGCATGCTGATTGCATCGTCAACTAACAAATAATTTACTACTCTGAGCATTGCATTCCATTAAAAGCTCATTAAATTTTCTGTTCTCCAATGGGAGGTTTAGCTTTTGAACTGCATGCTTTTGCTTCGAATGATCATTCATTCAATTTTTGCAAAATGTTGTGGTTTTTTTTCCCTAAAGTATAGGTGAGCATTTCAATACCTATAGACTGCAGACCCATGGAAACACAGCCCAAGGCTTGAGTATGTTCCATTTGATTTACAAACTCTGTTTCATAAAAATTCAACATAATCTCTTGCACTTTTAGGAAATCCTGAAATCAGTGGGTGTATCTGTGGTGATGTGTGACCCAAACGTAGCCCCAGAAATATTAATACAGAATATAAAATATCAAATCCCTTTTAGAAGCCTAAATTTTCCATTTCTACGTATTATAGTTATTGCTATTTTTATTATTTTTATCCTTATAAATATCTGTTTTCTACTAATTCAAAAAGGAGTATGACACCACAAAGCCCTTACCGTATTTGATGCCAAACTTAATACCTCGGGTGTGTGTATGGGGGGGCGCGGGGTGGGGGCTAAGAAATCCACATTTTCTGGGGTTTACCCATTTTTTACAAACTCAGAATCCCCTGCATTATTTTCATGCCCAGACTCGTCTAGGAAAGAGTATATTTATTATTTTTAATTTAGGGAAATGTAGGAAAATCTCCAGCCCCCAAATTAACATTGCATCTTTGGATTGCTAATTGTGCTCATTGCAAATTTGGGTCATCTTGCATGAGTGACTCTAATGTAGGGCTGAGATTGCCATGCAGCGCAGTGGATTCCTGATTCCCCGCGCTAATCCTGAACTCGGTGATTGTGTCAGGTGCAGTTCTGTATGCTCTAGCAGCTGGCTCATCCTCATCAATGCAAATAAGGCAACTCCTACAATCAGAGCCTTGCGAGTGTGAAGCCTGATTGCTGAGGGCAGGCTAAAGCACTACACAGACTCTCACTTTCAAATCACGCTAAGTGACAAGACAACTGCAATGTCCCTCCAGTTCAAAATCAACCTTTTGAAAACAAAACAGGGAGAAGAGGGTGGCTACAAAGAAGAGGAAAACCCCAGTGTCTGCGAAATGGACTTGTTTAGATGGGCTTTATTTAGGTACACAGATAACGTAAAGTGCATTTCAACAAATAATTCTTTAACGCCTGTTCAAGATACTTTGTTTTAAGGACTGCAGGGGATGCAAAGGTGAGGGAGACACAGTCCCTTCCTATGAGGAACCCTACTATTTGACTGCAGAAAATTGTAAAAATTAAGATAATAACAGAATTATTATTAAGGCAAAGTCACCAAAATCTTAAATGAAAAACCACAGAGCATATTTTTACAGAACTGCTTAGAGATGGTATTATGGCATAGACGTTAAGAGCAAGATGTTGGAAGCTTAGGGTTCAAATCCCAGCTTTGTCACTTACTTGCTCAAGTTATTTCACCTTTCTACAACCTTCATGTCATCCTCTGCAGAATGGCGGTGACACAAGCACCTTGTGGGGATTTTAGAAGAAGGAACTGAGATGATGTATGCAGCACACGTGCCACAGTGCTTGGCACATAGTAAGTGCTCAGTAATGTCAGCTGTGATTATTCCTATTTCCTCCTTAATGTACAAAGAAGGGGGGAGGAGGGGATCCAGAAATAGCAATGTGCCACAGTTTGAAAGGCATTTATTTGATCTGGCTCTAAATTCCCATTTTACATGTAGCACTTACCCTGTGGAAGTGAAAATACTGTGAACGTGAAAAAGCCCTGCACCTCTCCGTGGTGTCTGGACAACCCTGGCAACTCGGAACATGAAGGAGAGAAGAAGAAATCCCTGTGCTTTTCCTTTTCTTCTTTTCCAAACGCGTGTGCAGACTTCCCCTGCATTTCAGCCCCACCCTCTTTATTTTACTGCCTAATCTATAAAGGAGGATAAAAAGCAACATGCTGCTTTGGCATAGAGCAGATTCTGGGTGAGGACCTGTAGGTAGAGTTTAATGAACACAATTTTCTAGCACTGTGAGTGCATATTTTTAGCTACATGCTGGGCTCCAGTGTTGGCTCTTGCGACAGATGAACAGACCCTTTGCTCAGACTTGGGTGTTGCTCCAAGAAGAACATTTTTCAGAAAGTAGTCGGGAAAAAAATGTCTTCTCTTTCCCTCACTCCTAATTTGCAGTCTGTAGATTTGGATTCCAGGTAACTGGTTCCAGTAAGTGGCACGGTGACATGGAGATACACCACTGTGGGAAGCAAAGGTACCTCTGGGCCAGGGTGGATCTGCTTTCTCGCTAAAGGATGGCTGGTGCTGAAGTGTGCATCGCCAGGCATGTTCGCCCTTGGAGAGCAGGCCAGAGGTAGTTAACCTTCCTGGGGGAGGCTTGGCCTAGACAACATCATAGACACCATATCCCCCCTGGAGTTACCAAACAATAAAACTGCTTCCTTTGCCAAACACAAAGAATGGTCTGGAGTTGGATATTAGCAAACAGCAAACCACATAAAGAAGAAAGGGCATGAGGGAGGGAGAAGGAAGAAAAGGAGAATAGGAAGGAAAGAAGGAAAATTACATGAAGATAAAGCATAAAATAAGATCTCTTTTCTGCTTTAGTTTGCCAGGGAGAGGGCAGCCATCCAGGCTTGTCATGATTTTAGCCAGTGCCATGGTGGGGTTGGGGGAGGTGGAAAAGAAGGGGTTTTGATGTGATGCCAAGCAGGGCAGGGATGAGGCACCGGGTCTTGTGGAAATAGCTGAGACTTTAAGACCTTGGCATTGGGAGAGTATGATCAAGATGGTGAAGTGATTTGATCTCTTACATTCCTGCTCAGGACCCTCTCCTCCTCTTTCTAATAGGATTAACAGATACTTTCCTAAGCAGAAATCAAAATGTGTCAAATCATCTGAGACAGTCAATTTGTTCACAATGCCCACATTCTTGCAGTACGGATGCAGCACTGTTCAAAAACAGTTTCATTTCAAGAGATACAATGCAGCGGAGAGGTAAACATTTATCTTCATAATCTTACACTCCTTTCAGACTGCTTAATTTTTCCTGGTGATTTTCCCCTCCTCTTTCACTCCACCCCCAAGCTCAGCTTCAAAACATTTTGTACAAAAAAGACGTGACTTCCCCAGAGGATTCGGGTCTCAATGATCCTGATGATGCAACGTGTGCTCTCCATTATTCCTGCGAGCTCCCTGAATATGTTCCTGCATCCTGCCTCACAGCTTCTATGTTTGCATCATTTACAAATCCTCCTCGAACACCTGCGAAGGTTACCTCCACCTCTCCCTCCCTCCTCATCCCAAGTTCTCAGGACTGCTTTGCACCCCACTCCACCCCCACTCTTTTTTCTTTTATTGTTATTATTCCTATTAGCCTTCTCTCCACCAGCACAGCCCTCTGCGGCTTCTCCTTAGGGAGGCATTAAGTTGCCTTCCTTTGTGCTACCTTAAAACTGCTTGTCCTCCTCCGGTTCCCTTTGAACGCAAGGACCAGTGTCACCTTTGGAACAATGAATGAAAGTAGTTAGAGTGGGCTTCCAACTTCACATTCCTGCAACTCTCTTGTATTTTCATTCCCCCCTCCTCCTTCCTTCTCAGTGAGACCCCATAAGATAGCAGCAATTAGAAGCTCTGAAATGAATAGAAACAATAGCTACTGGTATGTCTTATTCTTGAGATCTGAATAGTAGACATTTAGCATGCAGAATAAAGTCTCATTTCCCCCCCCTTTTTCTTTTTTACCATTTGTATATTCAGTGTATATGTGTAGTTTATTTTTCAGTGGATTGTTGACAGTGTTTTCTGTAATTATGTGTTTTCCGTTGATGTATTTTAGGTGTCTACTTAACTATAATGCTCTATGTGGTCATGGTGTCAAAATATAATGAATTGGTCCATTCTACCTAGAAAGCCCTCTCCACCATTTTCCCCTCCCACCTGTTAAAATACTACCCATTCTGCAGGATCCAGCTCACAGTCAAATCTCCCCTGGGCAATTGTCCCAAATCCTCCCGGGAGAATTCTTCTCCCTCCCTCCTGGCTCCCATTGAGAGTATTGATGCCTCCGCTCTGATTGGAGTCTACTTTGAAATCCAGCTATTGTTGATATATGTTTACACAACTAGATTATGAGGCGGAGGACAAAGAACTTATGTCCTCCTTTCTGGACCCTCTGCCATTCCAAGGAGGGTGCCTGGCACAGCAGAAGGGCTCTGTTACCTGAGGATGAAGTGTGGATGACTGCCTGGGCTTTGAGCCTGAGAAAAGCCCACCAATTCCAGTTTGGGGTCCCTCTCGATCAGGGGAACATCAGACCACTTCTGGCCCACTTCTCCCACCCCATTTCCACTTACACTTGACAGTGATTTTGAGACTTTTTCCTATATTAGAATTTTTAATATTTTTTCATCTAAATGCTCATCTTTAGTAAATATATAACTAGATGGATTGTGAAGTGAGGGAATTAAAAAGTGCTATCTTATATCTGAATGAATAAATCATTTATATTAGCTCTTCTGTTTCTAGGCTGGTCTGGAATTGGCAACAAATACCAGGACATCAGTACTCTTTGACATGGTGTATTCATTAATTTATTATTTTTTTAGTGCTCTGACAAATTGTTTACTGTGAGCCAAATGTCAATTAGCATTGGCCTGAAAAAGGAGTTACTGTGCTACACGTGTTTGTATTTAGTTTTTGAGTCATCCTGATTATTTTGGCTTTTATTTGCACAACATATTTATCTTCAGAGACTCACCAACAGCACCACACACACACACACACACACATACACACAATACTACTTAAAATTTTAACATTTTCTTAAAACCATACCTTGTTGGCAACCCTATCATTTTAGTACTGATTTTTTTTCTCCTGATTAGGCAAATGCCACTTTAGCCTTAGTTAATGTAAAACAGGAAGGTGTTAATCTCATTTTCAACATGTCAGCTCTTCCAGGTAGGGTATTAATACGCAAGATCCCCTGCTGGCAGACTCAAGAGAATCTTTCTGGCTGTGAAGTGAAGTCCAAACCTGGTAATTTTTGCTTTCCTTTATTGTATGTGCTTAGGTCTGCTTCATTCACTGAAAAAGATATATCAGTAGCTAAATGCATATAAAGAAGCAAAGAGATGTTTGCAAACTATTGACTGAACTCTATACTCAGACACTATGGTAGGTTGGCTTTAAAATATTCACACACTATAAACATTTGGGTATGTTCGATGATAAATAGCAAGCCGTATTTAAAAGACCCTCTGAGATCTATAATTTTGCATCAGAGGACTCCAGCCCAATGTCACCATTTACTTAGTTTAATTTGCACTCTTTAAAACAATAATTGTAAAGAATTAAACAAGGAAAAGCATGGACCATGTTGTAGGAGGTATTACAGAATTCCATGTCCCACAAGAAAAAGGTATTGAAGTAATGTAGGAATCAAACTTTTTATTTATTTACTCTTTGGTCAGGATGTAGATATGAAAGAAAACAGGTTTTCGTGGTATTGAATTGGTATAGACAGTGTTAAGAAAATTTGTTTCCCCCAGAAATTATTAGGCGTTTGGGGGATTTGTCCTACTTACTCTATTCCTACAAACACTAAAGGGAGTTTTTAAAGGACAGCTTCAAAAGAGGTCAGAGACAGCAAAAAAAAAAAAAAGAAAAGAAATCAATAACTACAGTGAGTATAAAAGAATATTAAAATTAAGCTTTCTTCTTTGTAAATATGATTAATAGGTTTTTCAAGAAAATGTCACATGCTTCCAACTCAAAGAAGAATTAGAATTGGCATTTTAGTCTCACATGGGAATGGGATTTTATGTGGTTTTTAAAAATCATAGATAAATAGATTATAGATGTTGATGAACTATTAGTTTATTTGAGCTAAGAATATGAGAGAAGCAGAAGGACTAAAACCAGATGATGCCATAGGCAAAAAAAAAGATCATTTTACAGGGGTGGGCAAGTAAAAGAATAGTGGCTGTGAATGAAAAGGCAGGGGACCCTGGAAGCACACAACCAGCAAGGCTCCTAGTGAGTTAAAGAGAGATTTGAGGGGAGAAATAGTGATAATGACACTTAAAGAGGTTAACTTTTGCACCATGTCCTCCAACTTGCTAGTCACAGGTTCTTGTTTCGTGGCTGGGACAAGTATTATTGTGTCCACTTTCCAGATGAAGAAACAAGTGCAGAGAGACAGACTCCTCCAAGTCTTGCAGAGTTATGTGCAAGCCCCAGCACTGTGATTCTTCCCCCTCCTCCTCCTTTTTTTTTTTTCTTAGTTTGAGATGGGGGCTTGAAAACTCTGGAAGGAAGGGAAGAAAGATGAACCAAAAAGATGTGAAATAAGGACGGGAGCATCACAGAGGAATTAGGAGTGGTCAAATGTATCCAGAAAAATACGGCAGAGAAAAAGTGAGATGATAAGATTCTTTTCTTTTATTCTTGTCCAAGTTAATAACATGCACAGTGCCTGTTTTTATTCATTTCCTGTCTGTATATATTTTCTCACATACCATTCTATAGTTATCTAATTCATTTTCTTGCCCACTGGGTCAATACTTTACCGGTTTCTTTTTGTAATAGCTTTTTATACTCCTTGCCAGTGAAGGTGTACCCCCAGAAGAAGAGGATGACAAAAAGAAGGGGAAGGTGGGCAAGAGAGACCTGGTAAACAGGATCACTGTTAGAACTACATCTCCATTGTTCCATTTCCCCAGTGGTCCCCTTCTCCTTCTGGAAATGTAACACAGTTATAACCTGTATAATTTGTATCATTGTTGACATTTTGATTTTGTTTGAAAACAATTTAGTACAACTTTCACTGAAGATCTTAAGCCTCACAGGTTAGCAGGCTTGGGGTAAGATGTGGAAATAGTGGGAGAAAATAACTCATCAAAGCAATTAAATGACTTGCATGGGATCACACAACTGGCTGAGTCTGAAATAGAAACTTGGATTTTTATTCTAGGCTCTGCATCCTATACATTGCTTCCCAAATTCAATTGTCAATGCTAAGGGCTACAGAGGATTGCTTTGGAATTCCCTGCTCATGGGCTTATTCTTCTAGTAGGGTATGTCCCAAACAGTTCTAGAAGGAAAATTTTAAAACATCTTTTGGAGGGAGAGAAATTCGGAGTCAAAAAACCCCAGATCCCAAAACAAACAACCCTACCATCTGTTTGTTATTATGCAATAACAGAGACGAGGCTCAAGCAAATCTTTAGCTATAAGTAGTGAAGAAAAGACAAAAGCAAAAAACATTGGCCTTATTTTTCTGTCTGTCAAAATAAGCAAGGAAATAGACAGTCGAAGAAAAACATGGGCACTAAAATGATTTCCTTACTCAAAGCTGCCATCTCCTAATATTTTCCCAGTCAACAAATACTGAGTACTCATTTTCTGTTAGGCAGTGTGGTAGAGTTCTGTGAGGGAAAAAAACAGACATAATCCCCGCCCTATTGAATAAACTAATTTGGGTAGTTGTTCTACTTTCAAAATATAAGCAATTTACTTATCAGCCATTCATATTTCAGTATGAATTACTTTAGATGAATAATTAGTTTTCTTGATTCTTTGTTCTAGGAGGATGTTAATTAGCAGTATGTCAGTTTTATTGTTTATGGGGAGGATTCAGGGCAGTAAACAGAGGAAGAACAATAAAAAGTGGTAGATAATTTTAGACACTGGAGAAATTTGGGAGGGCATACCAGAATGTGATGCCACATTTGTGGATACCTTAGGTTCTGGATATCTAGAGGAAATTAGGTAGGAAGGTGACCAAGGAAGACTTTGTCTCCTAAGGATTTTGGTAGCAATTTCTTGACCCAGGAATCTGAATTTATAAACTTTATTCGAGAACTCTGGATTTTATCAACATTGAGTGATATATGCAAAATATCACCTTTTGGTCATCTTTCATGGGTGGTAGTTCTATACTCAGAAAGATTAAAAGAAAACAAAACAAAAAAGATACTTGCATGCTCTTATACAGACTATATCAAAAGCCCAATAATTGATACTTAAGGTAGGTTTAGAGCATTTTCTTGACATTTTCCACCAAAGTATCCCTTAAGTGGTAGTAGAGGTAGAAGTTTCAGGTGGCAAAACTACATCAACAGAATTAAACTAGTGATGGAAGGGAATGGGAGGACTGTTGAGGATAACCCAAAGCAGCAAGTTTGAAATGTCTTTAAAATATTGTGGTCGTGGGCTTCCCTGGTGGCGCAGTGGTTGAGAGTCCGCCTGCCGATGCAGGGGACACGGGTTTGTGCCCTGGTCCGGGAAGATCTCATATGCCGCGGAGCAGCTGGGCCCGTGAGCTATGGCCGCTGGGCCTGCGCGTCCAGAGCCTGTGCTCCGCAATGGGAGAGGCCACAGCAGTGAGAGGCCCGCGTACCACCACCACCACCACCACAACAACAAATTTTGTGGTCGTTTTCCTAGATAATTTAAGAAATTGTTGAATACTACCCTATAATACGTCCATGTTTATTTTACAAGACAACAGTGCTTTAAATTACATACCAGTTATTAGTAAAACTGACTCTCTGGGAAGAAATGTTTTGATGACTGTGTGGGTTTCAGTCTGCCTGCACACGCCTACAGGCACATGGGTATGTCTAGAGGGGTTTGCTGAGGAAGACACTAAATGCGAGGTTTCAGTTGTCTGAGCAGTCACAATGCCATGATTTAGTTTAATTAGGTGCACTTTGAATTTTCTTGTAAGGGTGATTACCTGTCTCAGGATTCCCAAAAGGATTTTCCATGATCTACGACTGACTGCCAGCAATATGGCCTCAGATGGGTGGAAAAGACGGGGCCCAGCTTTCCAGGTCAAAAAAACAGCATGATACACTGGGCAGGTGTGGAAATGAGTCTGAGTGAAGCATCCTTGCCAGCCAGTTCCCTTAGGAGCTATTGACAGAGTTTTGCCGTCCAAAACGTCTTCCTCTTCTACCAGACAAAACTGGCTGGGTGTGAGACAGCAGGGAGCACAGAGAATCTGAGCCACCTCTGCCATTATCTAAGTTCCTCATCCCATCGATATTTATTAAGTATATGGCAGACATTGTTTAAGACTCAGGGGATAAAACAGTGAAGACAGACAAAGTCATGGTAGTAGGCAGAATACTGGCCCCCAAAGATGTCTCCGCCATACTTTCCCAGAACCTGTGACGATGTTACCTTACATGGCAAAAGGGACTTTGCAGGTTGATTAAAGGTACAGATCTACAGATGGGAGACTCAGCCAGATTATCCAGGTGGGTCTAATCTACTCACAAGTCCTTAAAAAACCCGAGAACCTTTCCAGGCTGTGAGTTAGATGAGACAGAAGAAGAAAGATTCAAAATGTACGAGGGACTCAACTGCTGTTGCTGGCTTTGAAGATGAAGGAAGAGGCCGTGAGCCAGTGAATGCAGATGGCTTCTAGAAGCTGGAAGAGGCAAAAAAATGGACTATCCCCCAGAGCCTCCAGAAAGGAATACAGCCCTGCTGACGCCTTGATTTTAACCCAATGAGATCTGTCAGATTTCTGATCTCCAGAATGAGGAGATAATACATTTTGTGTTGTTTTAAGCCAGTAAATCTATGGAAATTTGTCATAGCAGCAATACGAAACTAATATAATCCCTATCCTCTTTGTGCTTGTATTTTAGTAATACAACAAAATAAACACAATATAATACAATAAAAATATGCAAAACGTCGTTTAGATAGTCTAATAAGGCTGTGATGGAAATGAAGTAATATGGTAGAGACTGTAATGGACACGACTAGAAGCTTTTCAATGCTTCAGTGCTTTGAGAATGCGTCACTGTATAAGTGTTGGTGTTAGGTAAAGACTAGCTTCCCACATAAGAGTTGTTTAATCTGTCTCCTTTGCATCTAAACTAGAGCACAGGTGTACGACTTGGGTTCCATTAATTAGATACTCCCATGCTGGAATTTGATCAGGTGCTGTGATGCAAAAAAGGACAGTTTGGGAAATTTTTCATCTCACCTCTCCATCTTTCCCCTTCCCCTCCCCCTCCCCCCCTCCCCCCCTATTCCACAGTAGTAGCTGAGGCTACAAGGTAATACATGGCATAAAAGAGCCAACTTGTCCTTAGCAGCTAGAGTTATTCCTTTATGAAATCAGTTCTGCAACATAGTTTTGGGCGCTAGTATAGGCGAGGAAGAATTTTCCTTTACCCTTCTAGATTCTTTTGGCTGGTCTATTAATTAAATTGACATAAGGTTGACAGGAGAAAAACAAATTTAATTACATATGTATGGGAGCCCTGCAAAGACAATGAGAGGCTCCCTGACAGCCAGGCAATTGAGGCTTATATGCCATTCTGAGCCAAGAAGGAGGTCTAGGGCTTCAAAGGGAAGGAAGACAATTCACAGGAAGATGGGAAGAGCAAATGTTTGGTACGCAAACGTTTGCCATGCCATGTAGAGACAATGGGATGGGACTCAGAGGACTTTGGAAAAATAGGCCCTCTGGGGTTCCCAGCTTACCATTCCTTGCTCATAAGTTTTTGTAGTTAGCTCTGGTGATAGTTACCTTCCTGGACCTGACCCCCTACCTAAATTCTTTTAGGCAGTTAACGGGGAGGTAAAAAAAAAATTTCTTCCTGCGTCATTTGGGCTCAAAGTAATCCATATTCCAAAGTGGCACATTTGGGGAAGGCTTGTTCTAAACCTCTTCACTAGCCTGGAAACTTACCTCAAGCCTAGCTCTCCAACCCTTTCAACAATTCAGTAAGCCACAAAATATCCTTTTATTAAACTCCTTTTCTGCTTAACCAACCGGTGTCACCTTTGATTGCTTGCAACTGTAGGCCCTGAAGGAAATAGAGAGTAATCAGAAGAGACCAACTTGAGACATAGAGTCAGGGAGGTCTCTCTGCAAAGGTGATATTTGAACTGGAGCAGAAAGAATGTGAGGAAGCAAATAATATGAACAGCTGGGGGAAAGCTGGAGCTGAAGAAGGAAGTACAAAGGCCACTGTAAGGAACTGGGGTTCTAGAGAAAGCAAGACAAACAAGGCCCCAGCTTTGGTGGAATTTACCTCTGTTGGTAGTATTTAGACAGTTAAAGGTAGGCAAATAATGAGTAACATAATTTCAGAGAGTGATGTTATAAATAATATGAAACAGAGAGTTACAGGCTGCAGGCAAAGGACTATTTTGGATAGGGTGGGCAGGAAAGGCTTCTCTGAGGAGGTGATGTTACTCAGAGATATAGGCGATTTATAACTTAGAGAAAAATCCCTTGAGTACACTATTGGGACACTTTGCTTAGAGAAGTGAATTTCATAAGGGTTCTTAAAATAAAAACAAATATTGCAGGGCTGTCTTTGCCAAGGTTGGAGATGTTGAGAGAATCAAACAGATGCTGCCCCTAGAGACAAATTAAAAAAAAAACCTTATTGTCCACTTTACTTACTTATTTATTTTTGGCTGCTTTGGGTCTTCGTTTCTGCGCACGGGCTTTCTCAAGTTGTGGCGAACGGGGGCTACTCTTTGTTGCGGTGCATGGGCTTCTCATTGCGGTGGCTTCTCTTGTTGTGGAACACAGGCTCTAGGTGCGTGGGCTCCAGTAGTTGTGGCACACGGGCTTCAGTAGTTGTGGCTTGCGGTCTCTAGAGTGCGGGCTCAGTAGTTGTGGCGCACGGGCTTAGCTGCTCCGCGGCATGTGGGATCTTCCCGGACCAGGGCTCGAACCTATGTCCCCTGCATCGGCAGGCGGACTCTCAACCACTGCGCCACCAGGGAAGTCCCGACAAAGATTTTTAAATGTCAACTGATTTCATCTTTTTGCTGATGTTCTCAACCTTAAACGTGCCAAATACATGACTACATTTTTAGGGAGAAAATTCCTTACATTATGAACATTTTTCTCCAACTACAGATTGGCTTAACTTTTGTTTTGGATAGCTGCTTCATGAACAAATACTAAAAACAAAATACAGAAGACAAAGACAATGTTGGTTCTTCACTTTGTCAGCAGCTCTTCTGGTTTGATGGACTAGACTGTCAACAGTGGAATAAAGGCAGCACTAACAGAAAGAAACCTCAGCTTCCAGCAATAGTGTTCCACATAATCTGTCTGCAGGTGGAAGATGCTAGTTTATGTGAGCATGAAAAATTAATTATCAATGAAAAGGCATTTACTTCTTTCACAGTCCATATATTTATTGACAAATAAATGTTCTTTGTCTCCCCAGAGGAAAGAATTATTCTCTAAAATTGTTTAATCAATTTACTGACATGAGTCAAAGCTTTGAGGGGAAAAAAAACAAATGTACTTTCTCAGATAGATCCCAGAAAGGATAAGGCAGGTGGATCTTTGGTATGTTTGTTTTTCAGTAGTGTAATTATCTGGAATATCTTTTCTCCACAAAACCGTAAAATGTTTCCAGCAAAATGTAAACAGACTTACTGGTAAATATGGCAAAGTGAATAAATAAATCTACTTTTACTTTTTTCCCAAACCCCAGAAATGGCAGTAAGAGACATTTTTAGGAAGCACAAACCAACAAGGACAGAGAGAACAGAAGAGCAGAACAAACAAACAAGCAAACAAACAACCTAGAGCCTAGAAAGCAAGTGAATGAGTGGTAAATAGAACTTAATGGACCTGAGAATACAGATCCTGAAGCCAACAAAGAGGAAACCCATGGACTCACTCAGTTTTACAGCAGAGATTAGCAGCACTAGATGCTTCTGGAATGGGATTGAAGGGGGATGGAGAGATGGGTAAAGTAGAAGGATCTGCTGAAAGTCTAAAAAGCAGCCAAATCCCTCAACCACAGCACCAATTCCCAGCACCTAGGCAACCATCACCCCCCTCTCTTCCCTCACCCAATGCCACAACCCTGTCAGAGGGCTGGAGATCTAGTCTCTGGGGAAGGTAAGACATAGGGTCTCTTGGCTGGGTGGGGGTTAAAGGGGAGGCTAGGATACAAAAGCAGGGAAAATAAATAGAAATATGCATGCTAAATGCTGAAAACCTTAACACTCTTTACCTACCCACCTTCCAGAATAGTAGGTGGCAGACTTTTACCCTCAGCCAGGATATTCGAAGATCTTTACCTGCACGGTCTGACCAGCTCAAAAGAAGTTTAAAGATACCAACATTCTATGCCCCCCAACTAAACAGCCAAGCCAGATCACCCCAAAGTAAAACTGTTAGATTAGCCACTTCCTTACTTCCAGCTCAGCACCCCTACACACACACACAAATACACACAGATGCCTATGTCTTTATCATTGGAGAGAAATCTTTAATTTGAAAGATAAAGATACCAAAATAAAGCAACAGATAATAGCAACTTGGAGGAAACACATTCTCTACATGAAGAAGAAAACCCCCAAACAAAATAAAACATAAGTCACATCATTAATATCCTCAGAAGGGTAAAAAAGATATGTCAACCATGAAACAAGAATAAGATACTATAACAAATTAGAACATTAAAAGAACAAAACAAGGTATTGGAATTTTAAAATATATATATATGTGTGATAATAGAAATTATAAGAACTGGAAGATTAAAATTTCTGAGGAAATTTCCCAGAGAGTAGAACAGAAAAACAGATGGAAAAAAGAGAGATGACTAGCCCAGGAGATCCAAAATCCAAATAAAATAAAGAACAGAAAAAACAAATAGGGATGGGTGAGGGAGGAGATGTGTTCATTTTCTGTTGCTGCATGACAAATTACCACCGACATAGCACCGTAAGACAATGTACATTTACTATCCCACAGTTTCCATGGGCCAGGAGTCTAGTACCCTTAGCTGCGGTCCTCTGCTCAGGGTTTCACAAGGCTGCAGTGAAGGAGTCAGCTAGGGCTGGGGACTTTTCAGAGGCTCAATGTCCTTTTCTAAAGCTCATGTGTTTCTTGGTAGAATTTATTTCTTTATAGCTCTAGAACTCATGGTAGCTTGCTTTTTCAAGGCCAGCAAGAAAGAGCAGCTTTTACCTCTAAGTCCTGTTTTAAAAGGCTTACCTACCAGGTCAGGCCCACCCAGGATAATCTCTCTTTTGATTAATTTAAGGTCAACTGATTAGTGATCTATACTACATTTGCAAAATCCCTTCACCTTTGCCATGTAACATTATATAATCATGGGGGTGCTATATTATTCTCTTTGCCATATTCTGTTGGTTAGAATCAAGTTAAAAGTCATATCTACACTCAGGGAAAGGATATTCTACAAGGGCATGTATACCATGGAGTGGGAATCATGGGGGCCAGCTTAGAATTCTGCCTACCACAGGAGAGGAGAGAATCACTAAAGATATAACACAAGACAGTTATTCAAGCTTGATACATGATTTTCCAGACTGAAAGAAATCACTGAATGCCAGCATAATGATGAAGATAGATCCATATCAGACTTTCAGAAAACAGTGAACCACAGGAAGATCTGATAAGCTTCTATTGGGGGGTATGTCACAAACAGAAGATCAGAGATGAAAATAGCATTGAATTTCTAAATAGAACTACTTCAACCTCAAAGGTAATGGAGGAATGCCTTCAAAATTATGAATCAAAATGATTTCTGCACTTGAATTCTATACTTAGAAAAACTATCAATTTAGGTTCAGGATACAATAAAGATATTTTTGACACATAAGATCTCAATAATTTCTGATGTACCTTTTCTCAGAAGAAGGCCTGAAAATTTACTCCATCAGAAAGGGGAGAAAATCAAGAAGGAGAATACAGGAGAATTAGCAGAGGTATAAGGCAAAGAGAATCCCAAGATCATGGTAAAGGAAGATCCCAAACAACCATAATGCAAGGTTGAGAAAGCAACACACTCAGAATGGGAAAGTCAGAGGCTTCAAGAAAGATTTCTTCTATAAAATGAAATTCAGAATGGGGAATGAATTTGATAGAATGTTTACTGCATCTTAATGTACTTGAGAGAAATTTAGACAATTGACAGAGTTTTGGCATGAATTGTGATAGATAAGTCAGAGAAAACTAAGAAAATAGCAACATAAAATGATTATCAAAAATTGTGCAGGAAAAAGAAAGAAATCCTGATTTACAACATGGCACAGCTATGAATAATGTTTACATAGTAATAACAATGTCAACCCAAACGTGGGGTATAAATATATATGGAGAATGAGAGAATGGGAAGGTCGTGCAGGTATTATAGGGGCATGAGGAGGGAAGTGAGCTAGATCTTCAACTTCCATTGCAATAGACCTGTAGATAATACCTGAAACTGTGGAAACAAGAAGAGGCTATGCAGCATGCTATTTGGATTCATGGAGGTGAATATCAACAGACCAGCTCAAAATGGTGGAAGTATTTTGGAAAAAAGAAACTAGAACAGGGAGAGAGGGGGCAGGAGACTACCATTTCTCCACAACATAGCTTATAAATTTATTCTACATTTTAAACTGCATATAAGACTCTGATGAAAAATACAAAATAAGCACAAACAGAAATTATTAGACAAAGCAATTATCTATATAACTGCTTTACTTACCATTCTAGATATACTGACTATTTAATTCCTTATATGTTCACTATAGGGTAATATTCATTTCGTTGTTGTGTTTTAAAATCAACTTTACCAGAACTTAAACATCAAATGAATTTTTTCTTTTAAAGCTTTTTCTTTAAGAAGTTAGACACTTGGTCCAAAGTTGTTGCAACTACCTGAAATATTTTTGGAAATGGTTTTAGAATTTCAAAGCCTGTGGCCAACTTCTTTAAATAACTTCAAATGTGTCAATTCATGGATTTAACGTTTCGAAAGAACCAGAAATCATTTGAAATCACATTAGATTTGAGTGGTCAAGCTAGCTCAAGCTATTCTGGGTAAAAATCAAGGTATGAAAATAAACTAATACAACTGATTTTTTTGATGGCTTATAAAGTAGCTGTAAAAGGGACTTTAAAAAGGAGAAGGATTCCAAAAGTATTTTGTCTTTGATGCATAATTATTATAATATGTGTATGAGGCTACATTTTTAGTAAGGTACTCTCATAAAGAAGTTAAAGATATTCTTCCTGAAGCACACAAACAAAAATCTCTATTAGAAACCTGCAGAAGTGATTTTAGGGGGAAAATGCCAAATGAGATAATATTGCTTAAATGTGGTAGATGTTCCCCTCTCTTCTAAATCCAAGTAAGACTGACCCACCCACTGAAGTTAGAAGAGAGCTTTATATAACTATAACTTATTTTCTTCTCTCTAGAGAAGAGATGTGACTAGAAGTAAACCCATGTCTTTGAATGAACTTCTACCTGCTTCTAGGTAAGTTTTCTAAGACAAGTGGAACAATTGCTGTCTCATGAGCTCTGGTATTGCTGCATTGTTGAATCCAAGCCCTCCCTTCCTTTCTTCAATGTTAAGTGACATAGCTAACACGGTATCAAAGTCTTCCACTCTTTCTTGGAAATGCCTAACTGAACCTCACTAATGGAGGACCTCTGATACCCCATGGCTGATTTTGATCACATTCTCAATTGTGGGGACCTTGTGGGCATCCAGCTTTTTCTACTGAGTAAACTTTTCTAAGCTTAAGAGAATATTACCTGAGTGAACGAGGAGAGTGCCAGCTGTTCGCTAGTCTTCTTTCCTCTTGGGCCAAAAAAAAAAAAAAAAAAGACTACATTTCCCATCCCATCATGCAGATAGTTTAGCTAATGGAACATGAGTAGAAGAAATATGTACCTCTCCCAGATTTGGCCCCTTCTGCCATCTGGACACAGATGATGAGGAGGGTCTAGGGGATGGTGGAACCAGAAGTTGGAAGGAGTCTAGGGTCTTAGATGACTGCATATAGTAGAGCTGCCCCTGCCAACCTAGAAGCTGCCCTGGGCTATAATATAAAGAAGAAATACTTTCTTTAAGAAAATTTGAGTATATTCTTTAAGAGAATTTGAGAGTCTCTTTGTTACTGTAGCCTAGTCTGCACTCACTAATAAACTTGGCTTCTCACCTGGAATAAGGGACCCAATTTCTGACCCTTGAGAGCTTACAGATGAAAGAACCCGTCTTAAGCCAGAGCTTCCTACTTGAAATATGAAAAATGGAAATGTGTGCTTGTTTTAGTTTTAGTTAATACAGCTCTTCTAATTGGTAAATTATTTTAAAATAAAAGATATATTACTTAGAAGTAATTTTTTAAATGTACAAACAGAAAACATACGATTCAATGCATTGCTATCCAAGAAATAAAAGTAGTCTATAATCTCAAGAAGACATGACAGAAATATAATTAATATAAAAGAAATGTGTAAATTGATGTGTTAAACATTATCAGAA